>NW_006771758.1:1101918-1149905 GCF_000442215.2 Lipotes vexillifer
AAAAAAAAAAAAAAAAAACAAGTCTATTGGACATCAAAGCACATGTCCTTTCTGCTCTCTTGCTGGGTTTCCTCGTGACTTGGTCTAAGATTCATGTCCTGGCACTTGCCATGTTGAGAACAAAACCGCAGCATGAGAAGACTGTGGCCAGTATGAACAAGTTAAAGACTGAGGGGGTTATTAACTGACATGACTTCGGCAACACTGTTATCAGTGATGAAGCCAGGTGACTAAACGTATCAAACAAGAAACTGCAAGAAGCTAGGTACAGGTTTGAACGGAGGAACATGGCTATGGGTTGCTGGGAACTTGAAAAAGCTTTGGAGGATGGATATCAGACGTATAGAGAAGGGATGAAAAATTTAGACTTTCTTAGCATGAAGAAAACAGGACTGACTAGTAATTCAATAATGACTCTAAAATATGTGAAGATTTATTCTATCGGGCTGCAGCTGAATCCATGATGTGTACATGGCTTAATACGTTACTTTACACACAATTCTCAACATTTACCCTTGAGAGGGTTTTAATAAAGTATATTCACATCTAAATTTTTTTTAATTTTTAAAAATAAAAACTTTGCTATATATTTCCAAACTGTTTTTCTAAAGAAAGATAGTTCCTTAGGAGCCTTAGATTCCTACTTACAAGTATGAGAGTAGAGAGACTTCTTATAACTGGTTGGTTGAAGCGTATGAGATTGTCATATTTGTAGGTCAGAAGTGTTTGAATATTGGTAAATTCATACAGTTCAATCCAATAACCCACCCCTAACGTGAACCAGGTTTTGCCTTTCCATTTCAAACACTGTGTTGGCCATTCAGAAAAGGGCAATACACAGATTTGCATCGTGTACCTTTTTAGAGAGGATGGGAGGATGAAATAAATGGAGACTGTTTTCACTGCCCCTCAGAAAATGAGCGAATTATTTGAAGAACTACTTTCCAATAAGGAAACGATCTGTTCTTGAATAAGGTAAGGCATTGATTCTGAGCCACTTGATGGCTCTTTGCTCCTCTACCAGCCCTTTTTTGTCAGAGGATAGATCCGATGAGACTGAAAAGAAAGTGGTGTGCACTGTCACAAGTCCTTGAGACCATCTCTCTACAAACTGACTAAGTCTGAAGGAATGTCACAGCTAAAGAGACATAGTAACCCAGCCATTCCTGGACTCGGTTCCAGGGAGCACGAGTCCCGCAAATGCTCTGTGAAGAAAAAGTTTCATGGTCACATATGTTGGGAGAATAGGACATCTTATTTAGTTTAAATTTTTTAATTTACTAAAATTAAATTAAAAGTTTTAATTCTCCTGCCAAGCCACAGTGCACTGAAACTTTCAAGGCTCTGAGAAGTTCTGCAGTAAAGAAACCTGCTCCTTTCATTGAACCCTGTATCTCTCACACTTGTTTGACCACCGAGCCCTTTGATCACATAACATTTATTACCATCCAGTGAAACAGACTTTCAAAAATGTCCAAAACTCTCATTTTATTAGAGAAGAACCCACATCATAAAGGTTATACAGAATTAGAACTGTTAACTCAAGCCATTCAGCATGTATTTATTAAGTGCCTGCTGTGTGCCAAAATCTGTGCCAGGCACTGGCATATAGTGAACAAAACCTAATCCTTGAGCCCAAAGACATTATAATCTAGTGGGAGGAAAAAACAAATCAACAGGCAATTTCACCTTCTAATAATCTAGAACATGTGCCTATTGAATACTTAAAATGTGGCTTCTGAAACTGAGGAGCTGAATTTTCAATTTAATTTAATTTTAATAAACACATTTAAAAACTAAAGCAGTGTAAAATATTTTTCTATTAATTACAGCTTTATTGTTTTGGCAGGACTATATTTTACTTTAACTGTTGAAAATTTCGCATCTACATTGAGTTGAGCTGTAAGTGTAAAATGCACACAAGATTTCAACAACGGTTCCAAAAAATGTAAACTGTCTCATTAATAATTTTGTATTGATCACATATTGAAAAATTAATATTTGGGGCTAAATACGAAAAATTATTAAAATTAATTTCACCTGTGCCTTATTTAATTTTTTAACATGGCTGGTAGAAAATTTTAAATTACACATGCAGTTCATCATATTCCTTTTGGACAGAGCTGATCTAAAAGATTTAGTGTGCTCAGTAAGCAGGGATGCCTAACCAAGATCCTGGGAAAGCTTCCTAAGAGACAATTTTTAAGGTGAAACCTGAAGGAAGGTAAGAAATGAGCCAAAAAAAGAGAGGAAGGAAGAGTGTTGCTGAGAGAGGGAATGGCTGTGCAAAGGCCCAGAGGCCACCTGGATCCATAGCAATATCATTTCCAGTGATACTTCAAATACTTCACAGATCACTGCTTCTAAAACCACTAGAGGCTTTTTCTTTGGAGTGAAATATCTCTGAAACCACCCACAGATATTAGGGGCTTGGAAAAGGGTACTATGTTCACATTTCACATATCTTAAAGCTAAATATAGATTTCACTCTTGCATAGGCTCCTGACTCATTCAAAATGTGCAACAATTTTTTTTATGTGCTCAAAGGGATCTTCTTTATAGGAGACAACTCCGACCAAAGCAAACATTTGTATTATTCCCAATAAGTGTAATTACAATAGACTGTCATTGAGACAAGTAGATGGTCTGGAGCAAGGGCAGGGAGGGAGCTCAGCAGCAAAGGATGAGTGCAGAGGGGGATGCTAGGAGGCCATCCAGCACAGTGGTGAGAGCTCAGGCCCTGACAGCTCTACCACTTACCAGCTGTGTGACACCAGAAAATCTCATAACCACTCTGAGTCACAGTGTCCTCACTGGTAAATGAGAAAAGGAGTAGCACCTATGATGGAATGGCCCAACTGCAGCACTACTGACACTCAGGCCAGATAATTCTCTGTTGGGAGGGCCTGCTTTGTGTACTGAAGGGTGCTGAGCAGCATCCCTGGTCTTTACTGACCAGATGCCATTAGCACCCCTCACCCCAGCTGTGACAACTACGAATGTCTCCAGACATCGCCAAATATCTCCCGGGGTGCAAAATCACTGCCTGCTGAGAACCACTGATCTACTGAATGAGTTGTTGTGAGGATTAAACAGAATCCAGCATGAGAAGTGAGGGCACAGTGCTCAATAAAGGTTTGCTAAATAAATGCCTAAAACAAAGGGAGGAAAAGCTCTTACAGGGATGACAATGGCACTGAGCAGATCTGCCATTTTGTAAATTTAACCAGCCATCACTTTAGCCCAGGAATTTCCTCCCCCTCACCCCAAGAAGCTAGGCCCTGGGTCCCCTGAGTAATGTGGGCAGAAAGGCCCTGCAAATGGGACATGACTACCTCAATGGATTTAATGGTGCTTTTCAAATGTGGATAATTATGGGGCCTCTTCTAAGCAAGTGCACCAGTGGCAGGAGGCTGCAGGCTCTGGGGCACCACGGGCCCACATAGCTCAGCTCCGTCAAGCTGATGGTAATGTTATTAAATGTGCTCTCTCCTTTTATTAGGCATCTTAATAACCTCTAAGTTGTACCCAGGAGAGTTGGTGCAGAAAAGGAATTCTGGCCAACCTAATTTGTATTTGAAAATACCCCATAGGCCAACGGAACAAGATTCAGATGAATTTCACAGGCAGCTGAGGGCTACACAAGGCAAGTGTTTCCAAATTGTACTCCATTGTTGAATGCAAAGTGCCTGCCTCACTGCCTTCCCCATCCCCAGTCTTTGCCCTCCTTTTCTGCCAATGCCCCTGCATCCCCACACATGCATATGCAACTCACACCCCAGCCACTGGTTAACAAAAAGATGTAATATGGGTGCTCCCTTGTCTACAGTGAAATGATGATAGGAGCGCATACTTATTGACCAATTATTACCCTGAGCCAGACCCCAGTGCGTTCCTGAGAACAACCCAATAGGTGAGTGCTGTCGTTATCCCCATCATACAGCTGAGGAAACTGCAGTTTGAAAAGGTTACTATCTCGCCAGAAAGTATTATACAACTAGATAATTACAGAGCTGGACATAAACCGAATTCCATTTAACTCCCAAACTGCTGCTCTTTGCCACCGCCTAACATTTTTCAATAACGGAGTGGTGACAAGGAGTGAGTCTGTTTATTAATTCACCAAGTTTGGGTGACTGGATATTCCAAACCTGTATGAAGTGCTGGGAAAAGACACTGCCCCTCCCCTCAGAGATTTCATAATGGAAATTGTACAGAATGCAAAGAACATTTTAAAGGAATCAGGAAAGAGGAGTCACAACTCGCATTCATTCAGCAAACATTTAGTAAGAAGCTACTATACTCCAGGCAGTGTCCTCACTGTGGAGGATATTGCCATGGCCACAAATTAAGGCAATGGATTTGAGAAACATTCCACGTATAGAATGAACGAACTGCCAGTCTTGACTGAAAGGGGAAGAAACAGAGAGAAAGCAAAGGGGACTCAGATGTCCCTAGTGCAAGAGACTGTGAGGACGAGCAGGCCAGTTTCTGAGGCTGAAGGGTGGGATTTGGGGAAGAAGTCGTGAGTTTGTTTTCGGGCACGTTGAGGTAAATTTGCCGTAAGACACTGTATTAGTCTCCTGTTGCCGCATAACAAACTGCCATAAATTTAGTGGCTTTACATAACAGAAGTTTAATTTTTTCCAGTTTTGGAGATCAGGACTCTAAGATGAGTCTCGAGAGAAAAAAAATCAAGGCTTTGCAGGGCTGGTTCCTGCAAAGTTTTGGAGGGTTCAGGGGAGAATCCATTCCTTGCCTCTTTAGATTCCAGAAGCTGCTGGCATTTCTTGGCTCCTGGCCACATCTCTGCTTCCGTCGTCTCATTGTTCTTCTCTGTCCTCCTCTGTCCCTCTTCTAACCACAATTACATCATTCCCGCTGGGATAATCCCGGATAATTTCCCCATCTCAAGATCTTTAACTTAATCACATCTGCAAAGCACTTTTTACTATCTAAGGTAACGTTCACAGGCTCCAGGGATTCGGACATGGACATATTTGGAGAAGCCATTATTCAGCCTACTACCAATATTCAGGAAAAGATGTTCTACATGCACTTAGAAAGGTAAGTCTACAACTTAAGGGAAATAATATTCTTTCATTTATTCAGTAATCATTTGTTAAGCAGTTCATACTGCTCCCAGAAGATAATCACACCCAAAGAGTTGATTTGGGACTCATGCTCATAGCTCATAGGTGATGAGTGTATAGAGAGTGAAAATCAGAGGACTGAAGAAAACATTGGGGGGAAATCTACACATTTATGGAACAGACAGGAAAAGGGGAACCAATGTGAACTTGTCCAGGTTAAGATACACAGCACCATTTATACAGATTTGTTTCTATTATATGGGTTACTATAGGTGATCATATATATATATATATATATATATATATATATATATGTATATGCAATATGATTTTGAAATATGCCATCTGGTGGCAGCATCAGGGAGGAATTCAAGTAGATTCTTCTTGAGCTACAGCATCTCTGGAAAGTCTGTTCTCCAGGCTATGATCACCACTGGTGACTGTGGCTCTGGCCTGTTTTTTTCCTCTCCCTTTCTCAGCCAAGTGTAGCCATTAGGCACTTCATATCCAGTCGCTACAGCCTGAGCTCTTGGCTGCCCCAGCAATGGAGGCAGCAAGAATTTAATCCATGGCAGCCTCAGGTGCAGAAAGATGATACTAAATATTTCATTCCTGGGACGATAGGAACTGGAAGCCCCTGGAGAGGATCTGGCTGAATCTTTTAAGTGAGCCCTTCCAGGAATCCATTGGGTAACCGTGCTATTGGCAATAATGACTGCCACTCGGGCCTTAGCTTCCCAGTGGGAGGGGAAGCAGCATTAATGTGCAACAGTGCTAAAAGGCCAGCTCCAACTCTGGTTCTAAGAAATTTTTTTTTTTTTAAATTCTGCTTTCAGAGGTTTCCTGTCACCTCTTTGGAGCCAAAAGACATTTGTCACCCATTTTTTCCCTCTTTTTGTTTTTCATAAAGAGCCAAACGAAAGGAGAATAAAAAGATCTAATGAAGAGAAATCATTTAAGGTACATTTCTTCTCTTCAGGAAATTACCTGCTTTGGCTTACAACTTTAACTCTTCTCAGTCTTTAATAGCTAGCTGAAGAAGACAGCAAGTATGAGAATGGATGAGAGAAAAACATGCATTATCTTGGTGGGAAATTGCATAGATCGTGTTGGTAAGTAAATACCATTTGTTAAGCACTGAAGTATTAAAATGAAAAAAAAAAAAAGACTATTTCTCCTTAAAAAATTAAGTGTTTTGAAAACCTGGATTAGATTTTTTTTTTCATTACTCTTCACAAAATTGAAAACAGATGGTATGCACTATAGACTTAAAAAACAAAACAAAACAGAGAAAGTGAAAAAGGTCAGAAACAGGGAGGTAAGATGACCTGAAATATGACCCTTTTTGCCCTTAAAACCTGAATTCAGATCTGGTTTGTGACTCTGGGTGGGAGAGGCAGACCCTGAAGGAGTGAGGCGTGAATTGGAAATCAAAGGACTGGAAGCAGGAAGCTGGAGTCCCACAGGCACTTGGATGTGCCCACCTTGCCTCTCCTCCCTAATTCTGCCATCTTTCCAGAGAAAGCTTGTGCAGGAAGCTCTACTACCCAGCGCAGGGTCTTCTGCCTCTGAGCTTCCTTGCTAACTGGACCACACCCAGTGTGAACCTGCTTCCTTCAAAGCTATGGAGAGTTCCTTAAGGGGCAGCTGGGTGGCATGCATGATTCCCTCCCCTGCCCACAAACTATTACTTGCTTCCTAGATAAGTCTGAGGTTGGCTTGGTATGCAAATATTTATGCATATTTGTGTCCTCTGTGTTTCCCATGGAGTGGTAAGCACTAAAGGAAATGTGAAAGATGACTTTAGGTGGTAGTACATAGATATTCTCTAAAGAGAAAATGTTACAAATAGTGAGCATTACTACATACTAAATAGAAAGCATTTTCTATTTAGTATCAATGATATCGCTTTGTGTCCTGATAAGGTACATACTAAGAAACCCTCAAAATATCATGACTAGGAAATATAAATGTATATTAGTTTTCAAAAATAAATATAGAAAAATATTAAGCAAAAGTTCACATGAAATTTAGATATGGAGAAAATCATGAAGATGATGTACAAAGGCTGAAGCGTTAGAAAACACTGCCCTATGTCATTTAGCACAATACTTTTTATATTGTCCAACAATTATTTGTCAGTTGAATGTATCTCAAACACTATTGTTTGCTTATTATCTCAATATTTTTTAAGCCTGAAAAAAAACTCTCAAGAATAAAAAAAATAGAAGCTTTCATAGCAATGACATTTTATTGCCTTGATAGTCAAGGCAATGAGCTCTGGAGTAAGAGCAGACCTTAAGTCTGCTTAAGTTCTGCCACTGTAATTTTCTAGCAGAACTTCTAAATGTAAATAATTATGTGTTCAGTGCCTCAGTTAAAGTGTTATGAGAAGGAAATTAAATAATGCTTGCAAAGTGCTAGCTTGGTGCCTGGCACATAGAAAGAGCCCAATATATGGTAGCTGTAATTATTAACAGTAATAGTAGCATCAACAATAACCATAAAAATTGACATCTGTAGGAAAACTCATATCTTTTAAAGGGCTTTTATCCAACCATTAGCATTTGTCCAACCCATCTCCTGGGTGCCAAGTACTGTGCAAGACTCAGGGATTCAACCCTGGAACAAGAAATTCATGACTTCGGGGTAGGTAGGCAGGGTAGGGAAACAGACTCTAGAATCAGGTTGCCTAATTTTCAAGTCCAAGCTTTGCTACCTCTAGTTGTGTGTCCTCGGGCAAGGGGCTTACCTTTCCATGCCTCAGTTTCCTCATCAGTAAAGTAGGAATAATAACAATAACCACCTTGTAGGTTGTTGTGAGGATTAAGTGAGTCCAGGTATATAAAGTATATCAACATGATCAGAAACGTATCTGCACATAGTATAGTCAATTTGTTTTAGCTTTTCATTGTCGTAGTTGCTTGACCTCACATGGCTACCATATAGTCTTCCACATCCCTTAAAATGGGCAGCTGCTTTCCAAACTTTGTCTTCGCCACAAATTATACACAAGCACTAATTCAGACACAGAGGTGTAGGCATATAAGGATGTTTGAGCTTTATCTACTGAGAACATTTTGTCACTGAGCTAGATCAATTATTTCATATAGATTCAGATCAAGCCAGTTTTATAATTAGAGTAGAAGGTCACACCTACAGCATGCATTATCCCAGTCACTAGGAAAATTTCCACCATTATCCTCTATACTTAGATGCTAGAGCACACAAACACACACACACACACACACACACACACACACACACACACACACACACACACACCCCTCCCTATTGTGTGAAGTTTCCTTATTGAAAGTTCTGTTATTAATGCAAATATCAAACAAAGCAACTGCACGCTTCACACCTGAACCCAAGGCCAATTTGGAGCACACACTGACACGGAGCTTTCTATAGAAATAACACTGGTCGTCCAAACACATCTATACTACCTGTGCAGGCGCAAGAAGAAATATAAACAGCCTGTTTTTGGGGGGTTTTTTTGCGGTACGCAGGCCTCTCACTGTTGTGGCCTCGTCCGTTGCGGAGCACAGGCTCCGGACGCGCAGGCTCAGCGGCCATGGCTCACGGGTCCAGCCGCTCCGTGGCATGTGGGATCCTCCCGGACAGGGACACGAACCCGTGTCCCCTGCACCGGCAGGTGGACTCTCAACCACTGCGCCACCAGGGAAGCCCCAACTGCCTGATTTTTTTTTAATCCGAGGTGTTTTTTTGTTTGTTTTTTTTTGCCCTTCTAGAAAATCCAGACAGGTATCTAAATGGTCAGATTCAACATGTAGATAATGAAGCTGCATGAACCCAGCCCCAGAAAGCATCAGATCACCCATTCTTTTGACAAGTGAAACCAACCAAGTCAAGATATTCCAGCCAGAAACTGTGGCTGCTCCCTCTGATGGAAATAACTGCTTCAATCCAGACTGTGTCAATGCAGCCCCAGACATAAAGGTGATGAAAGGCTGTTTTCAAAGCCCAAAGTCTTGCCTCAGGACCATTTAGAAAACACGGCTGGCTAGGGAGCCATCATACACACAAGTCAATGAAATATTACCCCTAATTGAGTGGGCCATTTGAGAATGCGACCAAGAGCGTGTCCAAGGAGTCAGCACTCCCCTTTACAACTCCCCAAGCCCCTCCTGGGTTAGTATCCATTTAAAGAAAGAGAGAGAAAAAAACAAAAGACCACTTTCATCACTTAAGTGTAAATGAATCAAAGTATGATATGGATAGGGGAGCAATCAGCTTCCACTGATGATCGATCTGTTCAAGGAGATGAAGGGCTGTTCTATTCCGGATGTGGTGCCCCTAAAGCACACTGCTGGCTCATGGATTCCTGACTCCCCCAAATTCCACAGACCCAGGAGGATATCCAGGAGTTCTGTTGGGATGAGGGATACAGGAGAGTTGGTGACCTTTAAACATGAGAAAGCTTTGGATGCATTAGATCTGGTCACCAAGGACAAGCAAACTTGATCTCTAAGTCATTCTTCAAAATTTCATTAAGAAGACTCTTGGAGAAACTAATCCCAAAGCCACTTCTGAAAAGCCAGGTATCTTCCAATACTAAAGAGGCATACTAAAGTCAGCAGTAGCAAACTAGTTCCTTTTCTTTGGTCCAAACAGTGTTTTGCTGCTTTTATTTTAAGTAGTTGCCAGTACTTAAAAATCAGGATATTTCGTTGGGATTTTACATCTCTTGAAGATGATCTGATCCTCTGCTTCCACGTGGAGAGAGTCAGCTGCAGCTGAGTAGTAGTTACTTCTTCCTCCTGTCCCTGTGATCTCCACCTGGCCTCCTTGACACATCTGTGTTAACTGTGGCCTCCACAGACACTGGCTTTGCAACTGCTGTTATGAAGTTGCTCTGGGGCTGGTACAGACAGAAACCAATTCCGACCCCCTGGACCTGACTACGAATCTATATTATGGACTGAATGTAAATAAAGTAAAAAGTATCTTCAATTAGCTTGACATGAAACCTCACCCAACAGAAGCCTCATGCTGAGTGGTGACAAACTGGCTCATTTAGATATTCTCTCTTGGAAAGTGTGACACATCTGTGAGGTAGCCTGAGCTAGCTCTCAGTTTTCCACGAGGCCTGCCGTGTATCCCAGTCTTGAAAATACCAGAATCCTTGCACAATAAGGGTCACTAAACTTTGCAATAAACTCCTACTTGTGAAGATAATATGTTTATCTCTTTTTAGTAATAGTAAAGACAAAAATACATGCTTTCTGCATATCTCAAAGCTCACCAACATGGGGTGATACCGCTTCAGGAGAAAGCATAGCAGAAAAGTGATAAGCAGGGCCTCTGGAATCCAAATGGCTAAATTTGAGTCCCCCTTCTAGCCTTTGCTAAGTGATCTTAGGCAAGTCTCTGCCTCCCTAAGCCACTGTCCCCTGTTACACAGAATGAGATTAGTACCTACATCACAGGGTTGTAGTAATTAAAGTAATGCATGTAAACCACTTAATAGAGTACTTATTTATATAACATATATTCCATAAATATTAGGTTTAAAAAAATGAAATCTACAAATGAAATTTCTCACCTGTAACTTGTTTAAACCTTTCACTTTAGCTTTCTTCTTCCTCCCATGGGCTACCCAAATATAACTCGTATACCCCTACATTTTGTACTTTTGTCCCCAGAGCTCCTTTCTCAATGGTACATTCTTTTTCCTCTGCACTTAACTGACTCTAATCCATATATTAAGGCTTAATTCAAGTTCCACTCTTCCCACAAAGCCTTCCCTGACTACCCCAATAGTCAGAATAGCATGAACTCCCATTCATCTGTAATCCAACCTGTGAACTGGTGGATATTCCAAAACTGCCCAGACCACTCCAGTGAAAATAATATTGTTGTTCACTAGCACAGCAACCTGAATGTGGCAACGAGAAAGAAAGACGCCCAGGTTTTCCTCCTCCCATCACCATCGTTATTTTTATCTGTATGACATGATATGGATGCTTCCCATTGCTCAAAGGTTTACAGGCATTTCACCTCAAAATTCCCTGTAGTAAATTCTTTATACCAACAGCTAATGCCTGCTTCATAATCACTGTAGCTACTGATCCAGATATGGCAAAATTGAAGAATATAAAATAAGAATTTTTTAAATCTCAGATGGAGAATAAAGCAATGAAAGTAGAGCCAATAGGACTAGTTGCTGGATTCATTTGGGGATGTGAAGAAAGGAGAAACCAAGGATGATTCCTAAGTTTGGAGATTAAACAACTGAGTGAATGGTGAGCTCTTTCTTGAGATAGGAGACAATGAAGGAGATGTGGGAATTTTCTTGGGAGTGATAGTGAAATCAAGAGTTCTGGCCATGTTAAATTCGAGGTGCCTATCAGACATCCAAATAGACCAATGAAGAGGGCAAGTGCCTGACTGGCACTCAGGAGCGATATTGAAGTTAGAAATGTAAATTTGTGAGTCATTAGTCTAGATATGATATTCACAGCCATGGTACTGGATCCGATTACCTAGGGAGTAAGGGTGGAGAGGAAAAGAGAAGAGGCCTGAAGAAAGCTCCAGAGACAGCCAACCAGAGTAAGAAGAGGTAGCCAGGGAGGTAGGGGGAATACCAGGAGACTGTGGCGTAGCACAAGTCACGTGGAGGAAGTATTTCAAGAAGGACGAGTGGTCAGCTGTGACAAACACTGCTGACAGGACGAGCAAGATGAGGCCTGACATAAGCCATTTAATTTAACAAGATGGCAGTCGCTGTGCTGTTGACAAGAAAGTTTCAGTGAAGTGGTAAAGATTAAAGCACAATTAGACAGAAAGGAGAGAATGACAGACACAATATAGTGAAATCTTCTGAGATGTTTAGTATAAAGGCGAGCAGCTATGTGTGTGGTTAATTGTCCAAAAAGGGCAAAAGGAGAAGCAGGAAGACCAGTTGGAGGCTATTAAAATTGTCTCAGTGATAGAACAAGTTGACCTCTCAGATATAAGATGGCTATCCAATTCCACTGAAACCTAAAAAAATAAAGCAGTTACGCTGCCAATATTTTGGCATAATGGAGGAGTCGAGGGCATGATTTTTGCTTTTTCCTAAAGACAGATTAAGAGTATTAGAAATAAAGACAACCTCAGATTATCTAATCAACCTCAACTGTCAGTCAACGGCCACTTTCCAAGTAGAGAAACTGAGGCTAAAGAGATGCAATTATGTGTCTAAAGATGGAAAACTTCCCTGTGTAGAAGCAAAATTAGAAACTGGAATGCCCAGCTTAGTACTCTCTCCTCACAGCAAAAGTTTCCTCATGTGGGAAACTACAGTACATCAAAGCTCCATTCAACCACAGTCAAGAGGGAGACATTTTTGCTTCAGATTCTCTGTCTTTTATCTCTGGTAGTTCGGATACAAATCCAGAGGCTAAACTCAAATCCCTGTGAAGAATCTTAACAATTGAGAATGACTGGGAAGAAAAATTCCAAGCAGAGAAAAGATTATGACCAAAGTCATCAAGGTAGGGGTGACAGGTCATATTTGGGGAAGAGTAAAACACAAAGCAATGATAAAACATTATTTAGGGACTCACATCACAGAGAGACAAAAGGAAACTGAAGTTCATGCAGACATGAAGTTTAATTTTTTCGAAAATTCTAGTCTATTACGTCTGGGGATTTTTCCATGATTCACAGAGCATGGCCATGAGCATTTGATTCCCCAAACCTGCAAGACAAACTAGGCAATTACTGTTATTATTATGCCCATTTTAGAGACAAACAAATGAGGCTAAGAAAGATTAAGAAATTTATTCAAGGCTTTGAAATCTAATAAGTGCCAGGGCCCAGACTAAAGCTCAGGTCTTCAGAATTTTCCATTTAGGTGTCTTGGCTACTTGAGGGAGCCTAAACACAGCTTCTGTACTTAGCATTTGATGATTTTATGATGTGCTTCGGGATTTATGGAGGTTATTTCGTTGGTACCTCTCCACATCATAATCCACCATGGCAGTGTCTGCCTTTTGTCTATGAAACATATAAAAGCACCCAGAGGCTGTTAAGTGGTGGATGCATCCAATAAATACATAAATCATAAAAATACAAAGAGCATATGATGGCTGGTTTCCTTTCTGACAAATCTGTTTCCTTCCTGACAAGAGATGCTGCCCTGTGGTTCCTCATGTGGGGAAATAAATGTCATAAGTTATCAGCCATTTAGTATTATGCCTTGTATGCACCTAGAGTCCTCAGGGGATTTAAATTTCAAATTGAGGCACATCATTTATGAGGGCTGGCCTAGCCCAGTACATAGGCAAAGTCAGTGGGTCCTTCTAAGATGTTATTTGAGAACCCTCAAAAATGTCCCTCCTGTCCCCAAAATACTTTCTCTCACTATCTTGACAGTCTCTAAACTTTCCTCCTCTATGCAGTCCTTTGGGTTAAGTTATTAAAGGTCCTTCCTTCACTTATTCCAGACATATCTGTTGAGCTAAGATGTATTAGACACTGTTCTAGGTGTTGAAGATACAGCTGTAAGCAGGACAAAGACCTTACCCTCAATGGAGCATTCAGGCCACTGAAGGGCAGAAGGGTAGACGGATGGCAGGGTCGGAAGACAGGAAATAAACAAATAAATAGAATATTGTTAAAATGCCTCCATTCAACAAATATCAATTACAGTGCCTACTATGTGCTAAGTTATCATAGGTCCTGAGAGAGTTTACACAGGAGGCTATTAGAATAATTTAATTTTTCAGATGAGCCAGCCAGTCACTAACAACCTCAAAGAAATTCACATAGTAACAAGCACTGTATGGTTTCTGGTCTCTCTGCATCTCCCCTCCCTGTCCCTGAGATCATCTGGTTCAGCTCCATCTCTAGGACCAATCAGTCCTCACCATACATGGATGGGAAGGTTAAGCAATGCCAGTATCCAACTCCTAGGAATTCCCTCTCAAATTATCCTGATAACTAACCTTTCTTCATTTGTTCAAAACACATTCCCGAGTGCCTACTACGTATTAAATGTTAAAGATACAAAAATGCATGAGATAATCCCTGCTCTAAAGCCTCTAGCAAGAAGAGAGACAAGTGAAAAATAAATTGTAGCCCAGATGCTGAAGCCCTATTATTTCTCAGACTTTCCCTGCTATTCCTTCTAAATAAATTTACCATCTAGACTCCCACTGGCCTAGAGCAGTGCTTCCCAATAGAATTTTCTGTAATGATGGAAATGTTCTAAAAGTATGATGTCAAATATGGTAGACACTTGCCACATACTGAGCTGAAATGTGGCTAGTGCAACCAAGGAACTGAATGTTCTATTTATTTTAATTAATTTAAATTTAAGTCTAAGTAACTACATGGAGCTAGTGGCTACCATATTGGACAGTGCAGGTCTAGAATTAGGAATGTTTCCAGGGTGGGCAAGTCTTGATATGAGCTCTTAGAATCCAGGGTCTGTGAGGATATATGGTTCTGATGGCAGACTCGCCAAAAATGTTGCCATTTTCCTAGAAGTTTGCTTGGATTTTTCTACTTGGAGGACATTTTTTCTCCATGTGGTGGTTCAGAGCCCAGGCCCCTTTCATCTTGTAGCTCCATAGCATCCCTGAGTGTCTGAGAGGCCTCTCTGTGTAGGCTGTACATGCGAAGAGAGTAAGCAAAAAAGGCACACTGACTTCTTGGAAAACCCAGCTGGAAAGGGTTTCTCTCATATGCCACTGAATGTGGCAACACCTGGTTGCAAGGGGTGCTGGGAAATGTAGTCCCTGTCTAAACAACTGCCTCCCAGTGATGGCTGCATACTATGGAAAGAGGATAACAAATTTCTGGTGGACAGCTACCTATCCTTGCAACAACCAGCATTAGCCCTCTGCAGAGATTCTGAAGTTGAGCTGGGGAAAGCACCTAATTCATGGCCCCAAGTAAAAACTACTGCTCTGTCAGTGAAAATAGGAACAGCATTAATCAAAGTGTCACCGAATTCAATTCTCCGAACAGGAAATCAGAGGGTAATTTGTGGCAAACATCTAAGGACAAAATGTCCTTCAGAGCCGAGGAGAGAATGTCTCCTTGCTCGTCAGTGAGAGACAGCTGCCCTGTTTGCACTGTTTCTTCTTATATATTTGTTAACTGGCGCTCCAACTATCCTCATCTCTCAGAAAGTTTGCTGATGGGCCTGGCTGTGACCCTTTCCCCATGCCCTCTCCACCCGCCATGAGCAGCTTCAAAGTGTGCCAGACCATTTGACAGCCTGAGTCCAATGGCAGGGGAGAATTTAGGAGGTGTGAAACAAAAGGTTCCTTTCACCTCCTCAGCCCTGAAACACTAAAGTTGTATATGTCAGAAAAGGAGGGAGAATTTGAACGTTTTTGATTTACGGCTTTTATTTTTGTTTTGGCAGCTTCAGCTTCAAAGTGAGGTTTCCTCGATGGTGAGACCACACAGAATGCATTGCTCTGTTGTCAGGATCATGAATTACGGTTGTATTGGTGACACTGGAACAGTGTTATATGAATATCTTTCCACAAATAAATACACTGTAAGCCCCATATTTCTTGTTGTTCATTAGCATGGCCTGAATCACTAAAGCAAGAACATTCCTATGCCAGACAGATCTTCCCGTGTAATTCCATTGTTCCTTTACTGCAAGAGAAATTAGATTATCAATAGGTACAGTCACCCCTGCAATCATGTTAACACTAAAAATTATGTATTAATTCACATCAAATTTACATTATGAAAAGTGATCAATGATTCCATTGCTATTACTCTGTAGATAACAAAATCTATCTCCTAGGACTGTTGTGAGATATAAATGAGATAATATATAAAAAGCAGCACTGTCTCTAATGCAGAGTAAGCACTTACTAAATATCAGCTTTAATAATTATAATTAGGCTATAGTGGACATCTATTACCCTTCTGAATACTAACACTCCAGTTTTCTTTTGAGGAACATTTCTATACTAATATCAACCCATCTGGGTGGCAGTGAAGAATTATCACCATCTGCAGTCTCCAAGGGTGAACCCATGCTAAACCTGATCAATAGTGACTGCCCAGTTCTGGGATGGGTAGGTGACCAAAGCCAGGCCGCAGAAGTACTCCCCGGAGATCTGCTGGAACCAATGGTGAAAAAGTGATCTCGGATTTCAGTTACTCTTCCTAGCTGGTAGAAATAACCTTAGAGCAGTCAAGGACCATCCTGTGGAGAGGGTGTACATACAGGAAAAGTCAACAGAAAGGAAGGAAATGCTAAGAGACAGAGAGAGAGAACAGACCTCAAGATAATATTTAGAACTGGGCCTGAAGAATCCACCCCCCCAAAAAAAATTTCCCTTTTTCTCTAGAGCTAATTTCAGTGGGATTCTGTCATTTGCAACATAAAAAGGTAAAAAACGAGAGCTATTAGGAGAATGTGACAATCACCGGACATCTTTTATCAGTGAGAAACTATGAATAATAATTAAAACATAAAATGTACGTTGTTTTAAGGTTTACAGAGGACTTTCGTATGTTACCACCTATATTTGGTTATTAACACAAGCTGACACAACAGATAAACCCCAAAAGCTTAGCACAGAAAGGTTTATTTCTCATTCTCATCACAGTCCACAGGACTTAGGTAGCCCTTTTCCACCTTGTTGCTACACATTCTGGAATATGTGGTCTTCACGACAGGGACAGAAACAGCTGGAGCATCACACATGAGGATATAGAAGCCTAGTCGGGGAAACAGCATACATCACTTCTGCCCACATTCTATTGGCCCGACTCAGTCACATGGCCCCAAGTTAGCTGTAAAGGAGGCTGGAAAATGCAATCTTCCTGTATGCTCACGAAGAGGAAACAGCATAGTGAGTGTGACATGATCTTAACCACATCTCCTTTTATTTGTTCCATCCACTCCCCTTACTAGACAGGCCGGAGCCCAGGGGTCTAGACCCAAGTTGGACTGATGGGTCCCAGGAGTCTACCTGGGGCATAAGGTCAGGAGGTGACTACAGAGTGTAAAATGGAGGTGAGTGTTCTGAGAGGCAATATCCCAGAGTAAAACTAAAACTGACTCACCAAGCTGAAGAAGTCACAGAGGGTGAGAGAAATTAAGTACAAGTTCTTAAGATGGATCCAGAGAAAGCAAATCCTGATCAGAAGAGAAGAAGTGGAAGTTTGGAGGCACAGCCTGTAGGGATTCCTCGGCTATGAAAACACAGCCGTGGTCTCTCTTTGTAGAGCGCTAGCAGCCTCCACAGGGCAGAAGGGCAGGGATACTCATAATATCCCCCTCGACACAGGCAAGGAAGATATTCCTAACCCTGTTTCATGGTGAGGCTCAGAGAGGTGAGGGACTTGCCCAAGGTCATACGGCCGGTTAAAAAGTAAAAGCAAGATTGAAACTAAGCCTCTAACATTCAATTCATGGTGCGGGAGTTGGACTATTCAGCCCTTTCCACTCTCTCTGCCCTCAGCAAATCCATGTGCCTATTGATAAGCAAGAGAGACAACTGATCCAAGATGTTCAAGTTTCTACTTGGCCAGGAATGCATTCACAGGGTCTGTCACTGTGTTCCCTCTTTCTTTATTTGAAATGGTATGTGAGCCTTCACTGTCCCTGAGTCCTGGGAGCTGAGTTGGATATATGGCTCCTGTGTCCTCACTACCCTTGTACATCCCTCTGTTAGTATTTGTCACAGTGTGTTGTAATGGCTCATTCACCTGTCTACATCCCCCTATCTGTGAATCCAATGATGGCAGACACAATGCCTGTCTAAAACTCATTGATGCCCCCCAAGACCTAGCACAGGGCCTGGCAAACAGTAGGGGCTCAATAAATATTTACTGAATTAGTGAATGAATGGATGATCAAATAGAACTTCTTATATTGTACTAAAATTTCCATCTGTACTAGAATTATTCAGCTCTCTCCCTAGATTTATATCTCCATGAAGGCAGGTACTCTAACTGCCAGAACCTCCATGAGCATAGTCCTTACTGCACAGTCTCTGGCATAGGGAAGATACTCAACATGTATGTGTAAGGAATACATAAGTGAGAGAAAATAGATATAGCAATTTTGTAGCAATTTCTATAGCTAGATTTTATACTTATAGTAAGCTTTTCGAAAATCAGGCCTACTCATATCATCTTACTTCTTTAAACTCTTCAATGTCTCCTTATTTTACTTTTAGCATCCAGACAAAACTCCCTAAAATTACCTCCAGAGCCCTGCTGGAGCACTAACCAGGACAGGCAAATATTTGGGAGTCACAAACCCTTCAGATTCTAATGGAAGCTATGGCCCCCTCCCCCCAGGGGAAAAAAAAAAACAGTCATATGTTTGTTTATGAGGATATATTTTGCATGCAGTTTTATAAGGTTGATGGAGTCTCTGGTCTAATCCTGGGTCCTCCTGGGACCTATAATCCCAGGTTGGAGGCATCTCAACAGCCTACCTAATCAGCCCTCAGAGTGAGGAAAGAGGTCAGTTCTGCTAAGGGCCTCTCTGCAGCTCCTCAAATACAAGAAAGCCCACCCCCACCTGAGTGCCAGCTCTCTGTTAGTTAGCAATTCAGAATGACTTTTCAGAGTGATCCCTCAGTCTTCCATACACTTGTCTGACAACCCCTTAATCTTGGCAAGAGCTGCATCAAACCAATCTGTCATCATCGTCACCACACACAGTGAGAGACACACACTCACTCAGGAGCAGACTCTCCAACCCGTTAAGAAGAAATTAGAATTTGGGGAGCCTGTTGATCCACAGTAAGCACTCAGGAACAGACAGACAGGGCGGGCCAAGAGGCACTGGGCCAAATTCAGGTTTGAGGTGAGCAGCTTCCATCCTAGGGGCTGTCAGGAGTCATCAGAAGGAATGTTTAAATAATCACTACTCTCGAAACCCAGGTCTATGCCCCGTTGGATTAAAACAAAGGAATGGAGCTATGAAATACAAAGGTGTCAGGGGAAATTTGCTGAGAATGTGATTTATTTTGACAAATTCAAAGAGCCCTGTGGTTACCTTGGTTTTGGAGAAACTGTTTTATCAGTTAAACTAGAGCCATCTGACACCCCAAAATATTTTGGAAACTTAAGGAAAGAAAAACAACAACAATAGCAAGGCATGATTGGTCAAGTCCCTCTTCTGGGTTAACCCTTTTATGAAATCCATAGTTTATCAGATAATTATTGTGAACTCTCATTTTCTGATCCTTTATTATGTGTTAAGCACTTCTAAATTCTTTTTTCAAATATTTATTGAGAGTCAATTATGGTAGATTGATTGCAAAATTGGCCCCAATTCTTCAATCCTCCCATCTTGGGC
The DNA here is from genome assembly GCF_000442215.2 of Lipotes vexillifer. Taxonomy (NCBI): domain Eukaryota; kingdom Metazoa; phylum Chordata; class Mammalia; order Artiodactyla; family Lipotidae; genus Lipotes; species Lipotes vexillifer. The sequence goes on from NW_006771758.1 coordinate 1,121,323, forward strand.
AAAGTGACCTGACCTTGACTCTGGGCTTTGCCAAGCAACTTGCTTTGGCCAGTGGGATGTTAGCAGATATGAAACAAGTAGAGGCTTGAAAAAGCATTTGTGCATTTCCACCTGCACTCTGGTACCTCTGCCATTACTGTGAGAATGTCCTCAGGCTAGTATTCTGCAGGGGGAGAGCTATGTGGACAGGCACCGTAGACAACAGCCAGCTGACTCTCAGACCCACAAGCAAGCCCAGACAAGACCAGCAGACCTACCTAGCCAACATCCAACTGATCCTTGAGATGTGAAAAATGAACTCACACATTATTGCTTATTACTATATACCACAAAAGTTTTGTGAATAGTTGTTACACAGCATCATGGCAATAGATAGTTGATACACCAACTCTGTGCCAAGCACTAATCTAAAACATGGTATATAATGATAAACAAAATGGGCAAGCCCCTTCCTCTTGCATTCCAGATTATGTTACCTAATTCAAACTGTATAATAACTTTATAAAGTAAGCCATATTCCCATTTACACACAAGGAGAGCAAGGCATAAAATGATTTATGCCTTATGATTACATTACTTGCCCAAGGCATGACAGCCAGCAAATGGAGCCAGGATTCCATTTCAAGCTCTAAGATGTGGGGGGCTAAGATGAATAATAATCTGGAAATAAGAATAATGATAATGCATATCACAAGAATTATTGTAAGGATTAAGTGAGATCATGCATATCAAAGCACTTAGCAGAGGGCTCTGTTCAAGGGGAACTCAAGAAGGTTTTGCTGTGGATAATACTATTTCTGTTGTCATTATTATTATGGCTGTTGTTGTGATACTGTCTGAACCCAGAGCCTGACTATTTAACCACATCTTTATTATCGGATTGCCTCTGCTCTAGTTTCCTGTCCTTTCTGCCTGAACAGTGTGTAAATAGGACTGACTGATAAGTCTGGTAAATGTTACTCCTTCTTTTCATAGGGAAACGATCAACTTTAATAACCTTTATTCTTCTGAACCCAGAGCAGGTAGAGGCCATTTCTGACAGACTCACAACTGAGGGATTATTACACACTTAGGCTAGAAGCAGACCTGTCTAAAGGGAAGAATCAGCTACATAAATTGCAGGGCACAGCGCAAAATAAAATAGGGCCCCTTGTTCAACTATTACTAAGAATTTACATCAGAGTTACGGTTATATCAGAGCATTGGACCAAGCATAGCGTCCTTCTATGTTAACACCTTCTCCATGGGATATTATGAAGAATAAAGGACAAGAGCATTTCCAGTCCTCAAAGCAACGTCTGACAAAGAGTAAATACTCAGTAGTAGTGGTGTAAGCTGTCACATTATTACGTGTTTGTTGAAGTAATGAAGGGAATCACGCTAATGTGTACCCCTTTAACCTTTTCAAAATTCTTGGAAGGCCATTTGCTCATGTGGTTTTTGTAAACAGTTCTGAGAAGCAGGCACAGTGGGGCCTTCTCTGTCCCACAGCTAAAGAAACAGAGGCTCAGAGAGTGTTTGGGAATTTCCAGAGGCTACACACTGGGAAGGGTGAAAGTCAGTCTAGGATCTGGGATCCCCTAGCCCTGTAGTCTTTCCTCCAAGTCCTTCTGTCTCCAGCTACATCTGGCCCTGACAGAATTGCCATGTGGACAGCATTTACTTATTTGATATAGTCAGGACCCAACCCTCAGGCTGGGATTAAGGACTGTCTTTGCATAGAGATCCACACCAGAGACTCCCAGTTCATTGCCTGGAGTCACTTACCACCCCATGACTCACACTATAATGTAACCATATCTTCTGAGCAAACCATAGGCTACCCAAGAAGGAAGGGATAGGGAGAATCATCCAGTGGACGATTAGCACACAGGCCCTGGAGTGAGACATGGGAATGTGAATCCTGGCTCTGCCACTTAACAGCGTGGGCAAGCTCTTAACCTGGATGGTCTCAATCTTGACAAGTAGGGCAATATTGACTAGGTAATACTGACATTTGGGGGTAGAAAGTTCTTTGCTATAGGAAGATGACCCGTGCATTAGAGGATATTTAGCAGCAAACCTAGCCTCTACCCACTAGATGCCAGCAGCACACCCAACCCCCACTCCCAGCTGTGAAAACCAAAAATATCTCCAGACTGCCAACTGCTCCCTTTGGGAGGTGGGGGACAAGAATCACTCCTAGTTGAGAACCACTGACTTAACCTCTCTGAGTTTCAATGCCCTCAACTATAATCTAGAGACGATAATAATAAAAATATCTGCTTCATCACGTTCTGAGGATTGATGAGATGATCACGTACTGGTGTGGCATAAGGCCTGGCACACAGTTAGATGATCAATGAATATTATATGCTGTTATTATTACAGTATTGACCAAGGAATAGAGATCTTTGCAAGAGCTCCATTAGCTTACCAAATTCGGAGTTGAAAATTCAATTCAGCAAATAGGTATTGAAGGTCCATTTCTACAGATATTTTGCCAAGCGCTGGGAATTACAGGTTGAATAAAATTTAAACCCCACTGTCAAGGAGCTCCCTACCTAATGGGAAGCTCACAACCCAGGCCTGGGTTCAAATTCTAGCTCTGCCACTTCCATGTGTGACTTAGGGCAAGTCGGCTGAACTTGCAAGAGTCTCTCTTACCTCTTCTCTAAAATGGAGATAATAATAAAAAATAAAATGGTTAAGAGCTAAGTCTCTTAATAATAATAAGAGACTTAGCTCTTAACCATTGAGCTACACTGTCTCTCAACAACACCCGTGTCCCCCAGTTGCCTGTTTGATTTCTTTCCCTTCAGTATACTGCCTGCAGCACAAAGAATAAGTCCATAGCATTCCCCAAAGGAAGATGCTATTTCTCTTCCTGTGAACATTTACAATCCTCCAGGAGGTGACTGGGGTCTGAGTCCTGGGGTCAGATGGACTTGGGCTCATGGCCTCAAAAAAGTCACTGCACTTTTCTCATCCATCAGTTTATTCACCTCTGCGGTGGGGGTAACAATGGTGCCTACTTCACAGGGCTCTTAGGAGGTTAAAGTGAGATCGCTCATGTAAAGCACAACATAAAGTCTGGCACAGAGGAAGCACTGGATACCCTGTCAGCATGGCAATGAAGGTGTTGAGAAGGGGGAGGAGGATGCTGACCAAGAAGGGAAGGAAGAGGGCTTCCCTGGTGGCGCAGTGGTTGGGAGTCCGCCAGCCGATGCAGGGGACATGGGTTCGTGCCCCGGTCCGGGAAGATCCCACATGCCGCGGAGCAGCTGGGCCCGTGAGCCACGGCCGCTGAGCCTGCGCGTCCGGAGCCCGTGCTCCGCAACGGGAGGGGCCGCGACAGTGAGAGGCCCGCGTACCGCAAAAAAAAAAAGAAGGGAAGGAAGAAGATGTGGTTCTCCGTGGCCTGATCCGATAGCCTTCTGCGAACTGACACGGGAGCCCGGAACTCAGTCTCCCTCCCAGACCCGGGGGCATAACCTTCAAACCTTTCAACACCAAAACCTCCTCTCCTCCCCAGGCCCTCCTGGGCCAACTGTAAGAGCTTTTGCCCCAAGCTGTCGCCCAACAATTCAAGTGGATTAAAATATGTATGTGTATATTTAGGCGGACAAGAAAGAGCAACAGCATAACTTCTAGTCAGAGCCTAAATTTCCTGCCTCCAAAGCCCAGCTGGATAAGCAGGAGTTCTAACAGAAAACAGCCACACAATTAGCTGGAGTTCTGTAGCTGTCTGCAGCAGACTGCTTACGCCGATGTCTCGATAGGTGGTCTCCCAGTTCATCAGTTCATAAATAAGTAATTTGAAATGTGTTCCTGAGGGAAATTTTCCTCCTGCTCTCCCCAACAGACTGTACTCATCAGTTTTCCCATTCTCCAGGTAGCTGCCGTCCTCATTTATAATGGCCAGAGGAACTACGCCGTTCTAATTCCTGCTTCATTACATTGTCTAACGCGAGTTTTCGCCAGCCTCACAACTCCACATTTCTTTATATTGATAGGAAGAAAAAAAAAACGGTGCATATATTATTTATGGCTACTTTGGAGGTACCTTTGCTACCGGTTTAAGTGTAGTATTTTTATATACAAAGCAAGACGGACAAACTGAGCTCTGGACAGAGGTTTGGAAATGTTAATCAGCTCTCAAGAGGCACATACGTGTGCGTTGGGTGGGAGAGCACACGCAGTGCACAAACCACGCACACCACACAAACCACACGCACAGCCAGACCATCACGCCATCTTTTACTTCTTGTATCTTGGTTCCTACCAACACCACACATTTAGCCTGGCAGATATTTCTGTACACATCGTGATGCATTGCTCCAACCCTATCTTTTTCCACTGGAGAAAATGCACAACCAGATCAAAATCACCTGGTGACTTAGGAAGACCAGGGTCCCCCACTAGCAAAGTTAATGGAGTCACTAATTTGCCTGGCCAGTAAAACCAATGATTTCTATACTAAAAGCCTTTGAGTGAAGCCTCCAGGGCTTGCTCCAGGGGTAATGGAGAGGGGCTAGTTTCCTCTTAGCCAATAACCTAATTATTTTTTAAAGCACTAACTGTACCTTTCATTATAATAATGCATATAATTGATTTTACTGATTATGTCTTTCATGGCATCTATTAGTCACTGGGAACTATATTTACTTCTTCTTGTTGTTTTTATGATTGTTTAGTTTTGGAGTCTCATAATAGGTAATTAATAAAATATGTTAACCTGAGAGTAATTTACTAATGAGATCTCCAGGAATGCTTTTCTCTCCTGATAAAGGAATTCCTCAGAAGGTTTTTGTGGAAGAAAAAGCTTTCCTGTGAAATCTTGGCACAATCTGAAACCTAAATTCAGAGGTACTTGTTTGTTTTCCTAGCCTCTGAAGGGCCAGAGAATCCCATCAAAAGGATTTAAGAGTGAATGTCAAGGACTGTCCAGTTTCAGAGAAAACTGTCCCCTTCTCTGGCCTCGTTGTATAATCAACACCCTTACCTCCGGCAACCACCCTGTCAGCCATTAGTGAAGCTGGCCCTCCAGCTATCAGATGAGAAAGGCTACCGTTTAGAAGGAGAGCTAGATTACTGATGCAAGAAAAACAAAACCAAAAGGGGAAGATGAAGGAAAGAAAGAAAAGAAAAGGGGCTAAACAAGGACAAACTTTAGACTACAGGCGACTTTCGACTTTCAACACACAACACACCACCTGGTAGGAGAGGACGACAAAAATCTAGACTGGTCTCCCCTGTGCGGGAGCAATTCACCTAGATCTGTGAGGGGGGCCAGTGTATTGAGAGGGAGGAGCTCGTTCTCTGGGATGCTGGTCAGACAGGACTAAGGATGTCTGCCGCACAGCGGTGCTGTCAAACTGCATGTCTGGAAGCAGACGGATCTCGCTCACATGCAGTTCTGCACGTGGGACTTGGTGGCCTTAATCACATCACTTCTTCTCTCCTCGCCATGTTACCTTTCATCTCTAAGATGGGGTGTGGACAACAGTACTACCCCATTGGATCCATGAGAAGACTGACGGAGACATGCCTGTGATGAAGGCACACAGAGCTTGGTATTCACCAGGGTTTCTCAACTTCTGTAAGACTGACATTTGGGGACCGATAATTCTTCGTTGGGTGGGAGAGTTGTTTGCGCTGTATTCTGTTTACAAGCATCTCTGCTTCTGGCTGTTGGATAGCACTCCTCCCCTCTCAGTTGTGGCAGTCAAAATCGTATCCAGATATCCTCAAACGCCCTTTGGAAGGGGAGGTAGATGCCTTAGGCAAAATCGCCACCCCTGAGAACCACTGGCCTACACTAAAGACTCAATAAACACTAGCTTAGTATTGGGATGATCTTTTCTGAGAATCGAGTAGCAGGATAGATGAGAAAACGACTTGAGGGAAAAATAATGTAGGGTGTTCTACAGTGAAGTCCTCCAACTCTTGTTATGATTACTGGCAATAATTCCAGACTTCAGTTTGAGTAAGTGTCTCCCACTGCCATGCAGAAACTTCTCAGAGGAGGCCAACGCCTCCTGAGAGGAAGGGAGCATTTGCCATAAACTGACTCCAGGTTATGGATTACACACCAAAATGTGCGGGAAACATCTCACACCCAGCTCCTGGAGAGCCAAGCCAAGCCAAAACCAAAGGCCACCAGTATCAAGTAGTGTGTGTATGTGTGTATGTATGTGTGTGTGTATGAACGTACATATACATATAGTTGTAGTTATAGATATATAGATATATCACACACTTAAGTTTCTGATATATAAGCACAGAAGAACTACAGTAAACTCTGTTGATTGAGGGAAAATTGAAAGTTACTTAACCCTTACCCATAAAAAGCAAAGTATGGGAATCAATAAAGCCTAAAACCAACCTGCCTACTCCTTGATTCCTATAACATATCACTTTCTCTAAAAATTCAGGTCCTGATGCTTTTCTAATCCAGACTATTAAAGGTTTGGAGTGGTTCTTTTACTTAGTGAGAAGAAAGTAACCTTCTGCATTGAGTACAGGCCACCATATGAAAGGCTCTATTTACATGTCATCTCATTTAGCAAACTATAGCCTGCCAAGTTTAGCAATCACTTGATTGCCTCACTCTGTAGAAAAAGGAAGTAAAAACCTGCATTTGTTATACATACATATGCACCCCTCAAAACACATGCACTTAATACCATAGAAAACCACATAAACACAAAAATAACAGCAGACGATTGCCCAAACATGTGTTCACACAACCCTCTCACGCACTGATTCAAAAATAAGTACCTGATGACATCCAAAGTCATAGACTGGATTTCCCAATAGGCAGAAAATACATGTGCTGTATTTACATACACTGGTAAAACAGGAGCACTCAAAAAATTTTTAAAGGAATTTGCTATTTGAAAATCATCACAGTGAAATTAAAAGGAAAACATAATTCTTTATTCTATTTCCTTACACTTTAGTTACAATTTTGCATTGTTTTTATTTCCAGTTAACTATGTTGGGGGTCAGCAGAGATCAACATAATTTTTGAGATATTCAGGTCTTGAAAATCTTAACTGAGCCCTGAGCCACACCCAAACATTCACATCCAAATTGTAAAACATGGATACCCAGGCCTCTTTCTACAGGTACCCTTTAGGATGACACTGGTGGGTGGGCTCTGTTCTAGCAGCCAGAGACCTGTATTCTGATCTTCACATTCCACTTAGCACGGATACTTTGTTCAGATGTCAGTTTGCCAATGTAAAAAAACGAAAAGAAAAAAAAAAAACACCGCAACAAAACCTAAACGGTAAAATTGGCATGACTTCCAACATTCACTTTCTGTTTGACTGCGTGTGAATCCCACCTCTTGCCCAAGGTCACCCACAGCTGGTGACCACAGAGTCAGAACTGGTAATTCTTCCTCCTGGTTCAAGGTGTTTTCCACAAAGTTGTACCTGCACACAAACGCCCCCTTCCTTCCCTCTGCTCCCCCAGCTCCCCAGCTCTTCATTACTATGCGTCTCCTCTCTCATCCCCCTTGCCGCCAATCCACAGCCCCCTCCCCACCTCCCATAGCTCTCGGCAGGTAGCACAGGAAAAGATAGCAATGGGGAAAGACAGCTAGGCACATTGAAGGGGTTATTTTGCCCGGGGACCCCTCTATCTGAAGTTGTCCTCAAAAGCGGAAATGAGTTGATTTGCATTTTCCGACTGAAGCATGCGGAGTAGGTGAGGAGTGTTTCCCGTTACCAAGTACTGTCTTCCCTGGTTTGCCCTGAGGCCTTCTCTGGGGCTGGAGCAGCTCTGAAAACACCTGTATGCTGCCCATTTAAATACATGCTTCAGACAAATCTTTTTGGGGGGGTTTCAAAAGGGAAAGACTAGTGCTTTCCCTCCCAGCATACATTATCCTTCCCGTGAATGCTAAAGGCAGAAATTAACCCTCTCCAGACGGCTTTATTTCTAGCCCATTGTATCCATGCAATGCCTGCATTCCATGTTCCGGGACTGGCAGTTAACAGCTTTCTCCATTCATTCATTCATTCATTCAGCAAGTATTTACTGAGCATCGGCTCTGTGCAAAAGCTCTGTGATGACTGAATGCAGCATACAGAAGTAACTGACAAGGATCTTGTTCTCAAACTGCTCCCGGCTGAGCTAAGATCTTTACTTGGAGACCTCACTGCATCTCAGAAATTCTCTCAGACAGCATCATGGCTTGTTGCAACCCACGCTTCGCCCCATGACTTCGGCAAACGCCTTCTCTGTGTGCACCTGAGCCTGCTGCCACGACTGGGCACAAGCACCTCATGACTTTGGTAACTTTGTGGAAGAACCGAGGGGAGTGGAGGGGAGTGGCATCACACACCACACGGTCTTCTGCCACGTTGGTGGCCCTCTACCTCATTCTCCACAAAGTCAGGGCTCTCCAAGAGATGACCTGTCTCACCGTGTGTATTCCTCTGTGTAGTATAAGCCCACCCTGCTTCTCTCACAGTGAGCACATCCCACAGACCAGTCTTCCTTCCTTGGTATCCTAGAAATATGGAGAATCAAGTTTTCTCTATCCTTTTATTCAAATAACTAAAGCGGGAAAGTGAGAGAAGCCGTAAGAGTATGCCTGGCCCCAGGCAGGCAATTAATAAATATACTGAGTGAACACATTCGAAGGAGAGGGTTAAAAAAGGACTAAAGGTGTTCAGGGGAGGGAAAGATGGCTCTCATAAAGAATTCAAAGAAGGAAGGCTTTTCTGCCAAAGCATGTGGTGACACGAGAGCTGGCAATATCTCCTGTTACCTAGTCCTTTCCCCGACCCTCGTGTACATATGCTGCTTCTCTTTTCTTGTTTTGGGCTTCTGGCCAACTCTTCATGAAATACTAGGAGTTGAAGGGGATCTTGAAGGTCTGTACAGAGGACTCAGGAGTCATGAAATCCTAATGGGTCCAAGCAAAAAGAAGTTTGGGGGCTCATCTACCCCAACTCCTTTGGTTCATAAAGGAGTAAACAAACCTTTCCAATGTCATGCAGCATGTTCATGGGCCATAATGCACTCAACCTTCTTTCTTCTGTGGCAGAGAAAGCCAGACCTCTGATATGTTTTATTTGATCTGTAGAGTGCTTTTTTACCCTCTTAATTTGAATGAGGGATGGACATTTTAAAACCATGAAATTTCACATAATAATCCAGAAAAAAATCAATGGTCTGCCAACACTTGGCTCACTCACATTCCTGACCAGCAGCTGTGGCTGGAGCTGGGTGGCTACGACCCCCTGTTTGCACAGCCCCTTTCGCTCCCAGTTATCTCACACCCTCATCTCCATCACGGTCATGGCTCCTGTAGGCTTTTAAACTGGTAAGCCCTGCTCTACAGCAAGCTTCCTGCCCTGGCCAAGCAAAAACTTTTAGCATGGCTAGCCTCAAGCAGCTCCATATGTGATGTGATTCTAGAAGGAACAAGAAATTCAGTAATTCCTCTCTCCACCAAAAACTAATAATAGAAGTAATAAAATGCAGGCAAACAAGCTTTTCCCTTTGTCTGGCACTGCCTGGAATTCCACTGTAGATTAGGTTAAGTGTTGTGATCATCTACATCTTGGATTTGGAAGAGAAGTGATGAAGAAAGAAGTGGCCCTCAGCACACAACTCATCTATTTTAATATTTTGGCTGAGGGCCATTCTCGACTATACGAACTCTCAGCCCCTCTCTGTATGTACCATATATGCACACACGCACACAATACACAGTACAATACACGGTCTCCTCTCTTGTTTTCTCTCTCACTCTCGAAATCAGCCACATACCTAAACTTGTTGAAATCTGATTCAATCAAAAACAAAAGACAAAACAAAAATTTCCCTTTAAAAAAGAAAATAAAATACTTTTCATAAAATGAAAACACAAAGCAAACAGACCTCTTCAAAGATGCAAATGTAATGGTTTCCTCCAGAGAATAAGAGCGAGTATGAACCAAAGGAACAGACTCTAGCAGTACAGGATACTGCATTTTACTTATGTGAGTGTGTGGACTTTGAGAGGCAGAAAGTATATGAACACATACACTTCTTGTATATGAACAGAAAGGAAGGGTAAAAACCTGTCATTTTAGCACGAATTGTTTTATTGTGATACCATGCTAACAGCTGGGTAAGTACCAAAATACTAATGTCAAATTTTAACAGGTCTTCTTCCTTTCTCTTGTTCCCATTGTGAGCTCCAGGAAATGGAGAGAAAAATGTAGTGAAGCATATTTCTTTTTAAGTGGCATGTAGCTGGCCTCTATGTGGATCCTGTTTTCTGGCATCATTCTAATTAGGAAAGGCGAGAATGTTTCCAATGCTCCCCCACTTCCCTTAGCTGTGTTTAAGTGAGGGTTTCACAGAGAACTGGCAACCAACACGATTTTGACAAAGTAAACTTCTTTCTCTTACAAGCATTCCTCCAATCCCCAGATAATACCCCTCATTCCTCCCACGTTAACTAACACACACAACTTTCTTCCTCCCACCCTCCTCCAGCCCACACTTCTCTCCAAAATGTACAACATAATTGTGAAGGCTAATTATCAAATAATGCTTAAGCCTTTGGGAGAAAGATAGGGGGTTCTAGAAATGTTTTTAAAAGTCCCCAGGCTACAATAGAAACATGATTAACTGAAACAAAAATACCTGGTGAAAAGTTTCAAAACTAAAGTCAGATTAAAAAAATGTTTATATATATATATATATACACACATGCATTACACACATGTATATGTAATATATACTATATATTGTATCTATATAGTATGTATGTATGTGTATATATATGTGCGTGTATATACGTGTGTGTGTGTGTGTGTGTGTGTGTATATATATATATATATATATATATATATATATATATGCATTAGTTTTTTAATAGGTTGCAGAGATTCTCTGACATTCTAGGGCAAGTCCCTTAAAGAGAGAAATAATTAGAAGCTGATCCATTCTTTTCCTGGGCTACCCACTAGGCTATCCACCATGGATTTCTGTCCACCCACTCCCTCCCCTGAGAGAGGACCCTCGGCTGGCTCTGGAGGGAGGGAGAAGGCTGCCTCTAGTAAGAGGGAAAGGGAGAGCAGTTCTGGACAATATAATTCTCTTCTTGGCCTAAACACGAGCACACAGGGCCTGACAGTGGTAGTCTTTACCATGGAACAAAACAGGCTAATAGCAGTGTGCCGCACACACGAATACAGTAAGTCCCCTATATACGAACTTTCAAAGATGCAAGTGTGCGTTCGCACGTCCAGTCATGTAAGTTAGTTCATGTGTCTGGTGTACATTGTCACCTGCGTGAGTCCTCTACAAGTGGTTGTGCTTTTGTGTACTTTACTGTACATTACGGTAAAGAGTACAGTAGTACAGTACCTTTATTTCAAGCCCAGGATGTCTGGAAGCAAGCGTAAAAGCAGCAGCGGTGATGTAGCTGGTCTGTACCACATTTTATGAAGTGCCATACTGTGCACTACACACCACAGCGAGCAGAGCCGGGTAGACCAGGAGGTTGGGAGACAACAACTGGACCGCCTGCCCTCTCCACTCCAGGCACAGGCATAGGTTTTATACTGCCTCCTCAGAGAGGAAGAAACAGTGGCCATGGATACAGCTGTATGGGGGCCAAGGCCTCAGCTGTGATGTGTGGAGAAGTTAAAAATAGCACCCTGCTGGTCAGATTTCAACTGTCCTGGGACCCTGAGCCGTTACAGAGCAGAAGGGGCTGGTGCTGGAGGAGGAGGAAGGAAAGCATGCATAATAACTATGCATGGCCTATCATGCAAAGAGCTACAGGGCAGAAAGAAGGCTCCTCACTCTTTCTTCAGTAGAAACCACGCCCAGGATGCTGACTCTGTGCACGACAAGCCCTCCAGTGGGAAAGAGAGCCCATGCATGAACTCTGGGTCAGGAAAGCAAGGAAGGTTCATTCTGAGATTCAGTTCACAGATGAGCATACCATGAGGATCAGCTCTTGACTCAACACTGGAGAACGGGGTATCCACAATCTCCAGGGACTCACTTTCTAATTGAAGAGCAAGTCCTATTGGCTGTCTTTATCTCATGCCCCACGGAGACCTCCTGCCTCATTCAAGGGACTCAGGCATGAATGGGGATTCTGAATAAGAGATGGTCAGAATGTATGGAGGATACTCTCCCCGCAAATTATTGGGCAAGGCCTGACTCAGCTATATTTGGGACTAATAACAGCTTTAAATTTGTACTCTTTCCTATGATGTGATGCCATGCCACCCAAATTAGATACAGTTATTACTAGGGTGTGATGTAGTATTCCAGAGTCCTTACAGCCATGGAAGAATCAGGGCACATCCTCTCAGATCAATTTTCCTTTTGGTGCAGGGAAGTAGGTTAGGGAGATTATTCTTCTAATTAGTTAGTAAGCATAAGTGTAAACTAGAAAATTCAAACATTTTTTAAATGTTAAGGTAAAACATTAGTCCTCAAAGAAACTGCAGGCTTCCCAGAGACTATTCTGAGCTTCAGCCCTATCACTAACCTGGAAATGAGTTTACTTTTCTCTGTTATTAGGCATTCTTTTGTTCAAAAAGCTTACGCAAATGGTAGGCTAAATAGCGGCCCCCTCCAAGATATCCATGTCCTAATCCCCAGACTCTATGAATCTTACCTTACATGGCTAAGGGGACTTTGCAGGTATGATTAAGTCAAGGATCTTGAGATGGAGAGATTATCCTGGGTTATCTAGGTGGGCCTTAAATGCAATCACAAGCGTCCCTATGAGAGGAACACAGAGGGAGACTTGGCTACAGAGAGGAGAGGACAATGTGATGACGGAGGCAGAGACTGGAGTGATACAAGTTGGAGATGGAAGAAAGAGCCACAGGCAAAGAAATACTGATGGCTAGAAGCTAAAAAGGGCAAGGAAGCAAATTCTGCCCCCAGAACGTAAGAAGAAACCCTGCCAACACTTCATTTTAACCCAGTTTGGACTTCTGACCTCCAGAACTGTAAGAGAACAAATTTGTATTGTTTTAAGCCACTAGATTTGTAATTGATTCATTCCAGCAGCAACAGGAAACTAATATAAAAGTCCAGGTCATGTGGATCAGCAACTTCATACTATTAGAATGAATGATGTTACTTCAAACCACATAGAACAGAGGATGTTGAGGGATATTTATCTTATCCCTTCTCCATTAAAAATTATTCTACTAAGCTACAAAACGTATTTAGCTCAGACTGGCTTCCATGCATTTGTTCATATCATTCCCCCTACCTTGAGAGCCACCCTCACCCTTCCTACTTTAGGTTCCGTTGTGAAACAAATAAATGAAATCTCCTTAAATGTATATGTTTGATGAAAGTGAGGTTTTGTGCTCCTAATAGGCCTTAATGATCGGTAAAACCAAGGAAAATATTTCTAATCCCATAAAAGTAGGAAGTTCTTAGCTCCAGTGTCAGTCTCAGATTTTTAGACTGTGTAATACAAGAAGTATCACGGTACCAAACTGTTTTTTCTGCTGGCCTGCTGTTGGACTGTAAATGCATACTGTTCATTGGAGACTATAGTTTAGTTTCTCCAGTGCCCCTTAATAAAATGAAAACAATATTAAAAAAATTGTCACTCATTACACCAAATCATAAATGAGCTTTTAAAAAGACATACATTTGTCCAGACCTCTTATGCATTATCACAAAATCCAAACAATTGGAACTTACATTAAAAAGAGTAAACTGGAAGATAGGCAAAGAGGATCCAGTACACAACTAATAGGAGACCCTGAAGAAGAAAGCAAGGGAAAATAGGAATCACAAACCAAAAAAACCCAAGAACTGTAATTCAGTAAAGTTATCCCAATATAAAAAATGATTTGAACTATTTATTGAAAGAACATAGCATATACTTGAGAATACTGACCCAGAATGACCAAAATCAAGACGTAGTCTAGAAAAATTATTGTATTTAAAAGAAAAGGGAAAAATCTGGATATCTAGGCAAAAAGAACATATAAGAGAAATCAAACTAAATTTTCCTCTGATTTTTTTTTTTGACAGCAAAGCTTTTTGCCAGAAGAAATTACAGTAATGTATTTAAAATATTCAAGGAGAGAAAATGTGAACTAAGGATTTTTTATCCAGGAAATCACAAACTGCTAATAACATGCAAAGACTCAAAGAATATTATTCCCATGAGCCCCTCCTAAGGAGTCTACTAAAGAACAAGTTTCAGACAGGTATTGCTGGTGAATATTAGATATATAGTTACTTGTAGTTAAATGACTAAATGAGGGTTAAAAGGTAGAGACTCTAGTACATAATGGCTATATGATTTAAAATGCAAATATACTACAACTATAAAAATGGAGAGATGATTAGCATATGCAAAGAAATGTTTTATCTCCTTTCAGTGATAATAATGTCAGTGATAGTATAACTGTTATTATTCTCAGAATGTTGTATATGTGAAGTAGAAAAAAGCAAATGCTAATAGTGAGGTATTCTAATTCTACCATCCCTTGCATCTTCAAGAATTTTCTGGTACAAGAAAGGAGCTACTAAGGCAAAACAGGAGATGTTAAGTAAACACCCTGTAAATATAAATCTGAATTGGAAATATCAGTACAAACTCATGAGGTATTTGTTTATTCCAGCTTTTTCCACTAAAAGGATTTAGAAACAAAATTGACCCAGTAGCTGTAAACATCTCTAGCACTCAGATTTGATCTTCAAATGACATATCCCATTGAGCTAAACCAGGATTTCTTGGATAAATGGCTAATTCCAGGTCTGCGGCAGGAAATATCCATGAGTTTGGAACATCTTGACATAAAGTTAGAAGCAAGTTGTCAAAAGCCACTGGGTCATGTCAAAAGAATTCAGGAAGCACCTTGAAGAGTTTCCCACTGGCCAAAGATTTGAGCTGTGCAGTAGATTGAAACTCATCAAATACATATAAATCCATGAATTCATGACATATTTTTAAAGTAATAATTGGTTAACTTTGGAGAAAACAATGATCCAGTTGTTATCCTGAAAACTGGGTAAATAAAAGGAAATAATCATACCTTATCCTACCTATCCTACAAGAACTGTAGCACTGTGTAACAAAATAGCAGATGAGAGAAAGTGTCCCTTTATACTTTTAAAATGTATCCCAGGTGATAAATAAAAAGAAATTATAGAATTAAAATATTACTATTTTTTAACTCCCAATGAGAATTAATGAATATAGACATTGAGACCCTACCTGCTTTAACTAACTTCAAAAAACAGCATGAACCAGATGCAAGACATAACACCACCTATAACCTTGTTAAAGGGCTCAAACCCGTATCACACCAAGCCTCTTGATCCAGCTCCCAATTTGCAGGAAACACAGAAGACAGAGGAACACACTGAACTGCACCACGAGTGAGCAGTCAGCAAATCTGACTGTATAAAACTTGACAAATCAAATGGCCCAGATTTATCCACTGATAAATTGTAAGAAAAAGAAAGAGGTGAAGGGGGAAACTATAGATTAAAAGAGACCTAAAAGGCAACTGACAAAGGATTAATCTCCAAAATACACAAACAGCTCATGCAGCTCAACATCAAAAAAACAAACAACCCAATCCAAAAATGGGCAGAAGACCTAAATAGACATTTCTCCAAAGAAGATATACAGATGGCCAAGAGGCACGTGAAAAGATGCTCAACATAACTAACTATTAGGGAAATGCAAATCAAAACTATAGTGAGGTATCACGTCACACCAGTTAGAATAGGCATCTTCAGAAAATGTACAAACAATAAGTGCTGGAGAGGGTGTGGAGAAAAGGGAACCCTCTTGCACTGTTGGTGGGAATGTAAATTGATACAGCCACTATGGAGAACAGCACGGAGGTTCCTTAAAAAACTAAAAATAGCATTACCACATGGCCCAGCAATCCCACTACTGGGCATATACCCTGAGAAAACCATAATTCAAAAAGACACATGTACTCCAATGTTCACTGCAGCACTATGTACAATAGCCAGGACATGGAAGCAACCTAAATGTGGATAAAGAAGATGTGGCACATATATACAATGGAATATTACTCAGCCATAAAAAGGAATGAAATTGGGTCATTTGTAGAGATGTGAATGGACCTAGAGTCTGTCATACAGGGTGAAGTAAGTCAGAAGCAGAAAAACAAATATCATATATTAACGCATATATGTGGAATCTAGTAAAATGCTACAGATGAACCTATCTGCAGGACAGGAATAGAGATGCAGATGTAGAGAACAGACTCATGGACACAGGGGGAAAGGGGGGCTGGGATGAATTGGGAGAGTTAGATTGACATATATACACTACCATGTGTAAAATAGATAGCTAGTGGGAACCTGCTGTAGTGCTCTGTGATGACCTAGATGGGTGGGATGTGGGGGGAGGAGGGAGGGAGGTCCAAGAGGGAGGGTATATATGTATACATACAGCTTATTCACTTCACTGTACAGCGTAAACTAACACAACATTGTAAAGTAATTATACTCCAATTTAAAAAGAAACATATGGGCAAGACTCAACTATAGGGTTTAGGGATGTACACCTGAGTGATAAAACCACAAATAAATGCAAGGACTAGATTACTATAAAAGTCAGCATAGTGCTTACCTCTGGAGATAGGGAGAAACTGTGCTGGGATGAGGCACACGGAGGAGTTCCAGGGCAGGCTGGCACTCTTATTTCTTAATTTGGGTGGTAGTTATAAGGGTATTCACTGTATAATAATTCACTAAGTCACACATTTCTTTGGGTTGGTTTTCTGTATCTGTGTTTAATTTTACAATATAAATTTTTTTTTTAAAAAGAGTCAACTGCAATGGTTTTGTTCTCTAGGTTAATTATTTGGTCTTGATAAATAAGAAACTCTCCCCAAAACAAGGGCTCCTTTGATTTCTCTGGGAACTAAGCCATAAGAACTAGTGTCCAGCCACGATCACTGAATTTAGCACATAGTAGAGCTCACTAAATTTTTGCTGCATGAATCTATGAATCAGTGAGTCAATAGATAATACAAACACTCCATACTCTAAAACACTCTGCACACTTCTACTATTCAATAGATAACTCTTCCAGCTAGAAAAATCTTCAGGAGCTCTCTATGACATGTAGGAAATGCTTATACTTCTCAGCTTCACATTCCAGCCCCTTTTCCAGAAACCAGTCCTGATCAGTCTTTCCGATCTTACCACAGCTACTTATTCAAATGCTCCAGTCCACCCAAACAGGTCTACTTTTAGAATTCTATGTCCTACTTTTTTCCCATTTCCCCTGCTCCCATACCTTCTCTGGTAGCTTTCCCCAACACTAGTGGACACTTAGCCCTTGCTTGCATTTGTATTGTGAGAGAACATTTTACCTTTATTTGTTTTGAGTCTGCTAATACACTCTACATTTCTTAAGTCTGGAACAGTGACTAACACTTTTACAAAATTATTAGAGAAAGCCTACCACATTTTGTGCATAAGAGGCTCCCAACCAATATTGGTCAATTGGCTGGTTAAGTTGGCGGGTAGATGAATGGATGGATAGACAGAAGAATGGGTCAAATCATCATATACTTGAAAGCACTCAGTGGCTATTGACAGACCGAAGATATGTAAGTTTATATTCAATAAGGGCAGAATTACAAGGGTCTATTTGATCCTGGAAAAGGTCCTGGCCAGAGGATCTCTGGTCAACTATGGGCAGTTATAGATGTTGAGTGTCTGGAGACTGAGATGCTGAAATGAAAAAGTGAACACTGAGAATGAATGGAAGAAACTACAGATAAACTTCCTTTCACTCACAGCTTTGTCCACATCTGGATCTATCTGTGGTGGGGCACACATTTAAATACTGAAACTTCAAGCAAAAATTTCAAAAGTCCCACTCTATACACCTTTAAAAAAAATCTCTATACAAAAATCATGGCAAGGGCTTCCCTGGTGGCACAGTGGTTGAGAGTCCGCCTGCCGATTCAGGGGACACGGGTTCGTGCCCCGGTCCGGGAAGATCCCACATGCCGCGGAGCGGCTGGGCCCGTGAGCCATGGCCGCTGAGCCTGCGCGTCCGGAGCCTGTGCTCCGCAACGGGAGAGGCCACAGCAGTGAGAGGCCCGCGTACCGCAAAAAAAAAAAAAAAAAAAAAAAAAATCATGGCAAGTTCGGGGTTGGGCAGGACTACGGATTGGGTTGGTTGAGAGCTCTTTTTGTCCTAAAATCTAGGTATAAGCAATTACGATGAAAAATTAGAGCCCCAGCCCTTCAGTTATAAAGGTGACATCTGCATAAAGAAGGAAAGGGAAGGTCCCTGAAATGTGTCAGCTGTCCCAGAGAGCTCTGAACTGAAAGAAATCCCTGTTCTGGTCAGAACGCCAGGCTAGAGAGTGGCCTGGTGCCCAGGGTCTGCTTCTTCTGGTTCCCTCCTTCCAGCTAACCACAGGCCTGCCCTCCTTTTAAAGGAATGGTTCCAGGGAGAAATCTTCAAGGACTAGACAGATTGGAAAGCATAAATGAATGGGAGTCTGTAACCTGAGATGTCAGCAAATATAAATAAACAGACTTAGAGGTGAAAAGAATGGGAACCTCCAGAAGCTACAAACTTCTTTCCCCTCGTGCTCAGGCATTTTCCCTTCAAGATAGCCTGGAAAGAAGAGAAAGGCTCTCACATGGATTGGATGCCTTCTGTATCATGAGAACTGCTTTAATTGCTTCCATACATGTAATTTTATTTAACCCTCCCCCTCAACTTGCAAGGAAAGGGTTATCTTCCCTGTTTTACTGATGATGAAAACAAAGATTCAAAGAGATTAAGACTTGGCCAAGGCCACACACCTAGTAAGTGTCAAAACCGGGATTCAAACCTATGTTTCTTTTTCCTCCAAAGCCCTGCCCACTACACCACTAGCGGAAACAGAATCTTAGCATGTTTTAGCTGAAAGATGACCCCACCGTCACGCCCATTTCACAGATGAAGAACCTGAGGTGAGTAAGGAGAAGCAACTTGCCCAATGACCTACAATGACCCAGGCTTTCTCATTTCCAGATAGGAACTCAAAATCACTTGTATCCACTAGGGTCCTACAACAATGGCACACTCAAGTAGGAGCATTAGAGGAGAGCATAATGAAGGGATTGTTAAAAGCAAGGGCACATTTAAAGGAAGCCAACAAAGGCTGGTGATGCATTCCAGGTGCAGCAGCTGCAGGGGGGCCAGGACCACCTCTGTGCCTGAAGGGACAAGGCTAAGGCCCCGAACCCAGAGAAACCCGTAGCTGAGCCTTAAGCTATAGTTCGAGAGCTCTGAACTTCAGAAGAGAAAGCCACTGCCAGTGTGCAGCCTGCCCTCTCTCTCTCCTCCAGCCTCTCATAAGGTGCCTCTCATAAGCTGGACCACCCAGAAAGCCAGAAAATAGGGAATTCCCAGGCTGTGGCTTCCAGGGGTCACAGCAAGACGGACAAAGGAGGATAATGGACCTACAGGGGGAAATGAAGACTTTTGTACACACTACTACACAGGGATGCTTCTCTGAAACTCGGTCCTTGGGAAGAGTCCTACCTCAGCAAGTCAAAGACAACAAAAACCATGTAAGTGTTCCCTCCTAGTCCATGTGGGGTCAGGAAGGCTCAGCACAGAGAACTATAGCGCAGCTAACAGCACAGAGGTGGATTTCTCACTGCCCGCTGCAGGGGTATTACCTTAATTTGGCCAACCTGTCTGTGATAAAGGGGAGAGAAGCCCTGCCCAAACCTCCTTGGGATCAAAGGCATGACCTTGGAACTCTTGGACTTTGGCACCTAGGTCAGTACTGGTGTTCACAGGGAGAGTTACTGGTGTTTCAGGTGAGCTTTTGTGGGTATTTGAGAATTAAAAATAGGAGAAAGTCGAGTTGGAACTGGCTATGTGCAAGAGCATATGTGCTGTCTACCAGTGCTTGGAAGTCAGGGCCACTTTCAAAATAAAGATGATCTTATTACTTCTTGGCCTTTTGGCTAAGATCAAGTGTAGTATCTGTTCTTATCCACTGAAATAAAGGCAATCCCAAAATGAAGGCAGTTTAGGTGACTTGGAAAGGCACATTCCTCTTATCTATGCCATCCTTGCTTTAATACTACATCTCTCCCTCAACACACATGCACGTGCATACACACACAGCAACACACACACACACACACACACACACACACACACAATGCCACATCAGGTCTCTCAAGCCCAAACCAGCCTTCCATCCCCTCCTGAAGTTTCAACCCCAGCTTCCACTGAGCCCCCCTCCTCACCCTGATTTGGTCATATTTCCTATTTAGTTTAAATCAACAGTCTGATTTTATCAACAATAATGCTTTATGGAGGTTTATTTCTTCAAACAGACCGTGCTCCTCTTTACTATAAAGTTAATTTTATGTTCTTTGTTCACTTTCCTAATCTGCAAATTACCTCCTCCCATTCCCTGATTACTTACTATTGGAAAAACAACCCCCTTTTTGCCTCCAGTTTGAATATTCTCTGCCTTATCTTGATGGCCCTAATCTCTCTCCCCCGACTGGCCTCTCAAAACAGCAGTAGGTAACTGGAGGGGCACAGCTGCCGGCCAGCACAAACCCCGCGCAGCAGCGAGCCAGCCAGGCCTGCATGTCGGCCAGGCCTCGCTCCTCCACGGGCCTTTTTTTCCCAATCCTTTTTCTCAAAGGGTGGGAAGAGGCTCAGTTGCAGCAGGGAGGATTAGAAATTCTGGGATCCACTCCATGCTCTCAGAAAGTCCTAGTGGGAAGACGGAGAACTTCCGACACTCAGAGAAACAAGGACAAATGCTTCGGAGGCTGACGTTTGGCTGATACTGCAGGAAAAATGACCTGACTCTTTTGTTGGAAATGCCCGAAGAGGGAGGGGCTGCAAAAGGAAGGGCTCACTGGGAATGGAGGGAAAACAGAATCAGTTCTTACGTGATTAGGATTTTTAAAGAGGATGGGGAAGAGATGACCTGGCTGTCAGAAGTGTCAAAGAGAGTTAAGTGTGTTTGTAATTGCACAGAGGGAAGGGAGAAAGTGAAATGGAAAAGGACCAAGGAATTGACAAAAAATGAAAAAGGCAGAGCTGGAAGGGATCCTAGCAAACCTCATGCCTTATGAATGAGAACACTGGGGTCCCAAGACCAGACCCCAAGTTCTAACAACAGGAAAAGAGTGATGATATTGACGATAATAATAATGGCAAGTGATATTTGCTTACTGTTATTTATCAAACCAGTTCACCCTCTTACTGTTGTTTAGCACATGCCATGTTCATTTCCATCTCCGGGCTTCTAGGTTCCCGATAACAATAAAAGTTAGTATTTATTATGCGGTGTGTGCCGTACATGTCTTATCACATTTAATCTTCCAAACAAAATTCCAGGAGGTAAGTATAATTGTCGTCCACATTTTACAAGTGGAAAAAAGTGAGACACACAGAGATTCATAACTTGGTGAAGGTGACAGGTAGGAAGATGGAGCCAGGATTCAACCAGGTCTGTCAATCTCCTGAGCCACATTCAAAAAATATTTGTGGAATGAATATGTGACCCAAATTTGTATATTTTTCACACAAACCTCGCTCCAGCTTTAGTCCCAATGCTCTAATTTTCTGCGGGACATTGTACCTCTCCAGGCTTCCTGATTTCTGGGGCAAAGTCATCTTCTGATACGACAGGCTGGGCCAGAGATAGGCTAACTCTTTCCATAAAGGGCTAAATAGGAAATATTTTAGGCTTTGCAGACCACATCCTTTCTCTGTCACGAGTTCTTTGTTTTTTTTTTAACAATCCTTTAAAAATGTAAAAAAAATCATTCTTAGCTTGAGAGCTCCCACTGACCCCTGTTCTAGGCCCACAAACCTTGGAGTCATGCTTAAAATGTCCCTCTCCCACCACCTGTCCATCCAATCATATAGGTTTTGGGGTTTGGGCTGCCTCTCAAAATACCCTTTACATTTTTTTCAGCACCACCCCCATCCCTAGTCCAGGCACCCACTATCTCATGCATGCTCTGGTCACCAAAATGGTCTCTCCTATTCCCCAAAGGAGCCATATGTCACTGCTGGATCTATTTTCACAAACAATGATTTGCACAGATCATCCCCTTGCTAAAATACCTTCAAATCTAAGCCTCGGGAATGTAAATTGATACAGCCTCTATGGAGAACAGTATGGAGGTTCCTTAAAAAAACTAAAAATAGAATTACCACATGACCCAGCAATCCCACTACTGGGCATATACCCAGAGAAAACCATCATTCAAAAAGACACATGCACCCCAATGTTCATTGCAGCACTATTTACAATAGGCAGGTCATGGAAGCAACCTAAGTGTCCATCGACAGATGAATGGATAAAGAAGATGTGGTACATATATACAATGGAATATTACTCAGTCATAAAAAGGAATGAAATTGGGTCATTTGTAGAGACGTAGATGGAACTAGAGACTGTCATACAGAGTGAAGTAAGTCAGAAAGAGAAAAACAAATACCGTATATTAACGCATATATGTAGAACCTAGAAAAACGGTACAGATGAACCGGTTTGCAGGGCAGAAATAGAGACACAGATGTAGAGAACAAACATATGGACACCAAGGGGGTAAGTGGCAGGGTGGTGGTGGTGTTGGGATGAATTGGGAGATTGGGATTGACATATATACACTAATATGTATAAAATGGATAACTAATAACCTGCTGTATAAAAAACAAATTAAATAAAATTCAAAAAAAGAATCTAAGCCCGTTACTCTTCATTCAAGGACTGATCCCTCCAAACACACACACACACACACACACACACACACACACACACACAGAGAGTTATCTGGTCTTTAAATCATAATATAAAGAACAGCTAACATTTAATGAGCATCAGTATGATCTAGCCACTCTGCTAGCCCCACAGATTATCTCATTTAAGATTCATCAGAACCCTATGAGATAGGTATAATTATGAGCCCAATTTTACAGATGAGTAATTGAGGCTCAGAGAGGCTAAGAAATATATGCTAGTTTATACAGTAAAATGGTAAAACAAGGAACCAAATTGTGGCTATCAGATTCGGGTCCCTTCCCTTAACCTCCATCCTGTATTACCTTTAACATATCGTCCCCTCTGCCCTTCCAGAGCCTCTACACCAGTCCCACAGAGAAACATCCTCCAAGGGACCATTGATTCAAGAGACAGCGAGCAGGTCACGCCGCAGGATACACATCTCAACTCTTGGCCTGCAAAGGGCAGCGACTGCCCTGGAAGAAAAGTTGGTGCCTCTGAACTTAGAGCACCATAAATTGAGCGGGGAAACCTTAGGTGTGGAGAGTGGGTTTCATCTGATGTCCCCAGTAACAGGCTTCCAGCCAACAAGTGGGCAACTCAGAGCAGCTGCATTTCAAAGCAGCAGACCAGGACAAGCTACTAACGTGTGGACACAACCACTCCACGACTTGCTTAAAAGCCACGCTGTGTCTCCTGGACCATGGCCGCAGGCCAAAATACACACATTCTGGTTTTTATGACCATAAGGTTAGCATTCTTTTAATGGTTCCTTCCCAGTTCCCTTGCTCTCCACCGTGCTGGGTTTTGCGCATTCCATCTCCTCATTCTTTTTCACCTCCCAGCTCTGCTCTCTCTGCCTCCCTTGCTTCCACCCTCCTGCTTCAAAGCTTGCTTCCACTATCTGCTGCCTTGCTTTTCTGCAACCTCCCCGTCACAGTGGTTTTCCTCTCCTTTTGGGCCCTTGGTCAGGTTTTCTCTAATTACTAGGCTTCCTCTTCCTCTGTTTTCCTGACAGAACCTCCTGCCCCTGCCTTTTAAGTTTCCTGGCTTTAGCACCGACTTGGAAGCTCCACTCCGGCTTCCTGGTCTTCTCATTTCCTCCATTGGTCCATCCTCTCTCCTCCACTGGCTCCCCTGCATGGCCCTTTCCTTTCTTTCTGGACACCTGGTCCTACGTGTCCCTCTCACCACCCCCCCATCCCCTTCACCCTTCACCTCTGTTCTTTGTTCCCTTGTCCCCTGTCTTTCCTCAACCCTCCCGTCCCTCCTCTTAGGTCCCCTGCTGGTTCCATCCCCCCAGCCCTTATCTTTCTTTTCCTTCCTTCTGGCTGCTGATAGAGTGGGAGTAGTTGCAGGCCACATCCCTGATTTCAGCAGACCCAGAGCCAGCACATGAGCCTAACACTAAGAGTGCCCGGGGAGAGGGAGCCTCGGTCCCTACAAGCAGTATGCCCCCGCAATTTGGAGCTGAGCTAGAGGCTTTGGAGTAAAGCTCAAGGAGTCTGAGGCATCCAGCTTGGCAGGCAGCACGGAGAAAGGACTGACTGTTTCTTTTTCCCACTGATCTCGTTTAAGTCAAGGCCAAACACCAGGGCTGGGGCATGTCATTTGTAAGTTGTAGCCTCAGTGACCTTCCCTGTCCCTTCCTCACAAAACACACACACACACACACACACATTTCTTATTCACTTTTGTTCAGAGCAAAAGGCCCTGTGACTTTTCAGGTGTGGTATATGAACACGCACGCTGAAAAATAAGATCTATAAAGGGAACCAGAGCCACCACAAAAGGAGATACTGCTGCTGCGGAAAGGGCTATCCTCCATCCCCTCTGCCTCTTGCCCATCAATTCTTTTCAACTTCAGTTGTTCCTGTTTCCTTGACTGAGCCCCGTTAGAGCAGAGCTGGCGTCTTTCCTTAGAGGACAGCGCCATCTAGCAGGTGAAATGCCAAACCCTTAGCAAGCAGCCCAGAAGAAAACCAGCCTCCCCAGCTCCCAACCAGTTCCCAACTTCCCTTTTTAACTCTCAGCCAGTCAATCCCCAATTGGTCTGAAACAGCGATTTAACCCTTTGGTCTCGTTGGAGATTTAAGTCCATTTCCAATCACCTCTACTTCTCCAGTGCCTGATTGAGTTTCAGTTTGTGGCCTTAGTTTCTAGAAAAGGCAAGAAAGTTCTAGGTCAAAGCAAAACAAAAAAGAACAGCCTAAGGATATCTGAGTGGCTCAGGCCCCCTCTAGAACTCTACAGCAATATTTTCTTCTCTTCCTTTCTTCTATCATTTCATCTCCTCCCTTCTTTTCACATTTATTGAGCACCTGCTATGAACCTGGCACTATGCTAAGTTAATTAAGAGACAGCTCCTCTCTCCAGGGTCCCACAGTCCAATGGACTCAGATGTTAGACTCCTGACTTTGCAGAACCTCTGATCTGGGATGGGGCCTTTGTAATCCTAGCTGTGCTAAGGATCCAGGGGATAGAGGAAAGAAGACAGTCCCAGGTCCCCCACTTCCACCTCTATCCAAACAGCTTCATGTTTATCCAGGTTTTACTTCTTTGGTTTCTGCCTAAGATTTTTTTTTTTTTTTGCGGTACGCGGGCCTCTCACTGCTGTGGCCTCTACCGTTGCGGAGCCCAGGCTCCGGACGCGCAGGCTCAGTGGCCATGGCTCACAGGCCCCGCCGCTCCGCGGCACGTGGGATCTTCCCGGACCGAGGCACAAACCCGTGTCCCCTGCATCGGCAGGCGAACTCCCAACCACTGCGCCACCAGGGAAGCCCCTAAGATTTTGTTTGAATAAAGTATTTTGAAGACATCTGCTCCAATCTAAATGTCTCACTCTGCAGATGAGGACATGGGGTCCAGAGAAGTTTAAGGACTCACCCAAGGCCATAGAATTAGTGGAATATCTCTCCAAGTTTTACTTTCCTGACTCCTTGACAATAAAACCCTATCAGGTCTTCAAGGCCAGGCTTTACAAGGTGAATGAGGGCAAAGTGAACTGCTCTCACAATTTTGTATTTTTGTTTGCATCTTTCCTGCCAGACTCCATGTAGGCAAGTGACCGTATATGAGTCTGCTAGGGCTGCCCTAACAAGATACCCTAGAGTGGGTGACTTCGGCAACTGAGATTTATTTTCTTATAGTTCTGGAGGCTAGAAGTCCAAGATCAAGGAGGATGACTTTCTTCTGAAGACCATGAGGGAAGGATCTGTTCCAGGCCTTTCTCCTTGGCTTGTAGATGATCATCCTTTCCCGGCATCTTCATCATCTTCCCTCTGTATGTATTTCTGTCTGAGTTACCTCTTCTTATAAGGAGACCAGTCATACTGGATTAGGGCTCTTCCTAATGACCTCATTTTAACTTAACCACCTCTGTAAAGACCCTATCTCCAAATACATTATGAGGTACTTGGGATTGGGACTTCAATATGAATATTTTGGAGGGACACAATTCAGCCCATAACAGATGGCAAATAGTTATTTGCCTCACAAACTTTAATCAATTGGTAGTGGCTGCCTAGACTCCCCCACCCCACCAAAAAGGATGAAGAGGATTCTCAAGATTGAGAAAAGGATTCTAAGATTGAGTCCACATGGGGTCCACATTGCCAATATAAGCTACAGGCATGGCGGTGGGAGGTGGCAGCATGATTGTCACACGTCTGCCCTTGGTGATATAGGGCATAGAGACACTGCCTCCTAGGAGCAAGAAACATATATCTCCGTGACATATCTCGACATACCAAAACTTCTCAAAGCCATACTTCTGAAAGAAGGTCCGTAGCAATCATGTGGTCCCCTCTCAAGCCCTTTATTTTACAGATGAGGCAAACTGAGATCCAAGGAGGTTACGACTTGCCTAAGATCACTCAGCTCCTTTGTGGCAACATCGAGACCAGAACTTGACTTCGTATCTTTAATCTAGCATCCTGTCCAAGACTTTGGTTGCCCCTATTAACATCCACTAAAAACAGAAGCTCCAATATTTCCCAGGCAGGATCCTCAAGTCTCCCATTCCCTCAGACCCAGGAAGGAACCATGTGAAGAGAACTAAGCTAAAAGTTAAAGGTTCCGGCTGGAGTCTATGGCCAACTCCATACTGCTTGTACCACTAAGTATTAAAGGATTCTGAGGCTGCATTTAGGCTTTTCTGGAGAGAACACTGCCATCAATTAGTGATGTCTGCCATTGCTATGGGCACAGGATTGGGTAGGGGGAAGATGAATATTATATATATGCTGGGTTAGCTAATTTCTAAAGTCCCTTCCAATCCTAAAACTCTGTAATGAGAACCTTGAGCAGGAGCCATGGGTTTCCTCCTTGAAATTAACTAGAAAACTGGGTTAAGAGACATGTCATGGTGATCCCAATGCCCAAACACAGTTATGTGACTTTCTGCAAGGTCACATGGGCCCTTCTGTGTAGCTTGCTGTCCCAGAAGCTCCAGCTATCCTTTACACACACATCTTTAGTTTCAGTCCCACTGAAGTTATCACTGGTGTTTCTCCATGTAGAAATCTCCCCCCAGAGTCATTTGGTGAGACCCAACTCTGGGTCCTGGATGAACACTGGTAACTTCCATTTACTTGATGCAGCAATAGGCAAGAAGTGTTTCCTAAAGCGTTATCCTTGAGGCAATTGCAGGCGAGGGGCCATGCAAAGGTCCACTGACTCGTGGGGCCTGGAAAAGGCCAACCACAGGAGAATAGATACCATTTCTCAAAGATTTTCTAGCACGCCACAGCATTATATGTGGCTGACCCATGCAGCTGCTCAGGGAGAGGGGAGTCGAAGACATTTGCCTCTTAACTTCATAGAGGCAATGAGCCTTATTCACGTTTTTCTGTTCCAGCTCAGCCTGCAACTCCCCAGCTGCCTCTTACTCCTCCGTCTTGGCAGGCCGGCCTGGAGCAGCTTCTGAGAAACTTTAGGATAGGTATTTATCACCTGGAGAAAAAGCTCCATGTGAATGGGTATGAGAGAACCCAGAACTGATTAAGAGCTCAGCTCTGGAGACAGTAAGATCTAGATTCAAGTCACAGTCCAGCCACTTTCTAGCTGTGTGACCTCAAACAAGTTACTTAACTCCTCGAAACCTCAGTATTCCTATCTGGAAAACGGGGACAATAATAGTACCTAGCTCATAGGGTTGTTGTAAGAATTAAATGGGATCACATTTACTTGTACTATTATTAGTATTATTAATTCAACACATATTTAAGAAGCACCTACTCTGAACTGCTTGGGATACAAAGATGCATAAGATATTGTTTTTTACTTGGCAAAATTCATGGTCAATTACAATTCAGTTGTACTACAATATCAAGTGCCTAGCCGGATATCTGTCCAAAATATAAGGCAAGAAGGATTAATTCAGTCTGAGAACCTAGAGAATTTCCTTTACATAGCCAATAATATTTGAGCAGGACCTTGAGGAAGGGATAAGTTTTTACTACAAGTTCTCACCAAGGGATCAACGTATGCCAGAGGAACAAAGCCTATTCTGGGAACTTTGAGTGGGGGCTGTGCCTGGAGGTGGTAAAGTCCCTCGATTTATTTCCATGCATCCAGGAGGGAGCACCCCTGGAAGTCAGGAGATCTGACCTGACCCTGGCTTGCTGTGTCACCTCAGTGAAGTCATCCTACTTCTCTGTGGCTGTTTCTTCAAATGTCAAATGGAATTGATGACCCACAAAGAGGTTCCATAATGCTTAAAATTTAAGTAAGACGGGCTTCCCTGGTGGCGCAGTGGTTGAGAGTCCGCCTGCCGACGCAGGGGACACGGGTTCGTGCCCCGGTCCGGGA
>NW_006771758.1:1150179-1166681 GCF_000442215.2 Lipotes vexillifer
AAAAAAAAAAAAAAAAAAAAATTTAAGTAAGAGCTGTGTGAAAGCTTTGGGAAATTAAAAGAGCTATTCAAGCAAATAAGAAAAACAGTAACAAATGTTTACTAAGCACTTACGACCTGCCAGGCACTGTGCCAAGGACTTACAAGCTTGACTTATCACAACAGCCATTACTATTGCCACTCTGCAGATGAGGAAACCCATTGGGAAAAGAGGTAACCTGCTCAAGATAACACAACTAATGTTGGTGTGTAAGTGAGGGAAATGGACAGTGCCCCTCATCCCCACCCCCAGACATGCTGGAACTGTTTCCAATGATCCTGGGGTCTGGATAGACCCATGAGAAACGGAGGCACCATACAATGCTGTACCCAGAACTAGACTAAGGCTGCAGGATAGCACCCTGCTTAAGTCCAGCCTGCCAGCCCCTAGAGAGGCACAAAACATTCTGGGTCTCTTGGCCCTTTTCCGGGAGATCATAGCCTTAGCACACCACTCTTCGTCCAGTGCATGCCAAGAAGAGCTCAATATGCAAATGTCAACTTTCACTGACACACCCGCCCGGTCACTGCCTGGACTGGGGGGCAGCCACAGCACAGAACACATGCCTAACTCATTGCTAAGTTCCTGCGGCCACCCGTTGGCCAGAAGCCCCAGTCTCACAAGGACATCCCAGCGGAGGGCCCAGGGCTCCTGGGAAGAGCTCCTTGACCCCTGCAATGAGCCTTGGTAGAACAGGGTTAAGGGAAAGTGGGCCCAGGGTCACCAATAATGCCTCCAAGGCAAAGGCAGGCAGGCCCGGCTGTGAGAAGCTGAGTTGAGGCTGGCTGGGGCAGCCTATGGAGGAAGGGAGAGGATGTATTGGGCTGCCTAGAGGCTGGCGATAACTGAGGCCTCACAGCTGAGACGGTTAGCTCAGGAATTCAGAGGAATCCCATCCACTGAGAAAGCCCGGAAGTAAAAGCTCCCAGTGAAAAAATGACACCCACACTGCCTGGAGCTGGGGAAAAGCCCTGGTTACAATGTCTTCTGCTTCTGAGGAAAAGAAGGAATGGGGTGGGGGGCGGGAGGGGGTTCGTTGCCGGTGCATACAACAGGGGTACAGTAGGGTGATCATGGGTGCTGGCTGTCTATCTGCTCCTGCCCCTCCAATCTCGCCCTATGTCCAATTTTCTTTCTTCTGCCTCCTTCTCTCTCTCATCTTCTTCCTCATTTCTTACTACTAGTTCTAGGTAAAGTTTTCTGAGTTCTACCCCTATATGCCAGGCACAGTGCTAAGTGCTTTACATGTATTATCTTGTTTAATCTGCATAAGAACCCTCTGAGGTAGGCAATATGTAAAGATTTCAGAGAAGAGGAAATTGAAGTTCAGTGAGCATTAAACTGCCCAAGGTCACAGATCCGATGCAGCATTCAAATCCAACTTTTTACTCTACAGCTTGTGACCTTCCCGTTGTACTACCTGCCCATAAAACTTGTTTGTGGAGAGGAAGCCCATCAGAGGACTGCCTACCAGAGACTATGTTTGAGCTAAGTTTCTTTTTCTTTAACAGAAGTTACCAGCTGCGTCACTGTATAAATCCCTGAGGAGAACTTTCCTCAGAAGGGAGGTATTGTGAGAGTACACGACTGTTCTCAGACAGGGATGTAATAAAACCTTACTCCTTTTGAGGGTCTGAGAAGGAAGGAGCCCTACCCCAGGGGAAAGGGTAGGAGGGGAGGAAGCCGAATCAATGTTCTAGGCTGCTGAAGGGGAGGACTTTGAAGCCAGCCCTTCAGCAATAATGCTGTTGACAACTTCATCCCTGGAAGACATTTGAGCACGTGAGGGTGAACCAAGAGCCCCTGAGGTCCTGGTGCAACCACCACAGGACCTGAGCTGAAGCCTCGCCCAAGAGTGGTGCAGAGCGATGCTTTCCAAGTCCCACACGGGCCGGTGAGAAACCACATCACTAGAAGATTGCCCATACTCCACTTCCCTCCTCAGCAAGTGTCCAATAAAGACTGACTACCCTGTGGGCTAACTTAGCAAGCCCTTGGGGTTTGGATAATTCAAGGGGTGGTGGGAGAGTCTGAGCTTCCTTTAATAAGGCATGTGAGGATTTCAAGCAATTAAGAGAAAATAAGAAAACCAATTCTATTTGCACACTGAGGTTGCTCCACAAGCTGAGTTTTTCTTTAGGGTTTCTCCAATTGGTCTTTCTATCCTGTTGGCGTGATGTGACAAAAGAGTGGTTATCATAACTTTCTCAAGAAATCCATAACTCACCAACAAGGATGATTTCTTTCCCCCAACCAAGTCAGGGTCACCAGGTGTAGATGCACAGGCTGCGCACTGCTCAACTCCAAGGGTACTATTCACACAGACTATGATGTGAATGGTTCCTCTAGGTGTTATGCAATAAAGAGGCACTGAATTGCACTCTCCCATTTTTTAAGAATCAGGTCAAATACATCCTTCTCCACCCAGCCTTCCCCAAAGAGCCCAGCTGACAAGAAGTACTCCCTGTTTTGCACCCACCTTATACTCTCTACAAGACACTTCCTGCCTTGTAGTTACTGTTTCACGTGACTAGATAATCTTTCCCACCAGACTATGGTTCTTAACCTTTTTAGAGGAGTTCTGAGCTGCTTTCAGAATCCTATCAGAGATACAAACGCTTGCCCTAAGGAGAAAACAAAAAAACTGCACAAACACATGTAATTTTGTATCCAATTTCCCACAATTCACAGATGCCCTAAACCCCATCCACAACCATTTAGGGTGGAGCTACCAGAAGAGCAGAGACAATATCTGCCTTGTTTACCATGGCGTCGCCAAAATTAGCACAGTGCCTGACACACAGTAGCATAATAAATGCCTGTTGAAGGAAGAAATGATTGACCCCTGGAATCCTTGAGTGCAGGGTCAGTGTCAGAGCCATTTCTTTAGCCTCAGGGAGTTTCCAAGACAGTGGACCCTCAATCAGCCTGGCCCTTCCAGGCCCAGCCAGAGAAGGAAACTTCACCAAGCTCCAGAGTCCCCACCATGAAAAGGCAATGTCCCTGCTTGGTGGGGCTTTTAGGCATTGTATGGGAAATCTGACACAATGACTTTTCTGGCTACTTAGAATTTATGCTTCCCTTCTTTTCTGCCCAAGGAGATACAGAAGTTTGTTTAGTGAGGTGAATAATGTTAATATGATAATAATAATAATCCCCTATATAATTTTCAAATTAAACTGTCCTCCACATTTTCACATGTATGAGCTCCTCTAGTCTTCACACATTATCCAGTGAAATAGATATCATCTTCATTTTACACAGCAGGAAGCTGAGGCTCAGAGAGGCCAAGTTACTTGCCCAAGTCACACTGTCAAAGGCTAGACTAGCACCCTGGAATTCTATCTGCTTCTCCAGCATTCTCCTGCTGACCTCACACTGCCATATAAGCAATTACTGGACCCCATATTAAATGTCTTCCACATGCAGACATCAGCACACTCTGAGTTTAGCCTGTCTGGGCCATGCCCTGGAGTCTGTCTGCACCAAGCTAGAAAAGTTCATCTGCTCAGCAAGTATCACCTGCCACAGGCTTCCAGCTGCCAAAGCCAGGCTAAATGAAGCCAGGGACTGCCATTAGGACTCTCTTGGGTCAACAGTCAGAAACATAGTGGCCCCAAATGGCCCAGCCCTTCTCTGCCACCAAATGCTGGCCGCAGGAACATCTCAACCACACCTCCTGTCTCCCAAGAGTGCGTGAGCTGGGTCCTCATTCCTGAGCCTCAAGGCATGACAGAAGGTGAAGGCTTTGGAACATCAAATTCTGCAAAGAACAGTTCAGATAATTGAAGGAAAGAAAATGAGTTTGGGAAGTGAGTTAATAGGACCCCTCAGAGCAGGGGCCCCTGCTCGAAGGAAAAGAAGTCTGTAGAAGGCATTCAAGTACATAAAGAGATGTGCTACTATGGATGATTTACACTCATTTTTTTTTGCATCTGTATCATAGGTAAAGAAAGGTAATAGCTCCCACTGTAACGGGCAAATTTTAGGTTAAGTGGAGCTTGGTGAAGTTTCCTTCTCTGGCTGGGCCTGGAAGGGCCAGGCTGATTGAGGGTCCACTGTCTTGGAAACTCCCTGAGGCTAAAGAAATGGCTCTGACACTGACCCTGCACTCAAGGATTCCAGGGGTCAATCATTTCTTCCTTCAACAGGCATTTATTATGCTACTGTGTGTCAGGCACTGTGCTAATTTTGGCGACGCCATGGTAAACAAGGCAGATATTGTCTCTGCTCTCCTGGTAGCTCCACTACTGCAAGGGTGAATGGGTTTGCAGAATGTGCCCCCCTCAAAAGCTTCAGAGTGGGCTTTGCAACACCTAGAATAAAATCACTTAAGGGCAAATCACCTTGCATTGAGTTAAAGGGCTAGATCAGCTGACCTCTACATAGACCTCCCTTCCCAATTTGAAATTATGTTGCCACCTTAAATCATAGTAATGTCTTATGCCTGTATAGACTTTACAGTATTCAAAGTACTTTTATGGAGATTGGATCACCTTTGACAATTCTGGAAGGTAGTGTGGGAGGCAATTACCATCTCCAGTTTATAGATGAAGAATGACAGCCTTACAGGGCAATGCTTTTTCCAGCCAGCTATGGAGAACCATGCATCTTAACCAGCTGGGATCTCAGCTCTCAGCAGCTCAACTGACAAGGTCTGAATCCTTGTGCCAACCATTTGGGTTTCTGAGAAAGCCCAGGGAAGCCCTTACTCAGACAATCTGGGACGGGGGTTGGACAACCGTACAACCAGAGCAGCCAAGAATGAGAAATCACAGTGACACCCCTTATCTGGCCGGAGCTGCCTGTAGATAAGGTAGGAAAGAATGCACGTCACAGCAACTTCCTGGGTTTGTGTTCAGACAACCATTCCCCCTCAGTCCCATTAAAAAAGACTCCAGTCATGGAACGCTCCTCTCTTCCTGTCTCTTTGTCTTCTCCCTGTTCTTTGCTCTCTCTCCCCAAGCCTCCTTCCTTATCTTATTGATCCCTCTCCCTGAGGCTTGACAGTCCTCACCTCTCACCTTTCACTGCAGGGCAAAGAAGCCACTTGACATGATGACAGGTTCTGGCGAAAGCCCTTGCACCCAAAGGTCTCCCACTCTCAAGAGCTAATGTTCCTAAAAGGAGGGGCAGTCTTACATGTGTATACTGGCTGGTTAAATCTCTGAGAACCTGGTGGGAATTATTTTACCACGACGTCTCCCTTTGCACCAGGAGTGATGTATCTAGTCAACAACTATGTTAGGCATAGAGATACACATCCCCAGGCCTCATGGTATTCGTGGTTTTGTACGGGGCTTCCCCCAGCTCTGCCATATATCCTGGACCCTCTCAACCCCCAGGCAGCTGGGAGGCAGACACAGGAGCAGGGCAGCCTGACCTCCCAAATGAAGTTCTCACGTGTGCTGCAGTGTGAGAAAGGTTGAGCGTTGGTCTGGTGGACCTACAGCGGTCAAATCCAAGACTCTTGGAGGGAGGAAGGGAAGGCATTGAAAGGGGAAGAAGATCTCAGGCCAGAGAATTGGGGGACTCACAGACCAATGATAGTTCACAACATGTCAGGAATTTACCCCACTCACTGTCACCACTGCCACCCCCAGTCCATATACACACTCACCACAACCCCACCAAAGAATTCCTTTGAACTGCCTTGTAATGGCAACTGAAGTGGGATCCAGAGACCCTCCAACCACTTACCTGCTTCAGTTTCCCAGCCAGCTATTTCACCCTTGTCCTGCTCCTCCTGAGATCTGAGAGGTAAAGTGGCCCAAGACCACACAGTACGTGAAAACAGAGGGGATGAGAAATTGTATCTGGAACCAGTGTGTCTGGATTTGAATCCCGGTCCACCACCTAACAAACCTGTGACCAAAGGGGCATTACTTAGCTTGCTTCCCTTCCCTTGTCTGTATGATGGGTATCTGAATAGCCCCTGCATTGTTGCAATCCACCAAAGAGTAAATGAGGTAATCCAAGGAGATATTCAATGTTTGACACACAGTTAAGTGCTCAACAATTGATACTGTTGCCAGGTCTGGAGCTCTTGCCTTTGGCTTTGTGGTAGAGGTTGGTTGGTTGGTTTTTTCCCTTACCAAATTACCCTTTGTGTCATGGAGAGGAGGCTGAGATATTTATGGCTCAGTTCCTGATCCAGGAGAAAGAATGACCCTTTGAAATGTCACCAGAAGTGCACTTTGTTCTTGCTGCAGACTCAGATCAACAGAATTTTGATACATCCCCACTCCAAGACTTGTGCCCCATTAGAGAAAAGCAGACCCCAACTCTGAGGTCTCCCCACTATCTCTCAAGACCGGCTTCTTAAATCAAATTACAGAAGGATCCTCTTTTCAAATGCAACTTTGACATCAGACTAGCCAAAAAGATACAGTGGTCTCATCTTAGTGACACAATTCTTATCACACTAGCGATTCTTGCAAGGAAAGATATGAAAGTCTCATTCTTCCACAGAAGGCCTTGAGTAGAATTGAAGATTGTGCAGTTCAGGGGAGACTTGCTATATAATATCTGAAATCACTAGACATTTGAAAGCAGAAATGTCTTTCTCCTTTGAGTACTGCATCCTAACTGCCATCCAGAGATGATTTATATGTGCTCATCCTTATTACAGACTACACATAATAAAGGCATGATAGAAATCATATCTGCATAGATTCAGGCAGCTCTGGGAGAGAGGCTGCCAGTTTTGTTTGACAAGACACTCAATCAAGCAAAAAGGTTTAAAATATTCCAGGAGGATCCCACTGCCTGCTCAAGACTGCATATTTTTATCCAGATAACAGAAATCCTAATTGAGCACAACATTAGTACTCATTTTTCCTAACTCCTTCTTGCAATAAGAAGTACCAAAGGAAAATTACAAAAAATTATGGGCTAGGGTTTGGAAGAAGAGTTTGCCATGTGGTAGTTCCCATAAACTCAGGCATCACCCCTCATTTGGGTGTTTCTAAGCAGAAAGTGAGGACTTCTGTGTCCACCGTACATTGGGTTGAGTTTTTCCCTATATTTTTGACTCACTGGATGAAAACTTTCCTTCAGGACTTCTCCACATGTTTAAATCCCTTTTAAGGTGTTCCTTGCCCTTAGATTTATAGCAGGGTCTGGAACAGGGGGAGGTGAATGAGACGCTCGCTCACTGAGGTGCAAAATTTAAGGGGGCACAAAAAACCCAGAAATCAAAATAAGTAATATTTTACTGCAATATTTTTGATAATACAAATGATCGCCAAAAAAAAAAAATCAATGGTGAATAAAAGATCAGAATTTTAAATAAAACAGACACCAAGTCTGCACTTGTACAACACTGCATCACTCGCCTCACCCTAACACCGGCCCTGGCCGCCAAAAGATTTATTTACAAAAATGATAGCTGGTCTGCAAGTCATATTTTACTGATTTTATTTTTTAACATTGCATTAAAATATTATTTATCTCAATCCCTGCATGTTTTGGTACCTCTTTAAATATCGCACGGAAAGAAAATGCCTCACTTGCCTGCCCCATTCTCAAAATGCAGACAATGATGCTGAAACCCAAAAGAGATATGTGAACATATGTATATGTATAACTGATTTACTCTGTTATAAAGCAGACACTAACACCATTGTAAAGCAATTATACCCCAATAAAGATGTTAAAAAAAAAACCCTAAATTTACTCATTCAAATTCCTCCTCGTGATCATGGCATCCAACAGCACCAAACACTTTGACGCCGCACTAATGGTGAGCAGAGGAAGGGGGTGGGGGAACCACCATCCCAGCTTCTAAAAAGAATCTCTTTCCTAGCCATTACAAGAGCTGACAGGTTGGTAAGACGTTTAAAGGCATAATGTTCCAACAGTGAAAAAAAAATTAAAAATGTAATAATAAAGTTAAATGTAACTATTTTAAAGCATAATTCTTTTGAGAGACGAGTTTTATGTTGGACCAGCATTTGAAGTAGCAGCAGGCATTATTAACGGGAACCTCTAAGAGAGAAGATTTAAATCACCAAAGTAATAAAAGCTGAACAAGGACTAGCACCTTGAAAGGCACTTGGAGAGAAGATTGCATACAAATGCAATTAAAACGATGCTTATAAAATACTAAGATGTTAATTGGGTTCAGTCCCAGAAGCCCCAGCAGTACAGTATGTCAGAAGTTAGCTGGTTTGAAGTTTTAAAAGAGTAGTTTAATTTGTACACCTTGTCCTAATTACAGAGCTTTCTGCAGCCTGCGTATCTGTATGGTTTATTGTAGCTTGGAGCTTTGCAAAACAAACACACACACCAGTTAATTGGGTTATTGCAATGGAAAATTGGGCTACAGAACAGCAACCTCTCTTGCTGGTGTGCCTTTACGGCTGGTAATGAACGCTCCAGCCACGCCAGGGAACCCTGATTTGTAAGGTGTGCCGTTTACAGCTTGGTGATTCTGTTGGCCTGAGGAATAGGAGGTGATGCCGTGAAAACAAAGAATCACACCAGATAATGTTCCCTCATGACCATGTTACCACCCCAACTGGCTTGCTTAGAACTGTTAGCACTGCCACCACCCCCCCATATCCTGGTTCCTGCCCTTTCAAACATCCCAGCCCAGCCCGTCTGAAGGCCACATTCTCACACTAAAGCCCTAGGCCCCTGGAATGGAGCAAGGACAGTGGCTCATCCAGTAGCCCTGTTTTTAGAGCACCTGTAGGGAGACCTTGTGAGGTGGTGGTTTTTCTCCTAACCAGCAAATAAATATGTAATGCTATCAAAATAGGATCATTAAGTCGGATTAGGAGTGAGAATGGCTGAATCATTTTCCAGGAGTCCAATGAAATGTGCTTCTCACCATTAGGGTTTTGGCCATCTCATGGCTGGCACTGCAAACTTCCTTCATAAAGGGGACTGTGACATACTGCAGGTTTACAGTCTTTTTCAGTCACTCGCCCCATCCCCTTCTACCTCTAGCTGCTAAATACGAATCCACAGTGAAGTGAGATGAGAGTGTTGAGATTTTTATTCCTGTGCCAGCTAAATTATTCATCTCCGGGAGATTCAGAAGTGAGCAATGGGGTAGCAGACAGTGTGGAAAATATCAAATACAGGATTCCCAGGCTGGATCCCAGCTTATGGAAAATACAGAAGAGCCCCCTCAGTATTTGATCACGAGTAACAAAGAAATATCATCTTCTGCCACAGCCTAGAACAGTTTTCCACATGGAGTCCACAGTCTAGCCCAGCCCAGGGTAGCCAGTCCAAGGTAAACTTGGACCATCAATCCCTAACTCCAACTTCCCCTCCACCTGGGTGCAGGGGGGACCTGGCTCCTCATGATTGAAAGGAAAGTAATCTGACCCGTGAAGGCACTCTAAGAAATTGATGTCTCAAAATTTTCTCCAGTCAAGAGTATTTGCAGTTTAAAAAAGAATCACCACGGGTAGGCCATTCTTTACAGAGATGAGAGAAAGAAGGCTTTGGGAGCCAGGGCCCTCACACAAGAGCCCATTCATCATGCTGAGTGGACTTTAAAACTCTCTGGACATCAAGGATAAGCTTTTCAACACGCCGGGTGCTGTAAAGAATCTCAGAGCACAAGGTCTCTCTTGTCAATGAGCTGATATTTTGGAGAGGCAAAGCCCACACCTGGCTCTCAGGGCTGGTCTGGAGGGTGAGTGGAGCAGAGAACAGTTGCTGTAGCAACTCTGGGTGGTGTTAGGGTAATTATCTACACCAATGATTTCCCTGGACCTGAAAATGTGGAATTAAAAATGTTTACTTTGGGCTAATCAAAATCCTAAAGGGAAACCTCCCCTGTCCCAGAGCCTGGATTTTAACTAAGCCTGGCCATGCTTACTGCCACTTAGCATGCGGGAGACATGAGCAGAGGCTCCGCTGTGTGAGTAATCCTGGCCCACCATTTAGCAGCTGTGTGGCCTGGGGCACATTCCTTCACCACTCTCTGCCTCAGTGTCCCCATCTGTAAGCCAAAGACAATTACATCACCTCCCTCATGGGGTTGTTAGGATGATTCAAGGCAATAATGCAGGTAAAACAGAACACTGCTGGGAACATAACAAGCACTAAATAAATGTCACCAATTATAATTATCACTATTAATATTATGCGTGCTTTACAGATGAGGAATTGAAGCTCAGAGAAGTTGACTAATATGCTTAAGATCTTACACACACACACACACACACACACACACACACACACACACACACACACGGAATAACAGAAATTCAAATTCAAACCCAGGAATTCTGACCCCAAAGCCCACGATCTTAATCATTATGGAGAGCAAGTCTTTCTGAAAGGATATCTCCTTACAACCCAGGACTCATTTCCTCAATCTGGTTCTTTACCAGCCCATAACTTGGAAGAAAAGAGGGAAGCGGGGACATTTGAGAACACCGTGGTACCTGCGAGGCGCACCTGAGGAAAGAAAAAACCTGCAGATCTTAGAATCCCGCATCACTACAGACACACCACCCATTTCACAATTTCCCCCAGATGGGTCCCGACCCTGGGAATCAGACTTAAGGACAGCATCAAGGAGAAATTCCTGCAGTGCAAAGCTGCTAGGGTTTCTGCTTAAAATTGACTCTGAGGTTGTATTAAAAAGCAAGAAAGCATCAGAAAACCCAGCCTCCCTGGCTCCAACAAGCCTGCGGCAGGCAGGTTATTATTATTTATTTGTTGATGGATATTCAAAGCCATCAGTCAGGTCTTCCCCCAGGCCAGGAAGCCGAGGAGCAAAGGCAGTAGAAATCTCGTTCTTAGTTCCCAGAGCTGCTTGGGAACTGAGAGTTATTAAAGTACACTTTGCTATTGCTAACTGCTCTGTGAGGTGCTTGACCCTACATCTGACTTCAGGCTTCTGCTGTCCCTACAGTACAGGCAACAGAAAGTCGTACAAATTGCAAAGAGGGACTCCAGGGATGAATGAAGAGGAAGTGGCAAGAAGGAAGAGGACGCTGGGGCTGGTGGAAATGGGGATTTTGTATCTTTGTTTTATACCCTCTCTGCCTTAACCTTTTATTACTCCATAACCACTGGACTCAGTGAGACCAGAAGATGAAGAAATTGCCCAAGGAAGGATGGATGGAGCTGTCAATGGCAATAAAAGTCCATGTAATAAGAAGAAAGAGACACTTGCCACAAGGGTGAGTACTGACCACATCTCTCACTGAGGGCTTTCGAACTTTTTCTGACCTTGACTATACCCCATAGTTAGAAATACATTTTACAGCATGCTGCAGACCTCCATGCACACACTCATAAGTGAAACAAAATTTTCACTGAAACAATACTTTTACCACATGGGATGTCCTCTGATACTTTTTCTTTTTTCAAAAAATCTTGGTGAGGGCTTCCCTGGTGGCGCAGTGGTTGAGAGTCCGCCTGCCGATGCAAGGGACACGGGTTCATGCCCCGGTCTGGGAATATCCCACGTGCCGCGGAGCGGCTGGGCCCGTGAGCCATGGCCGCTGAGCCTGCGCGTCCGGAGCCTGTGCTCTGCAATGGGAGGGGCCACAACGGTGAGAGGCCCGCGTACCGCAAAAAAAAAAAAAAAAGTCTTGGTGAGGACCCATAAAATTAAATTCATACCCGCCTTAGACCTTGGAAATAAGAATCCTCTCGGAATGAAGTCAGGGAACCAACAGTTTTGACAACAAGCACCCCAATGGTTCTCTTGCACACAGAACTATGCCTTCAACCCTCAGCTGCCTCAACTTGCCTTCTCAAGAAACTACCATACATAAAATAGATAACTAATAAGAACCTACCATATAGCACAGGGAGCCCTATTCAAT
Source organism: Lipotes vexillifer (assembly GCF_000442215.2). Lineage (NCBI taxonomy): Eukaryota > Metazoa > Chordata > Mammalia > Artiodactyla > Lipotidae > Lipotes > Lipotes vexillifer. The sequence continues at coordinate 1,162,026 of NW_006771758.1, forward strand.
ACACTGTAATGACCTATTTGGGAGTAGAATCTAAAAAAGACTGCATATATGTATATGTATAATTCACTCACTTTGCTGTACAGCAGAAACTAACACAACATTGTAAATCAACTATACTCCAATTAAAAAATTAACTAAAACAAAAAAAAAGGCAATTCAATTAAGGAAAAAAAAAAAGAAACTTGAAATTATCCAGGCATTCTCAATGTCTGGAGGTGGCCAACTCCATAATGCCTAGTCTTGGTCCGTGACAGTTAATTTTATGTGGCAGCTTGGCTAGGCTATGGTGTCCAGTTGTCTGGTCAAACACTAATCTAGATGTTTTGTTTAGGCATTCTGTAAATGTGATTAACTATTAAAACCAGTTGTCTTTAAGTAAAGCAGGTTACACTTTATGAGTGGGATGCATCCAATCAGTTGAGGGCCTTAAGAGCAAAGATTGAGAAGAGTGAGGTTTCTAGAAGAAGAAATTCTGACTCAAGACTAATAGAAATCCTGCCTGAGCAGCCAGCCTGCCAGCCTGCCCTACACATTACAGACTTGCCAGCCCCCATAATCATATGAGCCAATTTCTTAAAATAAATCTTTTATATATTTGTATGTATATGCATGCAGATGTATATATATTTATACAGATATGCATATATGTATTTATATCTTCATATATACATGCATATATATACAAATATATGTGCATATATATATATATATATATATATATATATATATAACTCCTATTGGTACCTCCTAGAGGTTTGGTTTCTCTGGAGAATCCTGACTGATACAACATCTAAAGTCGCATTTACTATTAAATAAACTTAATATAAAAAAAGAGAGTGTTTACTCTGGCCACAAATGAAAACTAATAATAAAGGGAAGGAAGAGTGGATTCAAAGAGACACAGTAAAAGATCTGTAATCTAGGTAATTCCATGGGAATTCCCCGTTAATTTGTTAAGGAGGTTGAAGGAGGGGAAGGAGTACAAAACTACACCCACGGTTTTGGCTTGTTGAGTACAAATAGTAAATAGAGTGAGCAGTTTGGGAAGGAAAGGTGATGAATTGAAATGTATACATATTACATCTGTGATGTTTGCAAAAATCTGCAGGTGAAGATACTACCTAGTAGGCAGCTATGCAGCTGTATGTATGCACATGTGCCTGGATTTTAGAATCAGATCCAACCTAGATGGAGATTTTTGAGTCATTCATATATAAATAGTATTTGAAGACATGGCGGGAGATATGTATATTAGTTAAGACATTAGTTAAGACACAAAGTGTCTGGAGGGTATTTATTGGCTCATATGTCTAAAAGTGCAGGATATGCTGGCATTAGATACAGCTGGGTAAAGATGTCCAAGTGTTCAAATGTTCAACCATCCAAATGTTACTACCAGGAATCAGTCTCTCTCCATCTCTCATCTCAGTGTTTCTCTCCCTTTGAGGTGGGGAAATGGACACCAGCGCCTCCTGGCTGACATCCTACAAGTTTAGTACCCTCCATAAGAAAACACCATCTCTTTCCAAATAAATCGAGCAAAAGTTCCATAGCTGAAAATTTGGGCTGTTCCCGCAGCTCTTATGTGGTTCACTTCTCCTCACTCAGGTCTCGACTTAAATGTCAGTTTCTAGCGAAGACTTCTCTGACTACACAGTCTAAGAGAGCTCCCTACCTCAGTCACTTATCTCACCTTTATTCCACTTTATCACTACCTGATATTATCTTGTTACTTTATTTATTACATATCTGCACAACTAGAATATAAACCCCATGAGCTCAGAGATAACTTTGGTCCTATTCACATTGTGGATTCCCAGTCTCTAAAACAGTACCTCCTGGCACATATTAGGTGCTCATTAAATATGCACTGAATTAATAGGCTCTGATCGCGGTAAGAGTATTTACACCAATGAAATGCTACAAATTATGGCTTTTGCCCCCCCGAATGCTGGTTGTTAAATATTTACCAGCATATCAGGATCACATATACTGAGAGGGGTAGAGATTTTGTTCATTCCACCAAAAGTAATCAATTTGCTTTTACTAAAGGAAGGGTGGATAGATACTGGGAGAACCAAAACAGCTGATGACCGCCATAGTAAAGTTGACCAGGAAGTGTTCATAAAGCAAGAGGAGAGATATATCGAAGAGCAAATCCTGTAGGACACCGACATTGAAAGAAAAGGTGGATGAAGAAGAAGCCTCAAAGCACATAGTGAGAAGCAAATAGAAATAAGAAAATCAAGTCATGGGTGTCACAGAAGTCAAGGAAAAATCGAATTTCAAGGAGGAAGAAATGGTCCATTCTATCCTATGCTGCAGAGATCCAGGTAGCCTAAGGTAGTAATTAAAATCTAGGGTCTTTATTTGACTGATGAGACGGCACGATTCTGACATCCATTGGTCCACATTTCTCTATTGGGTAGATTTAATGCATCAAAAGTCACTGAATACAAGGCACCTATCTCTTTTTCTCAACTATTGGGGTTTTCTGTGCCTACAGAGTAAAAGCAGGGCTCCATACTTTATGTGGCTCATTGGGGTACCACTGGCACAACAGATCCTACTCTTCCTTTGGGTGATATCACCTTCAAAAATCTCAGTTTGGGAATGAAAGACAGAGGTACCTAGTGATGCTACAGAAGGACTCCCATACTAAGTTTCCAAACTAAGTTTCCAGCTTAGACTGGAGACCACTGTTAATTTTGTGTGTGGGGTTATTTGTTTACTGTAGAACTACGCAGTCGAGAAAGAGGAAGGTTACCTGATGCAGGGCTGAGTTTGCCAATTGCTTCCTATTTGCATGTCCCATCTCTCCATCTAAATTCCAAGAGTCTGATCAGGAACCATTAATATATGGACCTAGGAGACAAGACCTACATCACAGGTCCCAAAACATACACTTACCACTAAAGCTCTGTGATCCTACTTAAGTCACTGAACTGTTCTAAACCTCTGTTTTCTATGAGAATAAGAAGGGTTGGACTATGCCATTTCAAATGTATCTTCAAACTCTAAATTTCTGTTTCTGTATTCCCAAGTATCTACCATTATGTGCAGTGTTTCAATAAATATCCGCAGAAGGATTGAAGGGTGAAGAAACAATATATTATCTAGCCATCATATCAGTGCCAGAAAGGAAGGGGTGGGGAAAACATAAGGCAAGCTACAACCAAGAAAATTAACATCAGACCATGACACTGTAATTCATGGATTCAGAACAAGGGCACTCTCTCTTGGCCCCCACCTGTAAGTGGTTTATAACTGTAAATTCTAGAAGGCCCTCATATAGCAGTCTTATTTACGTCATGGCCCTACCCCGTGGACGGTTTTGTAACAAAGCAACAAAAAGCTCCTTCCTTGCTTTCAGCATTTCTCTGGCCACAATTCTCACCGGAATGGACCCCCATCATTGGCACTGGCTAAACTGAAGAGATGATTTGTATCCATCAGGTCTCTTTGGTAGAAAGCAACAGAAATTGACTTAAGGGCAGGAAAAAAAGCAATTGTAAATCTATTGTGCAGCTTGCAGAATAAAAGGAAGAGTTGGTTAACCAAGCACAACAAGGACAAGAACCAGGCAGCTCAGGGATACCAGTCACTCAGGATGTTTTCTCAAGAGCGTTGCTATCAGGTGACTCAGCTTTCTTCTATCTCGATGTGTCTCTGCTCAAGATTCAAATGCTGGGGAGAAAAAGGCTGATTGTCCTGTTCTCGGTCATCAACTTACCCTTGAGATCCAAGAGCAGTGACTCTTCCCAGAAGAATGGTGTGTATACAGTCTATGCATATGTGTGTATATGTATGTATGTGGTATATAAGTATGCACAAATATGTATGTGTGTATGGCACATGCATGTATGTGCATTTACGTACGTATGTGTAGCTACATCTGTATCTGGTATATGTGTATGATTCTGTATGTGTGAGATTGTTGGATATGGATGTGTAATGTGTGTTTATATGTACACATGCACATGTGCAGGGACGAACATGCTGGGAAGATAAAGTTTGGGAAAGTCTTTAAGATGTTTTTGAATTTCAGTAACATTCCCTACCAGCTATGTAACTAGCTACATAGCCTATTATCTCTAATCTTTAGTTACTCTCATTTATAAAATGGGAATACCAATACTTACTTTGCTCGAAGGATTAAAAAAAAGACAATGCATGTATGCAGTAGCAGTAAAACTGGCACAATAACCTCAATAAATAGGAGTTAATATTCTTACTATCTTATTATCTCTGAGAGAGGCTATGATGTTCATAAATAGGTCAAAATCAAGTCAAAAAAAGTTCTATTCAATCTCATTCTTTCTGCCCCAAGAGCATCCACATCGGGAAAGTCACTCTTGTCCCCATCCCCAGGAGGCTACTCCCTCACTCTCAACTCAGGGTCTTTGCTAATGTGCTTCCTTCCACCTGGAATACCCTCATTTCTTGCGATCCCACTCCTAAATTCTAGCCCCTTCAGAGCTGGGTTTCAACCCATCACCCCCAGTAAGGCTTCGTCGAACCCCTCCAGATCTCCTGCTCCTCTGAGTGACAACAACCCTTACAGGAGAGATGGTGTGGCCATCCAATAGTTGTGGCCACCTGGGGTGCTGCACTGAAAGGAATTCTGAGACTGAGGCCAGGTCCAGAATCAGCAGG
>NW_006771758.1:1166722-1168175 GCF_000442215.2 Lipotes vexillifer
CAGCAGGAAACAGTGCCATAAGAATCAGAGTTTCTGGCAAGGGTGCAAGAAGTAAGTGCTGTGACCTACTTGGCACATTGTTGTGATGCCTGCCATGTTACTCTTTGCACGATGTGTTGGACTGTTCACTAAATGTTCCATGTGTGCTCTTCCCTTGAAACCAGGAACCCCATCTCATACTTTTTATTTCTGTCCCACTCTAGTGTGGTGCTGAGCACAAGGCAGGGGATCAATCAAGGCTGGTAGGAGGATGAAATTCATTCCTTGACTGGTAGCCAAAAAGCATGAGGTCACGTACTACAAACTGAGAGCATCTGGGGACAATGAACAAATGCAATCCCACAACCTTCTCAGCAGGGAACATGGGGACAGTGGCGAGATCTTGACTTTCTGAGTTAGACAAAACTGGGTTAGACTTCAGTCCACCTATTAAATGGGTGGCCTTATGGCCAAGTCATGTAACCACACCAAATCTCAGTTTCCCTGTCCAAAAACAATGGGACTAACAATATCCACACTGCAGGGTCATTGAGAGGATTAGAGAAAAATCAAACATATAAAAGACTTGGTCCAGTTCTGGGCAGAGAAGAAGCATTAAGTGCATCTGAGTTTCATTTTAAGATATGAATAATGAATTTGAAAAGAATTCAGAAAGTACTAATAACATCAGCATTTTGTTGTCATCATCATACGGCAATCTGGTTTTCCTGGAAGACAGTCCATATCAAATCCTCCTTGGATCATATGCCTGTGTAGCTTTTGTGAGGAACCCCTTCTTCTCCGCCCACTTGGCCCCCAGCATGACCCTCCAGGAAATGCTCTGCCCTCTCGCCACCCCCTTGTCAGGTAACTTGGAGCCCTTCCCACTAGCACAACAGGCTCTCTTCATGAAGCAGGAGTGGGGACTGGAGAGTTCAAACACGCGTCCCACTGAATCAAGCCTGTATTTCTCAAGCGGGAGCTTAGCATACTTAGACATGTGAAACAACAGCCAGTATCAACAGTGACCCTGGATTACCCTTGCTTATGTAATTTTCTGGGGAAATCCAGGGCATTAAAATCACTAACCACCCGGCATCAGTTGACATAGTGCCTGCTTTCAGAGCTAAAAGTCAATCTAGGAGAAACCATACATTCCAAGCCATAGATGGAGCATTCATTTTTTAAAAAAGTACCTATTTATTGAGGGCTTACTATATGCTAGGCACTATGCTAAGAATTTAATAGACATAGTCATACTTTATCCTCCCAACAACCCCCAGTGGTAGTACAAACTATCGCTTCTCTTCAAATCTGTATAAAACCCAGTCATTATCTGAAATAGTGTGTTTCAGTGGTAATTAAAATGCACAGGGATATTACTGCCCCCTAGGCTATAGCTCTGCCCTGCCAAACATTCAGCACTATCATCAGGAATCCAACGGGGAGAGATGCCCAGGGGCAAAACTCCCAT
>NW_006771758.1:1168185-1185838 GCF_000442215.2 Lipotes vexillifer
CAATTCCTGCTCCAGAGCCCCCAGAGACTTCCTCCTAGAAAGTCCATTAGCCTTGGCAGGCATCGCTGGTGTAAATCACCACACGGCACTCAATGAGAATATAGTTATTATAACAATTGCTGCATTGCATGATGCTCATGCCATCCGGAAATGTAGGTCTAATTAGCTCTAAGCTGCAGAAGATTTGAGTATGGCAGTTTCATTTTGGCTTAATGCTCGGTGCCTGGTGTAAAATCTGAATTTATTACTCTTTTTTAAATCATTTCTGCATGGCTCAACCAGTCGTATCAAAACTACTGCATGTTATAGACTTTAAAAAGTGATTCCCTGTAGGCATTTTAAGGTATAGGATATATTATGGGAAGATATATATTTGACAGCATTCTGTTTATTACTCAGTTCTGCTACATTGTTCATGAACTCAGTGAAAGATGTTCACAGTGGTAAGTAACACTTTATTCCAGGAAGAAGAAACACCGGGCAACTGCCTTCAGTAAGTACTAGAAACAGCGTGTCTGCAATTACGTGTCTGCAATTACAGGACTAATGGGCAAATGCTTTGCATACTCCATCAAAACCCTCAAAAACAAAAGAGACTGGGGCTTCCCTGGTGGCGCAGTGGTTAAGAATCCGCCTGCCAATGCAGGGGACACGGGTTTGAGCCCTGGTCTGGGAAGATCCCACATGCTGCAGAGCAACTAAGCCTGTGTGCCACAACTACTGAGCCTGAGCTCTAGAGTCTGCACCCCACAACTGCTGAGCCCGTGTGCCACAACTACTGAAGCCCACGCATCTAGAGCCCATGCTCCACAAAAAGAGAAGCCACCGCAATGAGAAGCCCACACCCCGCAACCAAGAGTAGCCCCCGCTCGCCACAACCAGAGAAAAGCCTGCACGCAGCAACGAAGACCCAATGCAGCCGAAAATAAATGAATTAATTAATTAAATTTATATTTAAAAAAAGAGTGTTTTAATGCTACATATTACCTTTATTTTTTTTCTTTTGCGGTACACAGGCCTCTCACTGTTGTGGCCTCTCCCGTTGCTGGGTACAGGCTCCAGACGCGCAGGCTCAGCGGCCATGGCTCACGGGCCTAGCCGCCCCGCGGCACGCGGGATCCTCCCGGACTGGGGCACGAACCCGTGTCCCCTGCATCGGCAGGCGGACTCTCAACCACTGCGCCACCAGGGAAGCCCTACCCTATACTTTAATCAAAACTATTTTCCCATTAAAAAGTAGTGTGTCTCGGCAGTGGACAATCTATGTTACATTTCTGAACATTTTAAAGAACCAAACCCAGGTAGCCTCATCTCTCCTACCAGCTGTTTGGAGATGGAAAGTGAAGACATCTTTGTCATTTGTTCTCACGTTTGTTTCTTTATTCTATTTGTGTCTGAACTAGTGCAGCTCTGTTCCCTAGTCATCGAAGGGAGCCAGCTCAAAGAGGTCCCACTTCCAGGAATGACCCCAGGCACTTCCTAACTCTACTCCACACTTGCTTGCTTGGCCTCAGTCTCCCTAATTTCTCTCCTTATTTATGTGTTGCTCTTCAGCTCCCTAGGTTGTGGCTCTGGTCAACTTCTCTGCTTAGCTCTCAGTCTGGCTTTACCTCAGATACTCACCTTAGGATTGTTCTACAGCCCTTGGGTCACTCCCAACCTATCCCATGAAACCTGAGCCTAGGCCCAGTGGCCTAAGGACCCCAACTGTCTGAAGTTCAGGCAACATTTTTGAGGAGAGGAGGTTTCAGGTAAAAATTAAAGTTAACCGAGGCAGCTGACCCCACTCAATTCCTGGGCATATACAGGGTCTTTGGTGTGGGGTCCTTTCTGCTGCCCCTCACGGACCTCACCAAGGTCTATGGAGCCCAGAACTCTATCCTTCATAATGGCTGAATATACAGCTGGGGCAAGTATGGTCATGGGGAAGCTGACCCAGAGTCTTGAACTCACTGAGCTACCAAATCAACCAACTAGGGCATCACCTACCTTCAGAACTGTTCTTGTGTGCAATAATTCTATTATTTAAACCCCTTTTCATTGGATATCCTGTTACGTGCAGCCAAAGCACCCTGATTAAATTGCTAGAAATACTACAATCTTCCATTCTCAAAGTATACAAATAAGTAGAGAAGAATGAACATGGATTTGATACTTGGACCTTGGATGCACATCTTAACTCCCTCAGTTGCTCAACTTCATTTATTTATCTGTCTCCCTACTGGACTGTAAGCTTCTTAAGAGTCTAATCATTCCTTCTTTGGAGAGAGAGTGTACTAGAGTCTTTTACAAACTCAAACATCTTGATTGGAATCCAGGCTCTGCCGCTTACTAGTTGTATGCCTTGAGCAAGTTATTTAACCACTCTACTAAAAAAAAACTAAGAAAAATAGTATGTACTATAATACCTACTTTATAGAATTGTTGTAAGATAAACTGAGATAATCCATGTAGTAAACTACTTAGCACAACACCTAGCACAACGTAAGAATTTTTTAAGGAATTTAATAGTATTAGTTTTATATATTCACCACCCACCTAGAATATATCTTGTCATTTAATAATAGATTGTTGAATGAATCAGTGAGACAGTGGAGGAATGAATAACTGCTTTGCCTCTGTTGCTTTGAGTATCCCAGGAGGCATAAATCTTAGAGGCTTGAGACACTGAAAATCAGCTTGTGGTGTGATATAACTTTTAGAATCATAGAATTTTCGGCTGCTGTGCATCAAGTGTGATGGTTCCTTAGCCATTTTTACTAATGTCTAGGAAAGATTTGCCCAAAAGCAATGTGTTGTCTTCTTAGAAAGCATTCTCTTCTTGCTCTTGTCCCCAAGGACACAGAGCAGAGATGCCTCCTACTTTCATGCCTGGTATCAGCTTTTCAAAGCTGAAAGGCCGGCTCTGACTTCTGGAGCTGGGCCTCAGCTGACCCTCTCCATCTCCCAGTCTTGAGAAGCTGTTGCAAGTGGTTGGTTGGTATCAGCGGGGGCCACAGGATGCACTGAGTTCTCAGGGTTGAGAGCAGTGGGATAGTAGAAAGCACACCCCAGACCGAGCAGCAGTGTCAGAGCAAGCATGGTATTCAAGCTTTCAGTTTCCAGGCACTCAGCACATGGAGCGGGTGCTATGGAACACCAGCCCTCCTCCTTCTTCGGGACCAGCATATTCACTCCCATAGCCGCCGGGAATACTGGCTACTAAAAGCTTTAAGCTGAGTCCCCCTCTGAGAATTGCTCTCAGCAGAAGGAAGCTGCCTTGCCCCAAATTTTGATTGTTCTCCAGTAGCAGCCCACCTCCAATGACTGCTCATTTCTGGGATTTAGTCTCCTTGCCTTAATTTGGGGCAACCCAAGGACTATCCTAGTGCTGAGGCCGCAGACACTGCTGCGATCTCCAGTCAGTTCTACACCTACCTCCGCCCCATCCCACTTCTTCATTGCCTCACATGTGTTGCTCCTGTGAACAAGCCCCAGGAAAGCTCCTGCACACTAATCACGGAGTCCACTTCCAGGAAATCTGACCTAAGACAAAATTGTTTTAAGTGTCAGAGATACTGCAATGAACAACACAGAATTCTCATGGACCTTACATTGAGGGGAAGGAAGAAGGAGGGAATATGTGAGAGAAACAGAAACAAATAAAAATACAATATGTCAGATAGGGATATACAATGAAAACAAATGAAACAAAGTAAGGAGAATGAAAAATGAAGGGGGTGCTGTTTTCTGATAGTCTCATCAGGGCAGGCCTCTTTGATAAGGGGCATTTGAGCAGAGACCTGAATGAAGTGAATGAAGCATGTCGATATCTGAAAGAATATTTCAGGCAGAGGCAAGGGCAAGTGCAAAGGGCCTGAGGAGATGTGTTTAGCGTATTTGCAGAATAGTGAGAAAAACGTGAGTGGCTGGACAGAGTAAGAGAAGGGAAGAGGGGCTTCCCTGGTGGCGCAGTGGTTAAGAATCTGCCTGCCAATGCAGGGGACACAGTTCGAGCTCTGGTCCGGGAAGATCCCACATGCCGCGGAGCAACTAAGCCCGTGCGCCACCACTACTGAGCCCGCATGCTAAACTACTGAAGCCCATGCACCTAGAGCCCGTGCTCCGCAACAAGAGAAGCCGCTGCAAGGAGAAGCCTGTGCACGGCAACAAAGAGTAGCTCCCACTCGCCACAACTAGAGAAAGCCCACACACAGCAATGAAGACCCAATGCAGCCAAAAACAAATAAATAAAAATAAATAAATTTTTTTAAAAAACAGAGAGAGAGAAGGGAAGAACAAGTTGTATGGTATGTTTTTAAGTGATTCTTCCGGCTGCTATATGAAAAACAGATTGGGACAGGGGGCAAGGATGGAAGTAGAAAGACCAGTTAGGTGGTTAATATAATACTCAGACAAGAGACAACCAGCTCCAGATAACCAAAGAATCTGTGCATCTTCTTACATGCAAATCTGTAAGTTATGCAAGAAAACACACCCACCTGTGTACAGGCCCCCAGTTAGTTAAAAGTTCAGGTCCCCCTTTAAAGGTTCTGGTCACCACTTCTAATGTGTGTGTGTTTGTGTGTGGGGGGGTGTGGGTGTGTGGGTGTGTTGGATTGGGCGGGGTAGGGGGGAGTCCTCCATACATCCAAGCAATTCTCCAACGCCAGATAGGTGTCCTACAATTCAACTCAATTCTCATACTATCTACATGGACTTAGCATCAGATTCCATAGGTTAAGGGCTCAGGCCCACAGGACTGCCCCCTCAACTTTAGAGACCATTCACAAGCCCAGACGCTTCTGACTGACCTGTGCTTCTGACAAACCAGCTATAGATCAGAGGTTCCAATGACACCCACTTTGGGTTCAATTAATTTGCTGGAGTGGCTCAGAGAACTCAAAGAAACATTTTACTTACTAGATTACCAGTTTATTATAAAAAGTATATAGCTTAGAATACAAATGAACATCCAGATGGAAGAGACACATAGGGCAAGGTATATGGATCGTGGGGCTTCCATGCCACTCTCCCCAAATCTCCACATGTTCCCCAACACACAATCTCTCTGAACCCTGTCCTTCTGAGTTTTTATGAAGGCTTGATCACACAGGCATGATTGATTAAGTCAATGGTGATTGGTGACTGAACTCCACCTCCAGCCCCTCTTCTATCACCAGCGGTTGGGGGGACACTGACAGTTTCAACCCTCTAATCATGTTTGACTTCACTGGCAACCAGCCCCCATCCTTAAGTGAATTCCAAAAGTCACTTCATTAACCTAACAAAAGACACCTTTATGTTCTCTTCACTTAGGAAATTCCAAGGTTTTAGAAGCTCTGTGCCAGAAATGCGGACAAATACCAAATATACATTTTTTATTATAAATCACAATATTATACCCTTCAACCCACATTTCAGAAGATTACCAGCTGGAGGAAACTACTTTCTCCAGAAGTGAGTTATCCATCACAGCAGGTATTTAACAAAAGATCCAAGGATAAAATAGTTACAAAGATGCTAAGTAATCTGACTCCAGATATATATAATTAAGGTAGTGGCAAGATTTGCTGATGGATTAGACATGGTTTTGAAAAAGAGGAAGGAAGGAAAGAAGGAAGGAAGGGAGGGAGGGAGGGAGGGAAGGATAGGGAGGGAGGGAGAGATGGAAGGAAGGAGTAAACAATAACTCCAAGATTTAGTCTGAGCAACTAAGATAAAAGATACTATGGGGGAGGGCTTCCCCTGGTGGCGCAGTGGTTGAGAGTCCGCCTGCCGATGCAGGGGACACGGGTTCGTGCCCCGGTCTGGGAAGATCCCACGTGCCACGGAGCGGCTAGGCCCATGAGCCATGACCGCTGAGCCTGCGCGTCCGGAGCCTGTGCTCCACAAAGGGAGAGGCCACAACAGTGAGAGGCCCGCGTACCTCAAAAAAAAAAAAAAAAAAGATACTATGGGGAGAAATGGCTTTAAGGGAAAAAACGAAATTGTTAAATTTTAAGCATGCTAAGTTTGAGTCACATTTAGACACTTATATGGAGCTTTGAATAGGGAATTGGGACTGGAGTTAAAAAGAAAGGTCCAAGCTGAAGACATGGATTTGGTCGTTATTGGCATACATGGTATTTAATGCTGTGAGTCTGATGAGGTTATCAAGAATGTGAGTGTAGACAGAGAATTCAGGGCCTGGGTATACTCCTAGATTTAGGAATCTAGGTGGTAAGAAGGAACCAGGAAAGGATACTGAGAAGGAACAATAAGGAGATAGGAAGAAAACCAAGTAAGTATGGTGTCCCGGAAGCCAGGTAAAGGAAGTATATTATGAAAAAGGGAAAGATCAACTCTTAATTGGTTGAGCAAGATGTACCCTAAGAATTGACATTTGGACTTGGCAATATGGAACTTAATTACCAGCAACTTTGACAAGAGCTGTTTTTGTCAGTGGTGGGGACAAAAGCCTTCATGGAAGAGTTCACGAAAGAATGGCAGAAGGGGAACTCCAGTTGAATAACAGAATGGCCTGAAGTTTTGGGTTAAGGCTCTGAAGTTAAGCCCAACTTCAAAGAGTGCTATGCTCAATTAGTGATGTCTGCCATGAGTACAGGATAGGAAAACTATGGTATTTATTATGCATATTTACTATTCTTGTTCCAGGATATATAGTGACTCATTCTATATTTTCTACACACCATTTTATGCTATCATCCATTTGAGGCACTCATTAACAGTTAATTAAATATTGTTCCAATAAACTGCTAGTTTTTCAACATCCAGATGTTCTTGAGTATAAAAGGATGTTTTATTAAACGATATACTTTAGTTGGATAGTTTTAAACCAGTTTCCAGTGTACCGTGTAAAGCAATTTATGAGATACTGCAGTGTCCTGAAAGAACTCAGGATGTCTTAAAAAGATATCACATCTCTCTGAATAATTTACTAAGCAAAGGGGCTTAGAAAGGGTAGAAAAATCAACATTTGTCTATAAAGTGCACACTTGCATTTCCTGTCTCCCTATTCCCTGGGAGTCAAGACTAGATAATACACATTTGCATATATAAATATATCTTTTGTACAGTTATTTCATTTGCACTGAAGGTCAAATAAGGCTGCTCTGTCAAATGACCACAATGTACAGGAAGAGAAACTAGTAGGAACAGGAGGTACACAGAAATACTAAAATTTAATTCAATGACCAACTGATTCCCATTAAGACCACACTTGCTTCAAGTCTTAGGCTTTATCCTAGTCTCGAAAAGCACTCACTCCCTGGGAAAATATTTCCTTGCTATGGTTTTCAAAAGTTAATTTCCCTTTAAATGTGCATGTTTGCATTCTAACACATAACTTCTCAGAGTTGGAAAATGTCTTCAGTTATCTTGTTCAAATATCTACCCTCTGTGATAAGTGAATCCTCGGTGCAGTGGCCCTGACAGATGGCCCTTGGATCTCTGGTTAAACACCTCCAGTGATGGACAAGTAACTTGATCTGGAGAAAGCAGTTCCCTCCAGCTGTCATTCTTCTGAAATGAGAGTTGAAGGGGGGACCTGGACATTCAAATAATTGAGGAAATATGCACATGGGTGGGTGTGTTTTCTCACATAACTTACAGGTTTGCATAACAAGATGCTCAGATTCTTTGGTTATCTGAGGCTGATTTATTTCGATGATTCTCTGATTTCTGAGGCTCCAAGACAGAATAAGCGTTCTTTATTTGTCAACTAAATGGCCTCCAACTATGCCCAGATGTGAGGACACCCATTAAAATAAACTCAAGGCTGTCTGATTTTTATATATATATATATATATATATATATAAATTTATTTATTTATTTTATTTTTGGCTGTGTTGAGTCTTCGTTGCCGCACATGGGCTTTCTCTAGTTGCAGCAAGCGGGGCTACTCTTTGTTGTGGTGCATGGGTTTCTCATTGCGGTGGCTTCTCTTGTTGCAGAGCACGGGCTCTAGGCGCGCAAGCTTCAGTAGTTGTGGCACACAGGCTCAGTAGTTGTGGCTCGCGGGCTTAGTTGCTCCACGGCATGTGGGATCTTCCCAGACCAGGGCTTGAACCCGTGTCCCCTGCATTGGCAGGCGGATTCTTAACCACTGCGCAACCAGGGAAGCCCAAGGCTGTATGATTTTTAAATCTCTTTTGTTCCTGGTCTAGCAGACAGGCATGTGGTTGAGAGAGTGAAGGGACAACTAGAATAACCACCTCCTAGTGGTTCTCTAATTATGGACCAATAATCCCCTTTATATTCTGGTGTTTTGTAGCATGTTTATGGTTTTCATCTTAAAGGCTGAACAAAAGCTGACTCCAATTGCTACAAACTCATGAGGTCCCAGCCACAGGCCTCAAGCAAGGAAACAAACAGAATGCATGGGAGCCCAGTTTCTCAGTTAAATATGACAATGGTGTAGAGTCCATATGTCTCAGGAAAAGGGGGATATTTAAAAGTCTCCAGGGTGCCCTGTCAAATCAGGATTATCCAGGACCCACGTAATTGTTCATTTTTCATCCTCAGTGAAATGTCATATGGATTCTGTCCTTTCCTTATGCTTAAAGATGGATAGCCAATTGTTTAAGCCTGGTGTTTTTCATTAATTAGGTCTCTGCCACAAAAGCTTTAAATGAAGTCATCTAATTTGGACTTTGCTCAGTGGGCTATAGAAAATCAGTATTAATTAATATTTCTTATTAATTTTTATTTTCCATATGACTCAGCCAGTCTAGGAGAATAGAGCTTTGAAATTTTACAAACCGATTCTCCACTGATAAAAGAAAGCATTAGATTCATTGTCAGGAGCGAGCAATTTCATAAATTGGGCCTAGGTACACCCCAAGCAAACAATGAAGAGCAAGAAAGTGAAACACAAATTTTGTTTTTCCACCCATGGAGAGATGGAGTAAGAATGTGTTTTAGTTCATCTGTGGATTCTAAATGCTGATTTACAGACTCAAGTATCAAGATGGCATTCTCTTTCATTCCAAAGGGAAAAAAGTTTTAAAGGCCAACAAAGCAGTCTGGTTATATCCATCATTACCCTTAGTTAATGACCTACTTGTTAGTTAGCCGCTACTGTTGCCAAGGAAAGGTACCTGGTTTCTAACAGTAGTACCTCATTCTAGTTGGAATGAGACAGAACGAGAGAAATCAATGGCCTGCCTCAGAGCCATGTGGGTGAGTGGACTCAGCTTGAAAAGAATGTGCTTTTCTTCAGTTACCTAGAGTAAGTGTAAGTCTCTGCCTTGGAAGAAACCTAAAAAAAAAAAAAAAAGAACAATCTAGTACAGGGTTACCCTAAAACTGGACAAAGCCAATTGTAAAGAAGCAACGTTATAAGGAAAGCATTTCCAGGGCTCACATTTCCTTAGAGGAGAACATGAAATATAATTTTGACAACAAAATGCCAATTTATCCATTTCCTGTGAAAAACCTAACTGCTGAGCAAAAAGAAAATATTTGTGCCAGTGTGATTGGGGCATTCTCTTCCTGCCGTCAAGCCACTTGGAAAGTCAGACTTGGGGATTAGAAGGGGACTTGGAGCTCGTGAAATCATAAGGGAAAAAGCTGGATACATGGGATCTTTAATGGCCTCCATGTGTCAGTGACAAAGATCTTGCCAAATGGACCATACATTGTCAAAGTCCTTCAGCTAGAGCTCCTTACGTTCATTACCACACTAGCTCTAACCTGCCACTAGAACCAAAAATAAAGAAACAAAAAACTAAAATCAAGCATCTTCCGCTGGTCTTTGAGCAGTCCACGGAAAGTTTAGCTGCTTCCTTTCCAGATGATTTGGAGGCAGGGAAATAGCCAAGTTCGCAAGCATAAGCACAGACCCATGTATTCAGAACAGTAAAGACACAAAAGACATAGATTAAAAGTGCAATCTAGGAACCCAGCAATTTATGCTCAAGTCCTTGAATTTATAATGACATTTTGTAAAAAACAAATTGTTTATATACAGAGGGTGTTAGGAACCAATTCATTATCTTTATGGTAAATAAAGAGAAAGAATCAAGCATCTCCTATATGAACCGTACAGTTTGGTAATCAAAGAGTAGATGAGGGGAAGCATCTGTTTATAAATTTTCTAGCTAATAAATGAAAGGGAAATGATAGAATTAGACATCCCCATTTAGCAGTTCCCAGGCATTGAGCATTGGCTGATGTTAGCATCTAAAAAAGTGCAAATATCAGACTTCACGTGCCTCCTGGTGAAAGAACTCAATGCCACCTACCAAATGGATTGAACCTGAATCTAAAGGGGTCTCTGAATATAGTTCCCAATTTGGGAAAATACAGAGAACATAGGAACTGTACAGTGAGTATATAATCAGCAACATCCATATTATAGGAAAATCTACAGATGAAAAGGTAAGTTGGAAGAAAAAGAAAGGAATGTATGAAAAACCTGTAGATTAAAAGAGGCTTGAAAGACATGTCAATTTTTTTAATGGGCAAGACTAAACCAGAATGTCTAGCGATGCTCACTTGGATGGTAAAACTATAAAGGACGCAAGCAAGAGATTGTTATAAAAGTCAGGATAGTAGTTACTTTGGGGGAAGGGGAAAAGATCAGATGGGGCACATAGAGCGCTTCCTGCGATAAGTGACACAGTTTAATCTCTTGACCTCATGGTGGTTAGAAGGGTGTTGCCTTCTAACTCATTAAACTACACAGCTATTTTGTGTTACTTTCTATAGCTGTTTGATTTAACAATAAAGGGTTTGCAGAATGGGCAATGGGTACCTGGGCCTGAGGAAGGCTTGATGCCCTCTATTATAAGAGACTCAGCCAATCACTGCCCAACGTCAAAATATTTTGGAACCATCACATGATGGGCTATGTCCATTTTAATTTGGTGATTCGGGTCTATCCTTGACTGACACCTCTTGGGGCTACTCTGGCCCCAAAGCAACATTTCTAAGAGGTCCTCCAGGAATACAAAGCCAATTCAGGAGACCTACTAGGCTTTATATCTTAGTGGCGACAAATAGGACTGGGAGTTTGAGATGGCTGAAGTTACTGTCTTTAACAATCCTCCCTCTCATGGACCAGAGTGTGGTGGCAATGTGTCTGTTGGGAAAAGGAGAGCGATTTCAGCATCCCAGTACATTATCAAGATGAAAAAAAATGATCTCATAAAAGCTAGTCAAGAAATTATGCACTGTTTAGGATTCCTGCTTTCCGTACCAAGTAGCAAAGCTACAAACAGTTCATAAAAGCCTTCCAGGGCATGTAGTAGGGTTGGAGAGGTTGGTGCTAGAATACCCTGAAGAACAGGGGAGACAGGATGACTTCAACTCTATCAGTTTCCACAGATCCCTATCCAGCCCCCTTTCACTGCCTGAGCAGGCCTTGGCTGCGTATGTGTCTATTTGGCCCAATAAAATAAGAGCTCTGGCATTTTCCTCAGATGAGCCCATCTCGTTCTCAGGCAGTTGGCAGTCAATGACTGGATACAAGAGAACTGGTGCCTTGAAAGCAGCAGTGAAGACCTCGGCTTCGATCCCATGAGGTCTACCCACTTGGTTTTGTAGCTCCCTGCCCCAAAATAATTTCTGACCATTATTTTTAATAATGATGATGATAAATTATTTTTGAAGTTCATGGCTCAAGAACACTTGGGACTGGCTTATATTAAATTGGCCAGTAAAGTGCCTTGAGTCAAGGTAAATTGTAAGGGAATGCAGAGATTTGGGAGTGTGGAGCATGGGAGAAGAGGGAGCTATTAGAAAGAAATCTCTAAACACAAAGCACTTTGTAAGTCTTCAAAGCACTTTTAAAGTTAATCTGACACGTAACTAACTAAAAGCTAACGAAATCGCACATGTATATCCTACACCTAGACCTCATTCACACTGGGCACGTAAAATCCAAAATACGAGATTTTATGGGCACTGGAACACATGATATGTCTGCCTGTCAGGAAGCTGATAAAACAAGACTTTTGATGACCTCAGTCTGTGGCACCCTGGGGCACAGACAATAGCTCTGCCATACCCAAGGCCCTGTAAGTAAGTTTGGACTCCATTTCTTCAGGGGATAAAGTCTGTGGGCTCTATGATAATAATCCCTGCATTAGAAGCCAGTTTGTCCAATACCCCCAGTTTATCGATGGGGGAACTATAAAGCCTAAGGAGGGATGTACTTGCTTAAGGTCATTGAAGTAAACACTAATTCCATCCTCCCCTTCTTCCTGGATGACAAAACTCCAATTTTGCTTTGGGTAATCATTTGCCATACAGCCATGTGCTCAGAAACGGAGTCCACTGCTACCCCCAGAGGAAATGAACCACGGCTGGTCAAAGCCAGTCATAGCCTCTCAATACCCTTAGCAGTGATTGGTTAGGCACAGATATATGACCAATCCGGGCCAATGGGATCTGGAGATAGTCTGTTAAGGAATTTCTAAGAAATACTTTCCTCGAGTAAAAACAAGAAAGAAGAAAAAGAAACACTCTTCTTCTTCACGGGATACTATAAGGTCTATATATGACACAGGAAACTTCCATAGCCACTGTACAACCATGACAGGAAGGGCAAGCACAAAGATGGCAGATCCTATGTCCTCAATGATGTCATGAAGCTGCAACTCTGGACTTGCTATGCACGATAGTAAGTATCCTTGATGTTTAAGCTACATTTTTATTTTTATTTATTTATTTTTTTTTGCGGTACGCGGGCCTCTCACTGCTGTGGCCTCTCCCGTTGCGGAGCACAGGCTCCGGACGCGCAGGCTCAGCGGCCGTGGCTCACGGAACCAGCCGCTCCGCGGCATGTGGGATCTTCCCGGACCGGGGCACGAACCTGCGTCCCCTGCATCAGCAGGCGGACTCTCAACCATTGCACCACCAGGGAAGCCCTGTTTAAGCTACTTTTTACTGTACTCTCAATTTCTTGCAATATGAAGCATCCTAGCTAACACAATCACAGAAAGTTTTTGGCAGAGCTGGGATTAGAACCAGATGTCATGATTGCCAGGCCAGTGAAGGCCTCTACTTACAGGACTGATGAAGTGTGTGAATAGCTGTATAAATCTAGGTTATGCTGCAGTAAGAAACAACCCCCAAATCTCAGTGGTTTACAACAGCAAGTTTCTCTTTCTTGTTTTGTAACATGGCCATCAGGGTTGGCTGAAGTTCTGCTCCAGGGACCCAGGGTAATGGACAAAGTCTTTTCTGGAATATTGCTGGTTTTGTGACAAAGAGAAAAAGAGAGCATGGCAAACCCTGAACTGGCTCTTAAAACTTCTGTTCAGAAATTACACACATCACCTTCACTCACATTTCATTAATCAGAGCAAGTCACATAGTCTAGCTTGATAGCTTGATATCAGTGAGAAGGGGAAAAAGGACAATTTCGTTACATAAACACCACATTTAGTTTATATTTAATGCTTCTAAGAAATATTTAAGCACCCTGGATAACTAACAGGGCTACTGAATTGTTGTTGTTTATTTGCTTGTTTGTTTGTTTTTGGCCACACCGCACAGCTTGCAGGATCTTAGTTCCCCGATCAGGGATCAAACCTGGTGCCCTGGTAGTGAGAGCACTGAGTCCTAACCACTGGACCCCCAGGGAATTCCCTACTGAATTGTTTTGAAAACATCTCTGAACTCTAGGATATTTTAGGAAACGCAACTGCCATGCCCTGTTTATAATCAACTCTTTTTTTTTTTTTTTTTTTCTTGCGTTATGCGGGCCTCTCACTGTTGTGGCCTCTCCCATTTGCGGAGCACAGGCTCCGGACGCGCAGGCTCAGCGGCCATGGCTCACGGGCCCAGCCGCTCCGCGGCATGTGGGATCCTCCCGAAACGGGGCACGAACCCGCGTCTCCTGCATCGGCAGGCGGACCCTCAAGCACCGCGCCACCAGGGAAGCCCTCAACTCTTTTTTAAAATATCTTTTCATCTTAGAATGATTACGTGTCCATTAAAATTTTTTGCCATACTGTGTTACATATTTGAATGCTACTGTGAGAGTAGATCTTAAACGTTTTCACCATAAAAAACAAATGGTAATTTTGTGATGGGATGGAGGTATTAGCTAATGCTATGGTGGTAATCTTTTTGCAATATACAAATGTATCAAATCATCATGCACTTTAAACTTATAAAATCTTATATGTCAATTATATCTCAATAAAGCTGGGGGAGGGGAATATTTTTAATTTCCAAATCATTAAAAGTTAAAAAAAAACCCTTGGTTTTCCCAATCCTACCCACCATAGATAAATCACTAATAATATGGTGTATGTCCTCCAGTCCTTTTCTATGTACTATATATATTCACATGTCTATACACATATGTACATTTGTACATGTATTCATGGCTAATTGAAAAAAATACCATTTTACACAATTATACATGGTATTTTGGACATTTTTGCTTGTAAATATGTAGTGAAGTGCTTTACTTCTTAATGATTACACAGTATTCCATTGTGTGTATATTACATAATTTATAACACAGTCTCTCCCAGGATGAACATTCTCATTTTCACCATCACAAATAATTCTGTACTCATCATTCTTTTACACGTAGATATAGATATCTGCAAACTCCTATGGTATTTCTGTAGAATAAATTCCAAGAAGTAGAATTGCTAGGGGAAAAGGCATACATATTCAAAAATTTCATAGATAATGCCATATGGTCCTTAAAAAAGATTACACCAATTATACCATTGAACTGGTGACCCATTGAAGCCAGCCAACAGTATATTGAACAGTGATCCTTTTAAACAAAAATATGTGCTAAGATCCTGATATGTAGTCAGTAAAAAAGATACTGGACATATTTATAATGGTTCCTCTTAATGAGCTTAAATCCAGTGAGGGAGAGAAAAGAGACCTCAAAATACTAAAAATACATAAACACCTAGCATAAGAAACTGGATCCGACACATGCTGAGATAGCTGCAAGGAAGCAGCTCTGCTTAGGGAATGTTCAGAGAAGGGAAGGGTGTCAGTGTAGGGACACGGGAGCCTTGCTGAAAAGAAGCAATGTCATTAATTACAATTGGTAGAATGGGGAGCTGAGATCAGGTTGATGACAGCACTGGGAGTGGAAGCGATAGCTTTTATGGGCCAGTGAGCTCACGGGGTTGGTGTGCTGAGCTAATCACATTAGGGTCAAGTCTCTTCTTCAGGCCAAGATTTTACATAACAGTCTGCCTTGGGTCATTTTATGCAGACTGTCTTAGCAACGGGGGATTGGTCTGAATGGCCAGTCTAAAGAAGTGAGGCTAGAAGAATTCTGCCCTCCAAATTAGAGCACCTAAGCTATAAAACCACCAATATAGCTCAGCCATTTCATCCCCGGGAGAAAAAAAAAAAAAAATCAATCAACCCAAGGATATACCCAAATCCCTAAAGGGTCTGGATTCTTAGGTCTCTCCTGAATACCTTAACCTTTAGCTTTCACTAGAATCATAAAACAAATAGACTAACACGAGGATATCATTAGTCCCTCTGTAAGCCTGGATTTCCATGGAAAAGACCAGAACCAACTCCAAGCTTAGGGATCAGGATAAAAATGCATGATACAAATGCTGCCATGTCCCCTTTCCCAAGCCCAAGACATCTCTGATCACAACACCCTTTTCTATTAGACCTAGAAACAGCCTCAGAATCCTTTTCAACATAGCCTTCCAAGCAACCACTACCAAGCAAGTGGAATTGGTACTGGCATCGAAACCCATCTGTCATCCCTGATTTATAACAACAAATTAGCCATTTCCTCATCAGGCATTCCCTCCCACCAATTACTTCTGTAACAGTAAGCCTTTCTCAGAAGAAGCCATAGGCTTTGGGACCTCATACATACCTGAATGGTCCACACTGGAGAGTGGGAGAAGGCTAATCCACCTCTCCCAGTTTTCCCCACCACCCCTATCCCACCACAGCCTCCACCCCTCCAAGCCCCCACTTTCTTATAAAAGGGTTTGCCATGAAGATATTAGCTCTTCATCTGTTTTTCCCCCACCTAGAGGTAGTTACTTCATTCATTATTTCAACAAATATTTACTGAGTGTCCGCTATGTGCCAGGTTGTGTTCTACAGACTCAGGATACAGCACTGAAGAACACAGACAAAATCTCTGCCTGATCTTGAGGGGAAAGACATAGAGAAGAAGCAAGGTGAACAGGTAAGTGCATAGCAGGCTAACTGCTAAATGCTAAGAAGACCCCAAAATGCAGGAAAGGGGAATGGAGAGTATTGGCAGGTGGGAGGTGGATAGACATTTTATAAAGGGAAAACTCTATCTGGGAGTTGACATGTGACAAAAGACCTGAAGGATGTAAAGAAGCACGTCACAAGGAAGCACCTTCTGAGAGAGGCCCTGGGGCAGGAGCCCATCAGGATCAGTGAAAAGGTTGATCTAAGTGGACAAACTGGGGAGTATAGGAGGGAAAGTCAGAGAATGAAGGAAGAGGGTGATGTGGGGATGCGGTGGAGCTTACAGGACATAAAGGGTCTCATAGTGGGGGTCAAAAGAAGGATCACTCACATAGATCGTCTCTGCCTGCCTTCACCAAGGTTCTGGAAGACAAATAGTAAATACATTATTACAAGTAATTTACCCCAAGTGTTACAAATGTGGCACATTTATAAAGGGGTGGAGGGGTACAAGGTGCCATGGGAGATACAAGAGGACAACTTGATGGCATCTGGTAACCTGGGAAGACTTCCTAGAAGAGAGAACATATAAGCTGAGGCCTGCAGGATAAGAAGAGTTTGCCCAGCAAAAAAGGGAAGAAGAAAGTACCAAGCAGAGAGGAAAGCGTGTGTCGAAGGAGGCTGGAGAGGCTGAGAGAAGAGCTACGCCCTCATAGCACAGACAGCAAAGGGCGGAGGGGTGAGATGTTAGCCTCGAAAAGAACCAGAACCCTCAGGGCCTTGAAGTGCTTATGAAGGGTCTTTGACTTCATCCTAAGCAGAAGAGGAAGCTTTGGAAAGGTTTTAAGTATAAACACAATCTGTCTTACCTTTTTTTGTAAAAGACTACCATGTCAGCATCCCTGCTAACCTCTTAGATCCTTGAAAACACACTAAAGTAAATTTTTTAAAAAGTCGGCCCTGCTTCTTTTCTAATTAGCCATCTTGAAAGCCCACCTTTCATTTCTGAACTCCCTTCCTGGTCAATGGAGCTGCTGCCCCCTGACTCATCCTTGCGAAACAAAGCCTTGCCCACTCTATACCTGTCCTTTACCTGGGATAGGAAGTCCCAGAGATACTTACTAAAGCAAGGCATGACATGTATGTACACTTCTCAGAGAGTGAGGAAAAGAAAAATCTCACTTCCTCTTTTTGCTTGAGGCTTTTTCCATACAGAAACTCAACAGATCAAAACCATTTCAAACTGGGATGAGACCATACGTTTTCCAGAATCACACATTGTTTTACAAGGTTCAGTGACTTGAAACCGCCTTTCTCTGTTGGTGGAAATGAACCAGACTTTTCTCATTTGCTATCTGGGTTCTTTACATGGAGGCTAACAAATTCACTCGTTAACTGTATAGACAACATGTAAGGTGTCACAGGTGATGTGGAACACACAAAACATCAAAGACGATATTCTTTCCTTCTGCCTGAAATCATTTTGAGTCCTGTTTTTCTCAAAAAAACCCCAGCATTTATGAGTCTCCAGGCAGCAGG
>NW_006771758.1:1185848-1284078 GCF_000442215.2 Lipotes vexillifer
CAGGAATCTGTTGCTGCTGTTTTGTTGTGTTCTTTGTATTCTAAAGTTCTTGGTATATTCCATACTCCAAATTAGGCCTCAAAAATGTTTCTGATTAAAAATTTATACAGCTCATGACAGCCTCTTTCTAGAACATAACCCCTAACTAATTCATGCTCACTTACCCTGCAGTTTTCTATTTATAATGTTTCACAATTTTTGTGTATGTGTATTATAAATTATTAAATGACATCAAGGTTTTTATTTTGATGAGAGAATTTCTGATGAATTTGACAGTGTAATTACTTCAGATCCTGCTCTGGATTGCTGGGAAAATATTTAATTTTATTTACCTCGATGAATAATTAAAGCATGTACGTGGTGGGCTCTGTTGCTGTGCCTTCTAGCTTCTTTCTTCTGTTCGCTTCTCACTAATTAAAACAGTGATGCTTATATGAGTAGTGGCTGAAAAGAAATAATTACCAATTTGGGGAGGAAGGGAGGGGAAGATGAGAGGAAGGAGGGAGATGATGACAACTTGGCTGTGTTTTAGCGTATGTTTTTATGGCAAGAGCAAGGAGGAAGAAGAGCCATCTCCTTGTTTATTTAGTGAACCACCCTTCGAATTCTAGGAAAGCTTCTTATCTATGAGCCTCCTCAACTGAAAGAGCAGAAATGATAATGACAACGAAGGCTAGGAAAATACACCACAACTCCATAAGGCCCAGAAGATGATTGATTATTATATGTGCTGTCATACTGGGTTCATGAGTTACATGTATACATGATTTCCATTTGGTTATCATAAAACTCCTAGAAGGTAGACACAAGGCCAACCTTAATATTCCTCCTCGACGAAGAGAAAGTTGATGTTCAGTTTGATGAATAGCCTAGTCCCACATCACTGGAAAGTATGAGGTCCCAGCTTTCCTGACTCTTAATCCACTGGGATTAAGGAATCAAGGAATAAATTTTTTCTCACCATCTGATTTTAAGCAATCCAACATAACTGTTAAAAACAACAGTCCCAAAATAGAGTCGCTTATGCTAAGCCCCACGTCACCAAACCAAGATTTACCTTAATTACAGTTTTCGCTCTCCCAGAAATGAAATCTTAAACCAGTCAACAGGAATCACCTGAGTACCATTACTTAGTTAATCTGCCTGATAGATCTCTGTCATCCCCTAAAGGAAAGTAACTTTGCAATAACCAATCCAATTTTTTGCCTAGTAAAACTTCCTTGCTCCTGCTCCCTTCTGCTTGTAGAAGTCTTTCACTTTGTATAGCTCCTCGGAGCTTCTTTCTATCTGCTAGAGAACTGTTGAATAAAGCCAATAAGATCTTTACATTTTACTCAGTTGAATTTTGTTTTGTAACATAATAAACGTGTTACTAGGCATTCAGTATATCTTACCCAGAGAACGTGTGTGTATGAATTTCGAATACTAAAACACTTGAGATATCAGTGGAAATAATACTGATACTTGTACTGTAGATCAATACAAATCACTGCTCCAATCTAGACCTCAGTTTCCTCATTCAAAAATGGAGACAATATTGGCATCCATCTTTTAAAGTTGCAAACATTGAACGAGATAGTACAGAGAAACAACCCAGTAAGTCCTAGCTATTCCTATTGTTCAATGGCATATAGAGTTAAATATGGTACTGCGGGCACCAACCACATCTTAGCCATCTTTGTATCCCCAACCTGGAACACAGTACAGCGTATTCAATAAGTGAGTTGGATGTATGACTGAGTGGCTTTGGCCGGTCCATGACCAGACTAAAAGCTCCTGATTACATCTTAAGGTCCTAGAGCGCAGGACATTACCTTGTTCTTTCCCCCCACTCAGTGCATTGCTTGAACACAGATGATGCTAAAAAATGTCTGCTGAGTCTTACTAGAAGAGAACACTCATATCATCCACACAGAGCCGAGAAGGGTTTGGCAGCAGCTTTTCCCAGGAGTGTTGCCTGAGGCAGGGGCTATAAAAATCCTGGAAGTACCAAGGCCACCCTAATAAAGAACGGGGCATTGTTTGGGGCCAGAGCCCCTAGTGAGCAAGGTCTTTTCCAATCAAAGGCCCAGTCACCCGCCTGTGTTCCACAAGCCCCCGGGGCTCAGCAGTCATTGTAGAGCGGGGGCCACTGGGAGCGGCGACGCCCACCTCCCAGACTGTATCGATTAGCTGCTCCATCTGCCACTCTGCAAACAAGCAGCGCGGGCCCCCACTGGATGAAAATGTCTGGTAACGGATCCTCACAGCTGGTGTCTGACCACAGGACCCTCAGGGAGGGAATAATCAGATCCTGAAAAGCAGTCAACCCACACCAAGCTAAATGAAAAATGAAAAATAAATAAGTGTCTATTTTAATCTCCTCCCTCCCTTCTCAACCTTGATCACCAGAACTTATTCCCAGATTGCACTGTCACAGCAGGAGACAGGTGGCCCCCAAGGCAGGTTGCTGGAGGGTCCTAAGAATAGTCTGTGGAATTGTAACTCAGAGACCTCCCCTGGCTGGTTCAGGAGCTGTAGAGAAAACACACTGAAACCCAGCTCCAGACGCCCAAGACTTCAACTCTTTCCTTAGCGATCTCTCTGTCTCTGCCTCTCTCTCTCTCCCTCTCTCTCCCTCTCCCTCCCTCTCTCTTTCTCTCCCTCTCTCTCCCTCTCTCTCCCTCTCTCTCCCTCTCTCTCTCTCTTTCTCCCTCCCTTCTCCTCCCCTCACCCCTCCTTCCCTCTTGGCTCTCTCTCCCTCTATCTCTCCACCTACCCCACAAAGCTCCCCCCAACCTCCTCTCTGTCCTCCTCTCTCCCCCCAAGTTTTGTTCTCTCTGCACAGAGCACTCTTCCTCATTCTCTTTCCTGGGTGACTCCTACTACTTTTTTAGGCTTCAGCTTAAACATCTTTCCCTCTGGGGATTCTGACCCGAACACTCCCCCCAACTACGTAAG
This sequence comes from Lipotes vexillifer, assembly GCF_000442215.2. Classification (NCBI taxonomy): domain Eukaryota; kingdom Metazoa; phylum Chordata; class Mammalia; order Artiodactyla; family Lipotidae; genus Lipotes; species Lipotes vexillifer. The sequence continues at coordinate 1,188,789 of NW_006771758.1, forward strand.
GTGACTTTGATACTGTGTCCCTCACACTGTGCCTTCCGTCTCACACTCCACCATCTGTCCTGTCAGGCTGAAAGCACCAAGAGAGCAGGAACCCTGTTTGGCAAGCTGACTATTCTATTCCCAGCACTTAGCACGGTGCCTGGCACAAAGCAGATGCTTAAGAACTATTTACTGCATGACTAAACAAACATTGCCAGGTGCAAAGCAATTCTTATAGGGCTTCTGGATATTATCAGACTCTGAAAACATCGATGCCATGAGATTCTTTATCAGTTTCCAGTAACTGAACTAGCCTAAGTCAAAAATAAAGGAATTTGTCAGAAGGGCACTGGAGTAGCTCAGAAAGCTAAAAGAACTGTTAACATGTTGGACTAGAGCATTCTTTGTCATGGGGGACCGTCCTGTGCATTATAGGATGTGTAGCAGCATCCCTGGCCTCAACCTGCTGGAGGCCAGTAGAACTCCCTGCCCCCAGTTGTGTGACAACCAGAAATGTCTCTTAAGGTGAGGATTCCAAAATAACAGGAAAAGTATTCAGCTGCCTCCAGCCAAAAACAATGACAGAAGTCCACTACATCTTTCCAGTTACACTACTGGTTCTCTGGGAATGATTTTGCCTGCCCCCATTCAGAAGCATTTATAATGTCTAGAGACATTTCTAGTTGTTACAACTGGGGGCAGGGGACGCACAGGACAGTGTCTCAAACAAAGAACGCTCTAGTCCAACATGTCCATAGTGCCGTGATTAAGAAACCCTGAACTGCATGGATAAGGCAAACCTAATGTCACAACTAGACGTTTTAATTTTTCATTTTAATGCCTGAACTATGCATCTTAATCTTGGATTCCAAAGATACATCGGGCCCCTTGCCTTCTTTAAACCATCAACTCCTGGAATGAACCCAGAAGGCTGCCAAGAGACCTAGTAGAGGGACCTCTGGTAGACAACATGGTGTGGTGTGGTTAGAGTATTATTGTCTATATTTCCTATATTTCAAATCCAAGTCTACCACTTTCTAGTCATGTCCTTGGACAAGTTACTCCATCTTTCTGAATCTCAGCTTCCTCACCTATAATATGGGAACAATAAAATAACTACAAATGATAATCAAGGAAAGCACATGACCCATTACTTGGCACAGGGGGAATATTAGCTGCTATTTTATGTCACAACAAGCAATCGAGATTTGAGAACAGAGTTTTTCACTGATTGAGTTCTTTTCCTTTTTTGACAAATCTACTGGCTATTATTATTTGATTAATCCATGGCTATAACAAGTGCTTTCGTACAGATGAGCATTGCCCCTGGGTGTGAAACTGAAGAGGTATAAGAGTGCAGGGCATGTTCCGGCCAAGGTGAGATTCTTGGTGTAGGAGGAGCTTAAAGTGCATGGTTGGTGGAGAATGAAGGTCAGTGGAGCTCAGCCATACACTGAGGACAGATTAGAAAACGCCCAGCCAAGGAGTTGGAAAATTGGTTCCTCAGACGTCAGAGGCCAACAGGGACTTTAAGCAGGTGAGTGACGTATCACGTCTGTCTTTGAGGAAGCTGCTATGGCAGCACATTGGTGGTTGTTCACTTCCCTCACTGTAAACCCAGTTATGCTCTCCAAACCTTGGTTCTTTAAGTCCAAGTGGAATAACTCTGGAGTGACAGGGGTAGGGTGGGGAAAAGCGAAATCAATTACCACGCATAGTGCTACAAACGCATGCCACCTTTCTAAAGCAGTTTGGCAATGTGCCTTAAGTGCCTTAAAATATGCATGCCCTTTTGCCCTGGAAATTCCACTTCTAGGATTCTATCCTGAGGAAATCATGAATAATGTGCACAAATATTTACCTACAAGAAAGCTCACTTTTTAGTACAGTTTCTAAGAGTGAAGAGTTTAAAACCCTAAATGTTCAAAAATAATTAACTGGTTAAGTAAATTAAGGTATGATGACTTAATATGCAGCCATTAAAGCCACATTATTGGCATGTGAAAAAACAGGTTACAAAAGAGTGCATAATGTATGATATTTTTAAAACACACACACACACACACACACACACACACACACACACACGTGCACACATACTTGTCTTTTTATGTTATACGCACCCTTCTGTCCCAGCAAATTCTTTCTGGCAATTAATTCTAGGAAATTAATGAAGGCAGTAATAGTGAGGTATGTAAAATGTGTGTGTATATAAACCTACACAAATGCACACAAAATAGTCTGGAAAGGTATATACTAAGGTATTAATGGTGCTCACTAAGGGTGAAGGGATTATGGGAGATTATTTTCTTCTTTTTGCTTTTCCAAATTTTCAGATCTTTCTAACAGGAGCATTTCTTGTATTTATAATGATAATTTTTTACATTTAAAAATAATAATAAAGGCAAAGAAATCTCATCCCCAATAATTGTGCCTGACAGAATTTTGTAGAATTTCTGAACATACTGCAATTTTTAAATCATTAGAGGGAGTCAGGCTAGGCCATACTTTGAAAACTGTTGTTGATTCTCCTTCAATTTTAGTATAACTTACATTTGGTGTATACTGAATTTAGTATATACTGAGTTGCCAATATCTGTTCAGCTGCATCCTAAATGATGTGGGGTCACAAGAAAAACTTACTTAACCTGTATGATTCCTTTCATCAAATTACTCAGAGTCAATCCAGGATAAATGATACATGTGAAAGAGAAATTAGGACTAATTCAAGGCCACACATGACGAAGTGCTAAATCATAAGGCAGAGATGCTAGGTTGTACAGAGGTTCAAAGAAAAAGATAATTACGTATTGGAGGGGTCAGGAAAATCTTCTGCACAAAAAAAGATGGGACAGTAACAAAAAGAGAAGAGCAGCAACATCAAAGGCATAAATGATGTGAGTTTCAGAGACAGTAAAAGACCAGCTTGACTTAAGCACTGACTTCTTACAGAGGGCTGAAGATAGGACAATTTAAGGAGAAGCCTAAGTGCTGGGGTCATAAATTTGGACAATAATGTCTGTGTAATACACCTCTGGGTCTAAATATAACAAGGAGATGAGTGATTTTAAAATATCAACTATAAACAGGATGTTGATAACACAAGCATTAATTATCTAGAAACCACCTAGGAAAAGCAAGTAAATACAGGGAGAAACATAATCACCTCTTTCCAACAAGCCCCCAAAACCCAATCTGAAAAGACGCTTTTGGAAAAGGTGATCCTTTCAGCAGGAACTGACTTCTTACAGAGGGCTGAAGATAGGACAATTTAAGGAGAAGCCTAAGTGCTGGGGTCATAAATTTGGACAATAATGTCTGTGTAATACACCTCTGGGTCTAAATATAACAAGGAGATGAGTGATTTTAAAATATCAACTATAAACAGGATGTTGATAACACAAGCATTAATTATCTAGAAACCACCTAGGAAAAGCAAGTAAATACAGGGAGAAACATAATCACCTCTTTCCAACAAGCCCCCAAAACCCAATCTGAAAAGACGCTTTTGGAAAAGGTGATCCTGTCAGCAGGAGACAGGCTTCATGAACCCCAAGGAAGTGGCAAGAGAAGGGAAAGTCATGCTAACCAATGGTCATGCTAACAAATGGTGGGTGAGAAACTGGGATGAAACACTATTCAGAGAAAACTTGTTTCAGTCCCCAAAGTGGAAGTTCCATAATGAGTGAAATTCATTATCTTAAACTTTTGGCTACGATGTGTAATTGTTAACCTCTGCTGCTTTGGCTCAGGGCTCCCTTCAGTAAAATATATTGTTTGCCATCAAAGCTGATTAGGAGCTGAGCGTGTGCCCTCCCTTTTAGGTTATATTAATATACCAAAATCGATAACATGCCACAGCTTTCAGAAGTAGTAATAAAATACCCTAAAATATTCCCAGAATACATCTATAAATTATTTGTTCAATGTACTTATGTTAAAAAGGTTGTCAGTTACAATGCTCTGGAAGACTCTAAAATTACAAGCCGTCGTATTTGTATTTGATAAAGCTCTTGCTGTTTGGGGTCATGGGGGGTTACGCTATGGGGGGAAAAATCATTATTTTCTCTAATAAATAAATTACTTGCCTATATTTCATGCATCACTCAGGCTAGCCGGTATTGAAGGTTTAAATAATAAATATCAAATAGCTCCATTCATTTATTAATAATGATGCATCACATTTGCGTGTGTGTGTGTGTGTGTATGTGTGTGTGTGTGTATTGAGCATATGAGTTTTCTTTTAGACTCTTGGGGTGACAGATTGAACAGTAGTCATCTGAAAAGACAAAAAATCATGCCTCTGGGATCATTAACATTTTTCCCGGTTAAGAAAAGCATCTACTGCTGATAGATCTTTTCACTTGTCCAGTGCCTGATACAGAGAACAATCCTGGGATAAAGTTCTTGAAAGGCATAGAACCACGCAATGCCTTTAGCCTGAGATTCGCTAGGGAGGCCCCCTTACTATTAACTCTTGTTAATGAAGTACCAAAACAGAGAGAGTTCTAGGGAAAAAAACAGAGGGAAAAGAAGACAATCAGACTCACTGCAAAATTCTCTCCTTTTATTTAGTAGAAGGAGAAAGGTGGTTAGCCACGTCTGCTTCGGGCAGTTTACATCATCATTAGTCCCAGTAATTAACTGACCCCACAGATGTAAGTATCAATCTCTGCCATATTGCCACAAAATGACTGTCACCATTACCGGCTTCCATTTGAAGCAGAGGCAGGTCAACCCAGGATACCCATTCCCACAAAAAGCCAGCTAAGAAATATATTACACTACATTCCATCCCCCAAGGAATACCTGGACCAAGGAATCGGCTGGGAACAGCTGGACCTTGCAATGAGTTCCTATTGGCACTAGGCCAGAGCAAAAGCAATCAGCCTAGCAGCGAATCCTAAAACAGATGGATCCATTCTGTTTGTCCTTCCCTTCTGCACACGCCTAGGGCAACCATAGGGCTTGGCAGGAGCTCTGAAGACATACACATATATTTAAAAGGACATAAGTCTCAGAACTATTCTTTCATAATAAATTGCATACTTTTCCCCTACATTGTTTAGTTCTAGGGCAAAAGAGCTTTCACCTCTGAAAATACATACAAAAAGTCTGACCTGCTCCAGTGACCTAGCTAACTGGGTCCCAGAAGGGTGGAAGAGCCAAGTTCTGCCTACTGATTGGGGTCTTTCACTGATTCCTTTTGCCCTAGGTAAATCCCTTCTCATTCTCTGGTCTCTTCTTTATGTGACCCTCACCACCATACAGCGACACAGAGCAGGGCACAGCAGGCTGCCACACCATCCTCCTTGTTTAAAGAACAAGGTCAGCTCCTTGCTGTGAACAGATTTTCCTCTGTCAAAACAGGTTCATGTTTATCTTTCAAGTTCCAGCAACAAACTCGGGATCGCCAACATGTGCTGCACAGCTGCTGCAGTGCCTGATTTATGAGCAAATCTGCATATAATTGTGTTGGTTGTTTTTTTCCTTGTCAATTTTTTTTCTTTAAATAAAATGGCTTAGTCCAGGTTGCATGAAGCCCCAATTCTAAAGCCATATAATTTTATGGACAAGGGGTGGGGGTAAGAGTAGGGGGAGTTCTTTTGTATGGCACCTGAACTCATTAAAATCCTAAATTCCATAATTTTACACTACCATGTGCCACAACAGAACAGCCTAATTGCTTACCGTCTTTATGAGAACCGCAAGTGGAGCAGGAAAACCAGGGAACAGGTGGGAAGGCCACACAGGGGTTTGGGTCCAAGCCCTGTCAAAAGGTGGTGACCAGAACCAACCGAGATAACTTTGTGTCATAAGAGACGTTACGCTCTACGAAGGCCTGGATGTTGCCAAGAGTCAGAGATGGTGCCGGGTATGTGTCAAAATGAAGATTCCCCAAATTAGACATCTCCTTATGGTGACCACACAGAAGGAATTTTTTAAGATAGAGCACTAAGGGAAGAGGTAAGAATAGATGGCTAACAATCTTATCTCTACCTATGTATTAACAGGTGCCTGCACACAACTAAAGGTTGAATCTTCCAATTCACACACACACACAAGTGATTTGTACAGCAAGAGATCAAGGTTCTTCCATGGTCCCTCATGACAGCATCAGTGATTTGGGAGTCATGGATCTGAAAACTCTTTAGTACCAACTCTATAGACAGTAAAAAAAATTAATTAATTAACTAGAAAGACCGGATTTTTCAGCATTTTGGTTGATTACTTTGTATCTCACAAAGGAAATTAGCCTCTTTGAAGAGGGTGATATAATTTGGTGATTGTAGGAAGGGGCCCCAAAATGTGCAATTAGGAAGAAGATTTCAGCACATTTTTTTTTTCCCTTACCTGCCAATTAATAGCAAAGACCAAGCCCCAGTTGCTGGATCCCATTCTCAAGACTAGACAACCAAACTGCTTATTTCCTTCACTTAAAATGAAGGAAAAATGCAACATATTTCAAAATTCAATACTTCATTCAAGCCTCAAGAAGCCTCACCCCTGAAAATTAAGGTGCCAGTGTTAGACTATCAGCCTAGATAATCATGAGACATGAGAAGACCAAGTTGATGAGATCCAGAAATCTACTAAGTTGAAAGAGGTTGGAAGATATCAAAGGATCAGAGAAGTTGGTAAGTTTGTATAGGTTAGCAATGGAAGCCACAGATGAGAGTTTTTGAGAGGCAGGCACAAAGTCTAATATGAAGTAAGCATTGGTGTTAAATGAAGGGATGGATGGGTGGATGGGTGGATGGATGGACGGATGGATGGATGGATGGATGGATGGAAGGACAGTGAGTTAAGAAGAAAACAACTGATGAGATCACAATCAGACGTTGCTGAGAATACTGCTAATGAATGCTGTCCCCTAACTAAGGGACAGAGATACTTTACCAGAGATCTAGTAAGGCCTAGAATCACGGATAAGCTCTTGTTCCCCAAGTGAGCTTACAGAGAGTACTCCTAGGCCTGGCCAAAGCTTTGACCACTCATCAGTATTTCCAACAAGCACTGCCAACTTCTTTAGAAATGTGTCGAAAGATCTCCTGCTTTCTGAACCAGAGGGACAGGATGTTTCAGCTTAATCCTCTGTGGAGGCCTGAGATCTTACACCAAGAACATGGTGTCTTGATTAGGAGCTCATTGAGACAAAGTGAGGCCAGACGGATGTCTAGTGTGCCAGGTACAGTCTATGGGGGAACACAGACTCTTATTTAGGCCCAGTAATTAGAAAGAGGGCCTGATATAGGAGAAGGAAGACTGGGTGAGGAGTCCTGCTTCTAGCTTTGCTAACTCCAAAATCAGGCCAAAAATACCAAGTAGGACATTTCTTTTTGCTACCTCCCTTCCCTACTTTCTCTTCTCTTCATTGTGTTCAGAATCTGTCTCCAGGCACCCTTCCTCACTAAACATCCCAGACGTTCCTCACCATTGACCAGCTCACAACTATGTTAAGTACTTAGTAGCATTAAGCATCTTGCATTCATTGCTTCATCAAATCCTAATGACAACGTGGTAAGGCAGACAGCATAATTTTTCCCACTTAGCAGATAGAGAAACTGAGGCTTAGAAAAATTACATCACTTGATTAAAGGTAACCTTGTTGATGCTGAAGTTTCACATATGGTCCTCTGCCTTCCTTGCTTGCCTTTTGTTTTTATGCATCCCCTAGTACCTAAAAGACAAAGTTTCTCTCCAGGCTGCCAGGTTTCTATTCACCCAGCTAATGACTCATGGCTCGCCATGCTCTGCAAAATGGTAATGAATATCAAAGTATTTTATAAACCATAACAAACCATACAAATGTGAAATCTTATTTTACTCTGTGTGTGTGTGTGTGTGTGTGTGTGTGTGTGTGTGTGTGTGTGTGTGAGAGAGAGAGTGAGAGAGAGAGAGAGAGAGAGAGAGAGAGAGAGAGAGAGAGATGCATTCATCTCTGCTTCTGTCTGGTTTCTGACTTGTTACTTGTAGTCACCTGAAATTCAGACTCCCTAACTAGAGCAATGCCCACCTCCTAGGCTAGCCCCCATGCATCTGCAATATGCCTGGGCACTCCCAGTCCTAGCTCCTTTCAAATTTGGAAATGACCTGAGGCCATTTCTGTGCTAGACCCGGGGCGAGGTGCTGTCTTGCTGATAGAAATTCTTTATAAAGCATCCTCTTTGCCAGCATCCTATGCTCCCTCATTTGTCCCTAAGTTGCTCCCATTGAGTCCCATTGCCCTCCAAATTGGTCTCATATGCACTCCTTTAAAGCTTGCCTTTCCTATCATCTCCCTACATCAGCAACAAAAAATTTCTATTATGTCCAAGGAAAACAGCCACATAATCATAGCTAATACTATTAGAACATTTACTATATTCCTCACACTGGGCTAAACATCTTACATATACCATCTCATTTAATCCTCACAATATTTCTGTGAGATTTCTAGACTTGCTATCTCCATTTAATGGGTGGAAGAACTGATGTCAAGAATGTGCCTGAAATCACATGTGTTAAGAGGCAAAGCCAAGGTTTAAGTCATATCTTACATGTGTTTACAAAACCTCATGCTCTTAATTAGTATGCTATTCTCCACAATGAGAGAGAACTTTTTTTATTCTCTGAAATGAATGAAGGCTTTCCAACACTTCCAGATTCACCAGGAGTTTCCTGTAATCTCCAACAGTGTCCTGTCTTGACTCCCAGGGCAAGCATATTCCCAGTGGGAACCATACACAGAACAGCCTATGCCCACTCTTTGTGTCAGCTGGCGACTTGGTTGAAGGTCCGGTGAAACAACAGTTCCTTGATCACCAATCCATGCAGGTTGGCACACAGCTACCATCAGAGATCATGGAACAAGAGGACACCTTAGTACACCTGAAAGAAGGGAACTGAATGCAAGTTGATTTTCTGCATAAAGGAGAAGCAAATTGTCCTTCATTTGTTTTCATTCTGTAGGGCTCATCTGCTTTCTGGATATAGGAACCCAATATTTAGAAACCAGTGTCTTCCACTCTGGACTCTGGTGCACATTTCAGTATTCCTTCTGTCCATCACAACATTCCTTAAGTGATGGAAAATACTTTAATAAAATCACTCAGGTTAGAGGAATGACATACAGTATTTGCATTTAAGAGTGTTTGCTTCAATTCAGTTGACACAAGTGTTCTGAAGTCTAACCTCCTAGGTTAAAGTCCCTGCTTCGTCAATTTCTTCAGCCTCTCTAAGCCTCTGTTTCCTTAGTTGTCATGAATATCAAATAAAATAATGCAAGTAAATTACTTAGCCCAGACTGACCTTCACAGGTAGGTAAGAAGTACACTCAGATGCTAAACCAAAACAAAAGAAAAATAGTAAGAAAATATAAATCAAGCCAATGCGTAGGGGAGAGAGATCATGCATGGCAGGGCTGAACTTCTCCAACTTATGTGTCACAGCCAAAGGAAAAAATATATATGGGAAATTAAAGAGAAAGGAAGAGAAAAAGGATATGAAGCTCACCTTTTCCTAGCCCTTCTAAATGGAACTGGGACTCAAGACGGAGCCTCTGTGGAGAGGCCAGTTCTCTGGGCTAGCATGTTTGTCTCCCTGTCCCTGCAGGTCAATGGGAAACATGAGGCCTGCAGAAAGGAGGGGAGCATCTCAGCCAGGGTCAAGAGCCTGGTCCTCTTAACTGAAATTTCTCTCTCTTTGGAGAAAGGAGCTCAAGAAAGAAATGAATAAGTAAACAGAGGAAAGGATGGGGTGGTGTGAGTTAGTGGAGAGTATGCAAAATGTCTGAGAGCGCTTTCAATAGAAAACAAATCTTTTGAGCCTACATACCAGATATCACTGCCTTGAATGTGACTTAGGATAATCACATTGCATAAAACAAACAAGGAGAATAAACAAATCCAGAGCTGTGGAACACATTCTTTTATGGAGTCCAAGAACATCGCCCATGGCCAGTTCCTCAGTGGCAGAAATCTTAGCATTTCACTGTTTAAGGGCCTGTGAAACCTCTGAGTGAGGCACAACTAGTTTCCTGGCTCTCTCTATTACAATTCCTTCTAATTTAAAATTTATAATGAATGTGAACAATAATCAGTTTGTAAATACTGTTTTTAAGTTCAGTAGAGCTTTGCCGAGATATTCCTTCTAGGTAACAAGTATGTGGCTCATTACTTTCTCATTAGCAAGATAGAAATTAAGATGAAAAAAAAAGGAGGAAAGAAAAGAAAAAAACACCCTCTCCAAAGATATTGTTGGAGTCTAATTGCCTGCAAGGAATTCTTAATAATGTTTACTAACGCCTTTTCAGCCTTGCCAATTTTATAACGCTCATTCCAGATTTCAGGTGTGACGTCTGTGGTCCCTGCTGTGATCTTAGCTAGTGAGTTTAGATACCTAGAATAGCAGCTTTGGAGAGTTTTTAGCCCCATCTTACGTCCCCAGGATGCAATCACACTCACTGGGGCTTTAGAAAGCAAATGTGAAGTTCTGGCATTTTTATTTAAAGTGAAATATCTAACTGGACAAGGACTGCTGTCTACCTAGACAAGACATGACACCATCTTGACCAGGCTCACTGAGGGCAAGGCTCCAAGAGCAGACCTTTCTGCTAGACATTACAAGGGCTAAAAAGCGTTTTTTCCCTTATCTCCTGGAAAATCTGGTTGGGCAGATTATTCTCTTGTCTGAAATATAGATACTTTGTTTTTAATCTTATTTGGTGTTCTGAAAATCCAAAAACAAATGGAGAATATTTTACAGAGTCTATATCAAACATTAGTTTCTTGATTCCCACCACTATTAAAGCAAAGAATGGCGAGAGGACTCAGTAAGAAACTACAGTAGTCTGCAGTGGGGTGGTGCTGGGGGAAGCAAGGTTGTTTGTTTCCCTCTAAACAACATATGAATTATTTAGGAAAAATATTTAGGAAGTAACTCATTGACCCTTGCAAGAACTTCGCATGTGAAGACACCAAGGCAGGGAATTTGTAAATTCACTGCAGGTGAGAGACCGTATCTATCAGAGGTTTGTCCTCACTATTCTGTCCTAGTCCATTCCTACTCTTTCCAAGCCACATTTTTGCCTCATTCTCTTGTCCTCTAAGCAGTTGAAATGATCCTTCCTAAGCCCATGAGGTCAAGGCTGAGATGTGAGGCTTTCATTTCTGGAGTTAAATTTGAGAAGCAAATTTGAAATGGACTTACTCCATTTCCCTTATGCTGGTAATCTCTGTCTCTTATAGTTTTATAGTGAGAAGCAGGAAAGGGGGAGGTACGTCCTAGCTCCATCAAAATTCCTTGCAATTCTAATGTTTAAAGACGAACTTTTGGTATCGACTTGTTTGCACGAGTCTGCTGTAGATTACACAGGGAAACCAAGCAGGAAACTGTGAACAAGTTCCCCCAACAGGGTTCATAAAACAAGATTGAAAAAATATAAGAAGCTGTCATTTCAAAACCACCAAGCCAAAATCAGGCGCTATGCCCCGATCTGTCGTCCATTCCTCAAATAAGCCAAAGCCTCCAACAGATAAGCAAAAACTCCTTTTAGCCTGGGACAGTGGAAGAGGCTTGGACTAGGGTTCAAGGGTTTTCGGTTTTGCCATCAACTAGCTGTGTGATCTTAGGCAATGTGCTTGCACTCTCTGAGCTCCAGGGGTTTTTTTGTTTTGTTTCGTTTTTTTGTTTTTTGGCCTCTCTGTGTGGCTTGCGGTATCTTAGTTCCCCAACCAGGGATCGAACCCATACCCCCTGCAGTGGAAGCACAGAATCCTAACCACTGGACCACCAGGGAATTCCCTGAGCTCCAGTTTTAAGCATCTATAAAATGAATGGGTTTAACTTGAAAGTGGGTGAATTTTGAACCCTGGCTCCACCACTTCTTAGCTGTGTAACTTTAGGCACATTACTTAACCAAAGTCCCTCAGTTTCCTGACTTGTGAAAGACGGATGACAATACCACTTCCCTTACAGGGCTGCTGTGAGGATTAAAGGAAAAATAATACAGGTAAAGGGCTTAGAATGGTGTCTACAATGCAATGATCGATAGACTTTGGGTGCTGCTAACAGGTGCAGGAAGGACAAACCAGTTATCTGAGCTGACTCTGGGCAAAAGGCTCCTGATATCCTGGCCTTATTACTAATTCACTCCTCCAAACACTCAGAAATCCTGATCCCTGTCTCTATGAAGAAGGATTTTTACCTGCTCCTTTTCCAGAAACAAAGTTTTATTCCAATTCCCAGTCCACAGTTGGCAAACATCAACCCTTGTCCTGGTCTAACTGCCCTCAAAGGCTCTCTGCATGCTCCTTTCAGAGAAAAACCTCTAGTTCTAAACTGGCTTTTACAATTCATTAGCTGTATGGCCTTGACCAAGTCATTCAACTTCTTGACCAATTTCTTTCTCTGGAAAAAAAAATATATCATAAAATCAGCATCTGGCATGGTTCCGGAGATAAACAAATGAGAATATAATAATAAAATACTCACGACTACCATTTATTGAGCAACTACTATGCACCAGGCACCGTGCTAGAAATTTTACATATGACATTTCAGTTAAATAATGTTCATAATGACCCTAAGAGGCAAGAAAGAAAGAGCACTGTCACCTGCCGGCTGCTCAGGTCAAAAACCTTGAAGACATTCTTGAATCTTTACCCTTACATTCTCCACCAATCTATAAGCAAATCTTCTTGGCTCTACCTTTAAAAAAAATAGATCCAGACCATTTCTCACCAATTCTACCTCCACCACCCCAACCTCAACAATCTGTCTGGACCACTGCAGTAGCCTGCTAACCTTGGCCCCCAGTCTCGTCTGTTCCCCACCAGCAGACAGAGCAACTACTTTAAGAACATAAGTCAGGTCATATCTTTTCCCTGCTAAAATCTCTCCAACAACTGTTGATCACACACAGAATAAAACCCATTTTCAACCATAGCTTACAGGTCAGCCTCTGCTAGCATTTGCAGGGTACAGGGCAAGAATTCAAAGGAAGATTCACATATCACGTTCTAAATTTTTCTTAAATTTTAAACCAAGATAACAAACTGTTTAAGAAATCTTTTCTGTTTATCTACTTGATAAATATATGAAATAGTGAAACCTAAAAATATGTGTAAATCTATTTTTAAATGACTAAAAGTATAAATCTATGGTTTTTAAATACCTGAAAATCGGCAAAATATTAAATACTATTCATTCTCATTATTATTATGCATTTTGGGTGTTTTCTTGATGGACTAGCTATGTTTGGATGAATAATAAATAAATATGTAAATAATTGAAATGTTATTATCCATTCATTCCATAAATTTTTTTCTTGCCTTAATTTCAGAAAAATTAATAATTGTATTATTATAATCGATTTTCATATAATTTATGTTCTATTAACAGAAATGATCTAAAGTATTAAAATGTAGTTTCATTCAAAGTAAAGAAAAATTTTGAATAAACTTTCATGAAAAGTTTTAGCTAATATAAATATAAAATCAAAATGCTTAAGATTATTTTCATGTTTTCAAAAATGCTATTTTTATTGTAAAATATTCCAAATTATCTACTAACATTCAAAGGCAAAAGGTTATTTATATTAATGAATGTCAATATTTTAAATCAAATTATTTAAATAAAGCTGAAATTTATTTACTTTTTCAAAATTTAATCTTATTAAATATTTTTATAAAAATTAAACTATTTGTAATTCTAGACTGAAGTTTCATCTAGTTGCCAATGTAAAGATTCAGTATCACATCACACTTCACTTTTTACCACTAGATGTATATAAAGATATATATACAAATTTAAGAGTAATATGAATTTTTTACACTGCAAAACATTCTTCAGCCACCATATGCAACTGCATTCAGGAGTACTTTCAGAAGCACATTTTGGAATATGAAGAGAAGCAAGAAAATAGATGCTTGACACTACTGGGAACTAATTTTGCTCTTCATTATGCAAAAATTTTTTGATATCTAAAATGTCTTGGAGGAAGAATTGATCAAATCAATTTGTCTTTTACTTCAATACTTCATTTACTCAAATCCTTTCCAAACTCCAAATCAGTGTCTGTTTCCAAGGTCGGTAACAGCACCACCTTCAATCAAACCTTTACAGCTTTTGGATGCAGTGACCTTTTACTTTGAGGACAAGGGCGAGTGTTCCTCGGGGGCCTGAGTGGTGTTAGTTACAAGGGTGGATGTTTAGAGTCTGAGCTGCTGTGTTAACACTGAGCGCTGAATCACAAGGAATAGAGGCCTATGTGTTTGTTAGTAAGTTTTGCTTTCTGTGACTGTGGTGTTCAGGACCCTCTAATGCTCTGGCCTGGGAGTGAGGGTAATACTGCTTACAAGGTCCTATATGATCTGGCTCCTGGGTACCTTTCCACCCCTTCTCCTGTCACTCTCTTCCTCAGCATGATTCAATGAGATTTGCCTTCTTGCAGTTCCTTGACCACAACATCCACGTTGAACACCTCAGAGGATTTTCGGTCTCCTCCAACTGGAATGTCCTTCCTCTGGATATTGGTGCAACTCACTCCCTCAGGACCTCATGCCTCTGCTCAAATGTCACCTTATTACAGAGGCCTCCCCTGACCGCATTATCTAAAGCAGTACTTTTATCACTTACTATTCCCTCGCCCTACTCTATTTTCCACTTCATAGTAATTATCTACCTGACATTAAATATACTATTTATATCTCTATTGCCTGCTTTTGTCCCACTTTTGTTCACAAAATTCAATATAGTACATTTTCAATAAATGCTTGGCGTATGGGAGGCACTCAATAAATATTGGTTTCCCTTTTTTCCTGCTACCCTGTGTCCTTCTCGCTTTGCAGGGGTGGGGGGTGGATATTTTTAGATGGGATTTCTTAATCTTGAGGAAGAATTAGTTGCAGTTTCTCAGAGACTTGAAAGCAGCAGAGATGAACCAGGTGTAGGTCTGACCTGTTATTCCCAAATGAGGGACAGAAGACAGAGGTGACATAGCATCTCAAAGTCACAGGAAGAGAGTCAATTACAATGGCTATACCCTCTAAGACCAGGTGCCTTTTGCAAGTGATCCACACGTCTGGGCATTATCACTGTTGGATCTAGTTAAGTGACTCCCTGTACCCTCTCCTCCATAGTCATACCCCTTTCTGTTATAAGAAAACTGATGTCAGCTCTCCTACTGTCTACATTTTCCTTTTTCTTTTTCCTACCACTTATTGGAGCATCAAGCATATGCCAAGCACTGTGCTTAGTACTTGCCATGCTCTGTCTCATTTAACCTTAACATCCAACATATAAGCAGCTACCATTGAAATCCACAGATGAGGAAGGTGACATTCAGAGAGAGAATTTTTTCAAGGCTAGCAAATAGCAGAGCCAGATTTCTACTACAGTTTGGTTTCCCTCTAGACTCTTCGAATGAACTAACACTCACCAGGCACCTTCTGATGGAATGCTGTGGTAGGTGCTCTGGGGGACACAAGAATAAAATGATGCAATCCATATCCTTAAGTTGCTTTACCCTACGAGGTGAGGCAAGATTCTTGTATACCAAACCAAGAACAAAAACTACAGTATATGAATTCTTGGCAACATGAATGGTATGAATAATAGGTGCTCTAGATGGAAAAATAACTGTGGACTTTAGAAGGACGGAGAAGTAAAGAGAAGTGAACATTTGAACCTAACCCTAAAGGATATGGCAATCCAATAAAATACTGCTATTTGTGCAGGGATACACATATAGCTGATGTTTCTGTTCATTTGTATATTTACTGCACAATATTTATTGATGTCTCATCATGTGTCTGACAATATGCTGGGTGCTTGGCAGACTAAAATAAGTACTTTGTAGAGGAAAATTAAATGGCCAGGGAAGAGGACAGATCTGGGCTCTGTGAGGAACAAGAGGCTGCCTTCCTGGCTCCAAAGATCCCATTAGGAAAAAATGTATTCAGCATTCTTTCTTTACTGCCTGGAGTATAAGAACATTTTGTAATCAGGAACCACTAAGTGGACCCTGGAGAGCATCCATCCAGTACCAGGTCAGATTTCAGTGATGGCTCTTCCTTCTAACTCTCCTGGTGAGAAAAACTACAGTGGTCAAAGGAGCAGGCTTGAATCCTGCTTCAACCCATGAGTTCTGTGTTCCTGGGCAAATGACTTATCTTCTCTGAGCTTCATTCTCCTCAATTATAGAATAGGGAGGATAATCCTTACTTCATAGGCTTGCAGTGAGGATTAAATGAGATAAGATCTATAAAAATACTGGCATATGGTTGGAGCCCCAAAATTAATAGTTCCTTTCCCTTCTCCAATTTTTTTTTTTTTTTGGAAAACAGTTTCTTGCTTTCTGAACAAGGAATTGTTCAGTGTAAGGAATAGTGGTCTGATTTTTTTCTGAAACTCTAACTTTACTGAATTCACCCACTCATTCTACCTGCTTCCTTTGCAGCATCTCACCACTCTCTAAGCTCTCTACAAAGACATGCCCCAGCCCCAAGCCCACCCCCACTTGCCTTCATCTTTATCCCAGATTTAAAGCTTTGGCTTCCCAATCCAGGAGAAGAATCTACATCAAGTGTCTTAGACGAATTTAAACTCATGTACCAAAATCATTATAACAGGGCGATCCCCTGCTTTCCCTCACAATAATCGGGCTCCCTCATTGGGATAAGTGACTTGGCCATCAGAGTTATAGTTTATAGTTTACCCATTTGGGAACTGGATTATTGCTTCAAAAAACTGTGCTACATGGTACTATTATCATTTAATTATGTTGCCTAAATAAATGTTTTTTTTAAAAGATTGCCTTTTCGAGCACTACTCTCCAGCACCACTCTAAGATTTTTGGGGTACCTGGGTTCTTCAGGAAGCTGACTCCTCCAGCACACTTCTTGGCTTCAGATCTCTTTAAGGGTGGAAGGTCATTCTGTTTGGCACACTTTCCTTTGCCAGGCACCTCTCCTTAAAAGGTAGTTTGATCTCTATTTAACATGCTATTTCAAATCCCCCAGAAAATTGTGCTAGACTATATGGCAACATTTTTCTTCCCCAAAGTATTATGTGTTTCATGTTCCTTTATAAATATATACACACTTGAGTGTCCCAGACCCTCAGGGCGAGAACTAAATTCTTTATATGCTACATGATTGCTCAAAGGGGCACCTATGGGAATTGTTCTTCCCTAACTATATGATAAATTACCAGTAGTTCTCCCTTAAAGATGCATCCTTTTGAGTTAATTTGTCTATTACAATGCAATTGGCCACATAAGATGTCTGAGGTAGGATGGAGTAGTTGGGAGTACAAAATAAACAAGATTTGCCTTCAGTTGATTACTGTGGAGGTTGGCCAGTGGCATTCAGGAGGTCAATATACCATTCCCCCCTACTTTTGTATAGGCTTGAAGTTTTTAAAAAGCTATTGCGCCAGGAAGGATAAAAAGGTCTGTTTCATTTACATTTTAGTATTAATTAATTTATCAGGTCTGATAGGATTCTTCAAGAGATAATGCAAATAAGGATGATGGGAAAGTGAAGAATGAAAACCTTTATGCCCAGCTCTACAAGACTGCCCTGGTTCAGTGCAACTGTGGGTTATACCCCATGGAACAGGTGGTTAAACTTTGGAGAGGGAAGTCAGGGAAGGTTTGAATAGCTGGGTACTTCAAGTTGTTTGAAGGAGAGGTACAGGTCAGGTGGACCTAGGAAGAAAGGAGAACACTCCAGAAGAGGGAAATGACATAAGATGAGGTACTGAGAACAGCACATGGCTTGCTAACTGGTCTCTTGTCCTCAGTCTGGTCTCCACACTGTAGTCATAGTAATCTTTCTAAAACACAGATATGATCTTCTCTTGATCCTACTGAAATTCCTCCTCATTTTCTCGTTGCACTCAGAATAAAGTTCCAAATCCCTGGCACTGGCTACAAGGCCTTGTGTGTCTGGTACCCCTCTCTCCAGCCTCGTCTTGCACTCTTTTCTCCTCACTCTCTTCTCACCACCCACAAAAGCCAGAAAATACACTAACATTTTAATAACGGCTCTCTTGGGGTCACTGGTTTATGGGTAATTCCTATATTTCTTGTTGCTGTCTTTCAGTTAGTAAATTTTCTAAAATGAAGCAAGATTATGTTTTTAGTAATAATAAATTTTTTAAAGCCTTGAAAGTTGCATGAAGGGGAGCAGTATAAAGGAGCAATTTTCTCAATAATGTAGGAGGCTTCAGAGAAGGCAAGTAGGGTGAGGGCTAACTGTGAACACGAGACACAGAGCTGCAGCAATGAAACGGCCCGGTAGTGACAGAAGTCAAGACTGAAAGAAAGCTAACGTTTAACATCTATTCTTCCGAAGAGCATGTGCAAACAAAGGTGAGAAACAGAGCAGTGATATGGGAGGCAGGCAGAGTTAAAGACTTTTTTGTTGTTTTTATTTGGTTGTGTTTGGTTTTATTTTCTTTTGGCTTGGTTGTCTAGCTTAAAGATATTTCAGTACGTTTTTGCAAGTGAAGGCAGCACTCACCCAAAGTACTCCCCACTTCTGTCTATATCACCTGTAGTTTTCAGTTGTTGTTTGGGGGATGATTTTAAGGTTAAAAAATGTTAAACAAACTTTGTTTTCAACAAACTTTGGCCAGGTTCCATTTATAAAATAAATAAATAACTATCTATAGATGAAAATATACGAGGATTAGGTGGTTGGAAAAGGTCCATCTATTATCAGCAAATGATTCAAGTCTCACTGGCTTCCAGCCTGCTTTACTATGTGTTGTTACTCTTACCCTAATTCCTTTCTGCCTCTGGATCTCTATATTGATGCTAATCTGAAAACATGGTTCCCAGCGACCCCCGGAGTCTTTTCAGTCCAGCTTACAATGGTTCAATGAGTTTGGGGCTGGATAAATACATATGTTCGGAGTGTTTCCCAGTAATCTCAAGAGCTGGAAAGGGTTATTTAATTATATCATAAAGAGGCTAAAGAAATCAATGCTTGGTATTTGCAAGCTACAGGGAACTCGAAGAATTAGCTAGCCCAAACTCCACTTTTAGGGAGGGAAATGGATCTGTCCAATGGCCCCCACAAATAGATGCTGAGCCAGACTTAAGTACTCAGGTGTTCAGACTCTCAATCCAGTGCTCTTTCCGTAGACAATCATTTGACTAATAGTGTTCCTGGCCAAGACAAACATCTCTTTCCTAACCCTCCAGAATTCCAAATTCCAAACCCTCCAGAACTCCAAACTCCCTTGGAAAATGGGCTTGATAGATTTCTTTTTAGTATTAGTATTTATTTTTTTTAAAGAAGTCTTTAAAAAAAAAAAAAAAAAAAGCTGCCTTGATAACGATAAACAAGGCCCTAGGCTAAATTTCCCAGCACTGTCAGAACCAGAGATAGCCCTTAGTGTCATCCGTCCAGACCCTGTGTTATGTATACCAATGAGACCTATATGATTCATGCAGCAAAATGGGAGTCAATATTGGTTAAGTATTGTTTTTAACAATGTATCAGCCAGCATAGCTGCTTCTATGTTTGTTTGGGTCTTTTTTTTCCATAGCTTTGGATTGCCTTGGAGCTAGATCTCATGCTCAGGTGCAAACAGCTGGCTGAGGGATAGCTGCCATGTCCACCTGCCCAAGTGGAGTGAGCAGGGTCTCCTCGCTGCAGGCAGTGGAAATCCTGCCTTAGGATACCTCCCTGGTTCCTTTCCCTGGCTTCCTGGGCTGTTTCTAGGATACCCCCACCCTTCTCAGCTTTGGGCCCGCTTGTTAGGAGCTAGCCTTCCTTAACCCCATACCACCGTCCCTGATGACCCAGTGACATCATGAGGTCAGTGCAGGCCATAAAACTGCACAACTGGCTCCAGAGGAGCAGCCCTGAGCTCCAAAAGAGCAGGGGCTTTACAGACCCTGAGAGGAATATGAACCTGATTCAGAGGGTAGGGGATGTGCCTTGACTTTGTGCACTTTCTTTCTTTTTAATTGGCCTTATTATGACACAACCCAGACATTCAGTCACCAAGTAGAGACAGCCTTAAAAGTAATGTGATGAAACTTCTGTCTTTTAAAGGGTGAGTGAATACATTTTAATAATACATTCACTCACCCTTTAAAGGGTGAGTGAATTAAGTTACCGGGGCTTTGATGAGAGAAAGCCAGGACCTCAAGAGGAACACGGTCCCAAACTCATAAGCGGGACTTCAAAATAGGTTAGCCCCATCCCCTGTAAACTTTGCCCTTTCTCCTCTATGAATTCAGACAATTCCAAAGCCCACTGTCACCGAATGGAGACTGTGGTTTGGATAAGACAGTCTGAACACTAGAAAGCTCAAATGTCGATCCTGAGTCAGTTCAGTACAATAGAACTAAGTGGCATCAAGATTTCCCACTAAAACGTAGGTAAACCTGACTTCGGGGGACCCACCACCAGGTGCCAGTAAATCAGGACAAATAATCAAATACCTTCAGTCATGGGGATGGTGACTTCATACCCAGATTTATTTGATTTCGTGTAGTTCTATTATTTTCAATAAATCAACTACTTTCCAATGTATATGCAAACATGAACTGTGGAGTAGAATGATATAGTGACTAAGTTAACAGATCTGTGAGTCAGAAAGACATGTCATTTATAAGCTTTGAGCCCAGTTAAGTCTATTAATTTCTCTAAGCCTTGCTTTTCTCATCTATAGAATAAACGTATTCCTAATACTTACCTAACAGGATTGTGGAGAAACTAAAGGAGGAAATTCATGTAAAAACCTTAAAACAGTACTTCTTCGATAAATAAATCACTGAGTAACTAAACATGATTTTCTTTTTAAACCTTTATAATACCTTGGTTAAAAATAAATTCACAAGGGCTTCCCTAGTGGTGCAGTGGTTGAGAGTCCGCCTGCCAATGCAGGGGACATGGGTTCGTGCCCCGGTCTGGGAAGATCCCACGTGCCGCGGAGCGGCTGGGCCCGTGAGCCATGGCCGCTGAGCCTGCGCGTCCGGAGCCTGTGCTCCGCAACGGGAGAGGCCGCAACGGTGAGAGGCCTGCGTACCGCAAAAACAAACAAACAAACAAATAAATAAATAAATAAAATAAAATAAAATAAATAAATTCACAAGCCAAATAATTCATAACTCTTTGTCTGACCACATGATCTAATTTTCGGTTTGGAAACCGGTCACAGTAGACATAGATAACTGGAAGAAACAAGACATAAAATGTAAATGACTCAACAATGCTCTTCTCTGTAAGTACATCATTTTTGTAAGACTCTAAATCCATTCATCAATGTCTTTTTCTCCTTATAAAAATATAATGCCATCGAGTTTAAAAACAAATCAACATTCTCTATTTTTACCTCTTTATTCCTGCCCTGCAACTAGGTTCATCAGTACCCTTTTTTTTTTTTTAGATTCCATATATATGCATTAGCATATGGTATTTGTTTTTCTCTTTCTGACTTACTTCACTCTGTATGACAGACTCTAGGTCCATCCACCTCACTACAAATAACTCAATTTCATTTCTTTTTATGGCTGAGTAATATTCCATTGTATATATGTGCCACATCTTCTTTACCCATTCAACTGTCGATGGACATTTAGGTTGGTGGACTTGATGACATGGGGTGGGAGGGTGAAGCTGGGGCAAAGTGAGAGTAGCATCGACATATATACACTACTGAATGTAAAATAGTTGGCTGGTGGGAAGCAGCAGCATAGCACAGAGAGATTGGCTCGGTGCTTTGTGATGACCTAGAGGGGTGGGATAGGGAGGATGGGAGGGAGGCTCGAGAGGAAGGGGATATGGGGACATGTGTATGCATATGGCTGATTCACTTTGTTGTGCAACAGAAACTAATACACTATTGTGAAGCAATTATACTCCAATAAAGATCTATTTTAAAAATATCATCAAGGAAAGAGAACTGAACACAGGTCAGGAGAACTGGACTCCAAACCAGCCCGTGTCACACTCTGTGTGAAACCTGGTGGCCTCCTCTGTAAGGTAAGGGCTTTGGAATGCACCTGAAGGTCCCTTCCAGCCCATGGTTCTAGTGATGGCTCTTCCAGTGATTCAATAAGACATAAACAGTAACAGACGGCTCTGACATCAGACAGTGGTTCACTTCCATACTTTGCTATACAGATTGCCACATGCAAGATGACAAACAAGCATCCAGACAAACAAGGGATTGAGTAGAGTGGAACTGACAAACTCTGCAAGGCATGCTATTCCATCCTCAGGATGGCAGGGTCCTGGGTTAAGTTTATGAAGCCAGTAGCTAACCCTGCAGCCAGTCTCTCTGTCCCAGAGATAAGGGCCTCCACATACCTATCAAGAGATGGCCCAAATCCTTGACCACATGAAGTATCGATAGTAAGGGAAATCCTGGCTCTAATCGAGGACACCAGGCAAACCTCATCAATATATGAGAGTAAATCCTTAGCTTGTCCCAACAACCTTGTTCCTGGAAGTAAAACTGGCACCAAAATGTCTTCAGGGACTTCCCTGGTGGCGGAGTGGTTAAGAATCCGCCAGCCAATGCAGGGGACATGGGTTCGAGCTCTGGTCCGGGAAGATCCCACATGCCGCAGAGCAACTAAGCCCACGTGCCACAACTACTGAGCCTGCGCTCTAGAGCCCGTGAGCCACAACTACTGAAGCCCATGTGCCACAACTACTGAAGCCTGCACGCCTAGAGCCCATGATCTGCAACAAAGACAAGCCACCACAATGAGAAGCCCGTGCACTGCAACAAAGAGTAGCCCCTGCTCGACGCAACTAGAGAAAGCCCGCGCGCAGCAGTGAAGACCCAACACAGCCAAAAATAAATAAATAAATAAATAAATAAATAAATAAATAAATAAATAAACACACTTATTTTTTTTAAAAATGTCTTCAAATGGAATGCAGCCATGATGCCGCCCTTGAAAGTATGGCCAAAGAAATGCTTCTGCTGATGCAATCATCAACCATGAATCATTAGCAATCATCATCAGTTCATCACAACACCAAGGACCCATATGAGGCCTCAGAACCCTTCAAAATACCAATCAATCTGATGGGCACAAGATTTAAAATCTATTTGTCATTATCAATACAATATTAAGTTGGACATGATTTTATATATATACACACATATATCATGAAATCAATCATGTTTTTTAAAAATGCTAAGGTTATCTCTGGGCGGTAGGATTATAAGTCATTTTTTTAAATTTTACTTTATTATATTTTCCAAATTTTCTGCAATTGGCTTGAATCACTTTTACACTCAGAAAAGAAATAATTTTAAGAGAATTTAATTTTTAAAAAATCGCCTCGATTGTTCTTTAACACTCTTTAAGGAAGACCACCAAGCTTGTCCACTCATTTGTGAGACTAATTTGAACGAACTGAATGCTGTCTTGAATTTGCTCCTTTGAAATATCATTCCTATGACAGTTTAAATCAAAAAGCAGAGTGATATGGTTGGAAAAACTGAAAATCAGAAGGCCTAAGTTCTAATCCTAGTTGTCCCCCAATTATAGCTTGAGATTGTGAGCAAGTCACAGCTTCTGTGGGCCTGAGAGTCTGGGACTAGAATCAAATTACCCATGTCCGAATTCTGCCCCACTGGCTGAAAATCTGTGTGACTTTAGGCAAGTGACTTAACCTCTCTGAACCTCAGTTGTTAATTCAGAAACAGAATAATAATTTTCCCTCCCTGGACTGCTATGAAGATGAGATGAGATAGTGTGCATAGGCCTTTAGCCTCATGCCTAGCACTCTGAAAGTGCTCAGAGAACATTAGCTGGAATCATTATTATTATCTTTCCTGTCCCAAAGCAGAGGGAAAGCTACCATGTTCTGGAGAGGGGCCTCCCACAAGGGCAAGTGTGTCTCTGCCTTTCAGTGTCTTCCCAGAGGCTTAGCCAGTTCTTCCCCACAGAAGCCCAAACTCTCTACCACAACCAAGTTCTGCCTTTCCTTGCCATTCATTTCTTTCCCAGTCTCCTCCCCAAACAGCCTTTAAGATCTACAGTCACCCTGGGGGCCAGGAAGAAGTAAAGGAAAGCATGTGTTGCCTGCAGACATCCATAGAACATCAAGATGACCTCCTCTACCTTTCAAAGAAATGGTTTGTGTGTGTGGCCCAAGACAAAGGGAGCACTGTTGACTTTTATTTGTCAGAGACTATCTCGGATCCCCTGAGTTTGTTTGATGAATTGTTTTGGGTAGATAAAATAGCCCTGTTCCCACTCTCCCTGATTCTGCCACTGAGAGCAGATTAACAAAAAATGTGCTCTTCACATCAGAAAATACAGCCCTACAAAAACAGTTCTTGAGGGAGATCATTTTTTTCTGGTCTCTGCTGATAATTTTCCCACGCTTTGTGGACAGCCCAGGTTGGCCTGAGCTCAGGGTCACCTTCTCTCATCTGGAAGCATCAGGAGGACCTAGGGTTGAAGACCCTGCACAAGGTTTGCAGCTAATGCTGGAACAGATGGGTCCAGGCAACCCATAGGAAATGTAGAAGACCGACTCCCACCCACTGTGAACCATGAGCCTGCAACAGGAGAGAAGCGATGACAAGGACCTTTGGCTACAGGAAAGCAAAGTCCAGAGAAAGCACAAAGAACAGTGGCTGGAGGCTGTATAGCCCAGGGGTTCAATGCATGGGCTTTGGAGCCAGAGAGACCTTGGTTCTCATCCCAGCATTGACCCTCACTCAGGTAAGTAACCTCCCTAAAACTCTGCCACACGAGAGAGAGGAAGGCTGATCTCACAAGACTTGCTGTGAGACCTAAAGAAGCTGATGTCAGTCAAGTCCCTGGAGGGTGAAAATGGTGGCTTTTTATAATATGCTCATCCTTGAGTAGGGGCCCTTCTCTAGAGTAGGAAACACTTTACCATGATAGCAGTCCCAAAAAGAAAACCCTGTTTTCTTTACACAAGGTTTAAACAGAGCCATGGAGAACCAATGCAACCCTTGCACATGTTCCGTGCTCTGTAATTGTAGCTGATCTTGCATTAAATTATAAAAAGCTTTTGGTTATTGAGCAGTACTATGGACCAGGAACCATTCTAGGTGTTTTTCAAGCATCCTCTCATTTGATCCTTAGATTAACCCTTATAATAATAAGTATTATTATTATCCTCATTTTATAGAAAACTGGGTCTTCAAATTTGCCCAAGGTCAAAGGCAGAGCCAAAATTTATCTATGCACATACATGATCCATTTCATGCACCTTACCGGTTGGAGTCACTGAAGACTTCAATTCTTTTCTAGGAAGAGATGTTGGGATGGCCTTTTATCACATTACATTAGCCCTTAATCCAGGACCAGACTCACCTCCCACACTTGTGTCATGCCTTCAGTAGGGATCTACTGAAGTGACTGTAAATCATATTGAAAAATTTCTCCACCCAAGCCCTTAAAACCCCTTATTTTACATAATCATTCAATGGTACACCCCCAAGGACCCTCAGAGATCATCACTCAGTGCCCTCCTTTCACAAGTAAGAAAACAAGACTCAGAGGTGAAGTGACTACAACAAAGACACACAGCCAGGTCCCAGCCCAGCCAAGTCTAGAAAAATCCAGCTCTCCAAATTCCCTGCTACCACTTTGTGCTGTCATCTTTCACCAAGATTAATGGTGCAGTTGGTATTCCACCTTCCATCCCTCGTTCCCAATGTATGTGCCCATGTGAGAACGGGGGAGCATTCACCACAAATCTGACAAGCTGACACCTGCCACCCATGAGAACGCCCATTTTCCAGCATCACACATAGCTGTCCTAAGTATAGGGCATCCCTCTTTTCTTCCCACTCTATTTTTGCAGCCTATCCTTGCCCTCTTGTTATGCTGTTAACCAGCATGCTAAAGCATAAATCCATTGTGGATGTTTATCCTCTTATCTACAGGCTTTCGTCACTGGGTTTTGTGATATAAGGGTCATGAAGAGGATGAGTGTCCATTTATTCATTTAGTAACAGGCACTGGGCTGTGTGCTGGAGTACAGTGAAACACCAGATGTGAACCAAATCCCAGAATGAGACACAAATATTAAACAGGAAAGCACACCAACAAATAAAATGATCGTGAAAGTGCAATGAAGGAAACCAAACAGGGTGCTATGGAGAGAATAATAGGAGAGACTCACCTAGTATCAAGTACTCAGGACAAGGTCTCTCTGAGGGGGCAATCTCTGAGCAGATGCCTAAAAAATGCTTGAGTTTTCCATAAGAAAACACAGATACTTCTCATAATTCTGTCCCTGGTCTCCATTCCAGGTTTCAGCTTGTCCCAAATCATGTTTAATATTTTTTAATTATAAAAATAAGATATATTCATTGTAGAACATTTAGAAACTCAAAGAAAAAGAAAAAAAGAAGAAAAATTAAACTTCACACACACACTCCTGTTATTGCTAACTGGTATACATATATATACATAAATATATATAAAACTATAAAAAGGAAAGCTTTATTATTGGAAAATGTATGGAAATGGTAAAAATAAAATGCAAGACATAAAAATTGGTATAATAAAAATTAAGTTACTTCTCTACTCTAGCCACTACCACCCCCAGATTTACTCCCCAGAGCAATCGTTTTTTTGTGTAGACTTCAAGATTTATATATATATATATATTTTTTTTTTTTTACATAAAATGGTATCATTCTATAGACCCTATTCTGCTCCTTGCTTTATCATTTAACAATATATCCTGAAGAAGCAAGTATAGATAATCTTTTTTAATGACTATTATTTTTACATAGCTGAGACCACTTTGTATAATAATTTTACACCCTGCTTTTTTACTTAATATTACATCATTAAAAATTCCTACTTCATTTAAAATGACTTGCAAAATTGTTTTAAAACTTTAATGACTGCAAAACATTCTACTATATGAGTAAGCCATAATTTATATAAACATTACCTAATTATGAATATATGGAATATTTTAGAAAATTTTATTAATGGCTTGAAAGAACATTATGCATAAAGCCTTCACTGTGTTTCTCTACTTACAGAATCTTGAATTCACTTCTATAAAAATTTATTGAGACTTCTCATGAACACAGCATTGTTCTCTAGTCTACTGCGATACCAAGGACAGATATGATGTACATATTAATATCTTTAAGAATAAGAATAGGCACTGTGCTATACACAGATGCTCTCTGGATGTTCCCAGCTCCAAGTGGCCCCAATCAGCTCTACTCTAGGAGCAAGCCTAATGCTTGTTCTTGCTATTTTTGCTGTCTGACTTGTTCCTCCCATAACTAACATTTGCTCACCAATAGTGATAAGATAAAGAGAATCAAGGGCTCAGACAAGGAAGCAAAGGAGGCCACTTAGTCATCTTAGACTCTAAGACGGGGTCTCCTTCTGTTTTAGGAAAAATGTGTCCTCCATGTGACCCAGAGAGTTCTACATTAAGGTAGAGGGCTAAAACCCAAGCTCATAATAAAGTGTCCTTTTATCTGGACTTTTTAGGGGCACGTATCTTTTGGGAACCTTGTTGGGATTAGGGGGGAGTAGCTGAGAAGAGACAGAATTTGGATGCCTACCTACTAATATCTCCACTCGATAGTTCTCTATCCACTTGTACATAATTACTAGCTCAGCATATATGAATGTAGGTTCTGGAGCCAGAGGGTCACTAATTCCTAGACAAATTATTTAACCTCTCTGTGGGTCTAATTTCTTCATCATTAAAATGGTGATAATAATAAAACCTACCACATAGGACTAATATGAGAATTTCTTGAGTTAATTTGATGTAAGTAATTTAGAACTATGCCTGGCACATTAGAAGTACTTAATGTTTATCATTATAATTCATAACAGGTGAAAAATGAAGTTGAGCACTAAAGTTTTATAAAAACTCATTAAATTCCAACATCATTACAGAAAAGGCCCAAAAGGAATCAAATACTTCACAAAATCAACTGTACATATTCAACATTTCTCAATATATTATTTGAGCATGGGATCAGGGGAACATGGTTGGAATAAAGTAGTGAAACTTTGCTTGATGTGTTGAAATATGAAGACCAAGGACTACACCAAACCATATCAACTTCCCTTCATCTATCACATGAACTCATGATAGAGGAGACACTCATTATTTCAATTGTCCAATCATTTCAATTATCCAATCTTATTTCTAACTCTTCTAGGAAGGGGTTGGGGTATAAATTTCTCTGAAAGGCACTCCAGGTGGAGGGAATAATGTTAGCCAAGCATGGAAGTATACTGTGTGCTCTAAGGATGACAAATGGCTCACTGGAGATGATACTGGAGACTTTCACATGGTTGAAACCAGAAACTAGCAGAAGAAGATGACCCTAGGAAGACTGAAATTAAGTCAAAATATGCAGGGTCTCTAGGGCCATGTGGAAGTGATTACATTTATCCAACAAACGTAAGAAAAGGGATAACTTTTCATATTTCTATTTTTAAATAACATTATATGTGGCCATGTGGAGAATGTACCAAATGGCAGAAAAGTTAGAGGCAAAAAGGCTACCTTAAGGTTGTTATTAAGAATCCAGGCGAGAGATGATGAGAATTTAAGGGAGGGTGATGAAAAATTCAAGAGGAAGAGAGGAAGGCATCAAGAGACATTTCAGAGATAGAAGCAAATGGGTCTTAGGGACTGTTTAACGTCATGGGCAAAAGAAAAAGAGAGAAGAGCTAAAGTTGTTCTGAAGCATCATGTGGGAAAGACAAGAGATTAGAGCACAGCACAGTGAAGGGTTGGTGCTTAGGAAATGTTCGTTGCAAATGGGAGTGTTGAGAAGGGCGTGTTCTAGTTGTGTTGAGCCGCAGAGGAATCTCTGGGTATCTCAGTCATTGGGTTGTCCTGGGGTCAGGAGACACATGAAGTGGAGAGAAAATCATTGAACTCAGAGATGGAGGATGTGCCAGAGATAGTCTTTATCCATTTGACTATTGTGCCAAGTGTTGTTTTTGCCAGTAAGAATTTCCTTTCATTGCCTTCCAATGCTGCGACATTCTCCCAAACCCTCCACATCGCCTCTCTCTTCCTCCCACCAAGAGTGATGTGTCATTCCTCTGTACCCCAAGGTACGCAGCATGTATGACCACACGATGTTATAATTATCTGCTCCTCTACCTATTTTCCTCTAGACTATGAGCTTCTTACTGGCAGTGTGTTTTATTTATCTCCATAATATCAATACCTAGCACAATGTCCAGCACACAAGTTGAAATCCGAATTCTTCGATGCAGGATCCCTTTGTTGCCTCATACACAAAGATAATCATGTGCAGTTTCATAAGCCCTTCACAGACAGTTGCAATGTTAATGTCCCTTGACCTACTGAAATTGATAGGAGATGTATAGTCTGACCAATTTTAATCAAGACACTCAGATGTTGTCTGCTGCCCTCTAAGTGCACTGTACACCCATCTGCCTTTTCTCATATTCCTTCCGCAACCATCTTGTTATCTCTATTTCTGGAGTCCCACAATAAAAAAATTTTTAAATCTTTACCCTACCAATACCCAGAAAAATAACAACAAAGAAAGCGGAGACCAAATTCAAAATGAAAAGCTGATGACAAGCAATATATTTTTCTATTTTAATTATTTTATTCATAAACCTGTTAGAGATCCGAACGAATTGTAAAGACTATGCCAGGATTTCGAGATTTAATTTGGGTTTTACAAGCAGTGAAAGCAAATGAGGCGTTCATCTCAAAGTAATTTCTCAACTGGTATTATTGTCCTCGGTGCACTGACAAGGAAACCAAGACACAGAATGGAGACGTAAACAGTCCAAAGCCACATGCAGAATCTGAGAATAGGAAAGGGAATAGAATTCCTGATTCTGAAGACAGACCAGTGGCTCTTAACCTTCCGTGGACAGGAAAACCACCTGGCACTCTTGTTTTAAATGCAGATTCCTAGACCCCAGCCCAGACCTGGCAAATCAGACTCAGGAAGCTGCACTTTTCCAGGCTTCCAGGTGATTCTCATGAACACCTAAATTTGAGTGCACTGAGAGCCAATGGTCAGGGGTCAGAAGCCACACCGTAATGCACACTGTGCCAGATACTTCAAATGGTTCTGCTCCATGTGGCTGAATCAGAATGCCACTTTGTGAAGAGTCTCAAGGAAGGCAGCCAGCAGGGATTACGAGAGGCTCCTCCCAGTAAGGCCTTGGGCTCTTCACCACGTTCTATCTTAACCAAGCCAGGCCTGGCAAAAAGGAACCAGGCCCACACACACCCATCCCCATTCCCAACACCAGTGCGCCAACAAGAGAACTTTCCCTTTGGTCCTGCTTCGGAAGGGCTGCTGCGATGGGACAGCTCCCCATTCCCAATCCTTCCTGCAAGTTTTTTTTCCTCTGTACAATTAATTAGCTAATAATTCTTGCTTCTGATCCATTCCTCATTAAAAAGCTGAATCCCCGAGTTGGGGCTGTCGGAACAAAGGTGGGAGAATTTATGTCTTAATTTTGGTTCATTATGGCAGGAAGCCTCTTGCTCCCATCACTCTCCCTCCTCAGCCTCTCCCCTCTGAGTTCTGACGGCTCTGTGACCCTAAATGCCTCTTTCGAGGCAGCTACCATGGAGGCACTGTCTCTGCCCTTTATCTTCTGCCACCTCATTAAGAGAAATGAACCTGAGTCTGAGAAAGATGACATAGGGGAAATAAAAATGTAATCCCTTGGTGCCACCTATAATGAATTGTTATGAAAACCATGAAAATATGTGTCTGCGGATATTGTTCTTTGATTTGAAGTCAGTGTTGTAAGCGGTAATTTTTGTCATTAAAGCTGTTAATCTGCTCAGAGCTCCTCATAAGTTTTTATGAAGAAAAACATCCCTGCTGCCTCCCTGCTCATTGCAGGGTACTTTGGAGGCCAACACACACGCAGAGCACCGTGGAATAATTAGCTTTAATTATGGCTGATACGGCTGTCTGTTGAAAGTGGAGGGACTTCACGCTGCTAGGACTGGAGATAGGACCTGCTCAGCCTTTGCAAGGCCAGAGGAGAGGGGCCTATGACTCTGAGTCTGCAATCGCAACCACTGCCAACCACAGACACCAGGCACCACTCCCCAGCCGGGGCAGGTACACTCTGGCCACCACATGCTCATACCCAAGCATGGACATGCACACTCACATGCGCACACACACACACACACACACAACTTCATCTCCCTCATCCCTCAATTATCTTGCCCAAGTTCAACCACCACAAACATCCGTACTACTCCATTATCCACATACACCAACCACAGTATATGTATACCAAGTCATGACAAGACATGCACCAACTAAGACAGGCACCACAGAAACTCAGAATACACAGCCTGCTACACTCAGCTCTATTACATGCATACCCCGATTTCCTCAGCCACAACCCACACCAACCACAACACACATACACCCACCATGACACGGGTGCCTAGATATATAAAACCAACCCCAAACCAATACATATCACCTATGAAACACATACCTGTGCATTGGCTCTAAGAGGCAGCCATATCATAAGGTCTGGAAGAGCACAATGTTCTTGACCTCAGATAACTCATTACACGGTCAGAAATGAGCATTTAGACTGAAAACAACTGGCGATTCATTTAGCATCTATTGATGCACTGAGTATTGATTATGTGTCAAGCACAGGGCTAGGCACAACGGAGCCTTTACAGATAAATGAGACAGGGTCCTATACCTCAAGAAGCTGTGGTAGACACAGATTGTCTTTCAAGAAATAATTTGTCCACCAGCTGGGAGGGCTGTCTGCAGAGAGCCTTTAGCTGTCTGCTGCTCCAGGGATTACATCAGCTGCAGAAAGCTGCCTCACCCAAGCTCACTCTCTGCCCAGGGAGGCGACATCTGATGACTGATCGCCATACGGGTGTAAGAGCCTGGCCACTTCAGTCAATGCCAGACTACTCTGACCGGCCATAGCTTCTCTTATCAGTGGAAGTTCTAGTAAGGTCTACATCTCAGGCCAGCTTCTCCCTCTGCCCACTCCTCCTTTGTTTTTCTCCCTTCCACAGATGTTGGTCCAAAGGGCACTGCCTAATAAACATCCTATCCCATTCAACTCCATCTCAGAATCTGCTTCCCAGAGAATGCAACCGTGACAGAGCTAAATTCAACACTATGGATGCTATCTACCAAGTAAGAGTACTAGAGAGTAAGTGCTAAAGAGACTCTTTAGAAACAGAGGAATTGAGTCATAAGGGAAGGATTTCTGAAGAAGGTGACATTGAAACTCGGTCTGGAATAACTGTTAGCATTACACAGCTGAGGAAACATAGAACTTTTTAGAGAAAAACAACTTGGGTGGGAAGTACAAAATGTGTTCTTACCTCAGGGAAACAGTGAGACGTAAAAGTGAAAGCAAACTGTTGATGGAGCTTGAATTGAAATTTTTTAAAAGAGTTTCATTTCATCTGTTAGACCAATTGATCTCAACAATTGGCACTGCAGATTAATCACAAGGGGTACGTAACCCAAAAGTACGTCCAGCATGGTTATAATTATAGTCATGGGAGGACATCATAAATTGAGGAATATTAAAAAAGAGAGAGCGCTGGTTATGGTCACATTCCAAGAGGCTAGCAACAATTGCTATAGCAAAGGCAATATTAGAGTTCTCCCACTCCGGTCCTCCAGGCCATCCATCCAACCATTCATCAATTCAACATATATCGGGAACATACTATGGGCAAGTCACGTTCCAAATAAGTGCCCTCATGACATTTACTCTCTAGCTGTGAAGACAGACATTAAGCCAAGAAATGAACAAAAATATAGAAATGATTTCATTTCAGTTGTGATAGTAATTGTGAATACAGTGTGTAATATGAACAGATCAGAAGGTTCAAACTGACCTAAATTGGGGCAGGTCATCAGTCAAAGAAGTTTTCCCTGAAAAATTAAAATTTTAAACTGTGGGACCATTTTAGCACTCATTACTTAGCTGGGTCCTCAGAGGGCAGAGGTGAATAAGACCTGCCCCTTCTTGAAAACACAGAACGGGAGAGAAATGCAAAACTGTAGAACTGAAGACAAATTTTGCCTATTTCACAACTTTTCCATAGGAAAGCACCTACATGGAAAAGGAAAAGCAGCTAATGCCATTTGCTTTGTCATAGTGACAGGGGGGATTGTGGATGGATTGCACATATGTGTTTATTCCTCCTCAGAGAATATATCCTGGGAAGTGATGGCTTGAGCTGGATTCCTAGTATCAGGTCAACCAGGGTTCATACTCTGCTCAAGTCCTGGGGCGATGCTGGGGCAAGGGATCACCAGGGCACTGCAACATTAGAAGCAGGAGCTAAAGTCCTACTGCCGCTTCTGGGGTCTGGCCACCCCCACCCCAACCCCAGCCCCCCAGCATTTTGCCTCATGTTACCAGGGACTTTGCATGGATGAAGGCTTTGTCCCTAGCAGATTGAATTTAGAGACATTTGAAGTTCTCCCTTTGTTCCATTTCAACAGTATTCAAAAATATAAAGCTTTGGTGCTGCTTTGAACTAATTTCCTAGGGAGTTTTAAAAAAGAGAAAAAAGGCCTTTTCTTTGACTCATCACTCTATTAAAAAATAACATTTGGGTTTGGTTTGAGAGTTCAAAAAATTAGTATTCATTTTTTCAGTGATTCATTTAATCAGTTCAAGTTCCTGTAGATGGCCTAACCCAGAAGAATCTATACAACGAGGTACTGTGGTTGCTTAGGATCATCCAAACTTCCCAACTACTCCTTCCTAGGCCTGGGTTTATGGGCTCAGGGGGGGGAATGGGAAGATGGCCCCAGTCTGAGTAAATGAGAACAGTGACTTTTACTAAAGGGAACGACGAACAAATCACACTATAAACTTTTAACTAAACAAGGAATCAAAGGAAACTTTCTTAATATTTAAAGTATATATCGGACACTAACAGCAAACATGTATAATGCATAATGGTGACATAATAAGGATGCCCCTATTAAAATTAGGAACAAGCAAAAAGTGTTACTATCACAGTTATTGAGATTTGTTCTGGAGGTCTTAGCAAATGCAGTAAAACAAGAAAAAGAATGTTGAATAAACACTGTAAAGGAAAAGACAAAATTATAATTATTTGCCATCATGACTATCTTCCTAGAAAATCCAAGGGAATTAACTGAAAAACTAAACTAGTAAAGGAGTTCAACGTGAGGCAAGATGTAAGACACATAAACAAAAATTAATAGTTTTTGTGTACACCTGCTATTATCCATTGGAAAATTTCGTATTGAACAAAGATCCCATTTACATGGAATAAAAATGTAAAATTCCTAAAACTAACTTAACAAAAAAAGATCAAGACCTACATTTTTAAAAATCTTTTAAATAAACCCAGGCATGATAGAAAAGCATCAAATACCCTGAAGCTTAAAAGCATGCTACCCTACAGGGATTATGGATTTGAATACCCTTCTGTCATTAATTTTTATTCTTGGTGAATTCTCTACTCAAAAATAATGATTTTGCTTCATTAACAACCAGATCTTTCCAGCCTTGGGTCATGGAGAACAATAGAATGCAGTCTTAACCTTTTGTCTGCTGAAAGCCAATCAAAGGATACGGCTCCAAGGTTGCTGTAGCTCTGACCAACAACACAGCCACCTAACTATTCAAAACCACTTGTACTCATCTGAGAAGCTTGAAGATAAATGCCATAGATCGCAAGTTAATGAATGAAAGTTTATATATAATATAAACACATTAATTATTTGTTAAATGAATAATTCTTTTTACAATGTGTCCAAAATTGTCATGTCTCGATTATAACAATAAAACTACTTAATTTTACATGGCACCTTCACATGCAATGCCTGACTTCATCATCTCAAAAACTCTGTAAAGTGAGTAGTACAAGTGTGATTTTTAAATACTAGTATATATGAAGCATATATGCTGCTTCATGGCATACACAGTGTGCTAAACCTTTTACATACAATAACTCATTCAATGATGTCTCATGGCATCTCTCTGAGATCGATGTTATTATTATGATGCTTATTTTATGGATAAGGAAACTGAGGTTCAGATAGGTTAAAAATCTAATTACAGAGCCAGTAAGGGGCAGAGCTATGATGAGTCCAGCTAAGCATGCCTTGAGAAGCTTCACTCAATCCTTACACTATGCTTCCTCTGACAGTGGTGGTATTATTATGACACATCACAATCATCATCATCAGCAGCAGTATTATTACCTATTGCATTAGTTTGATTAGGCTACCATGACAGAATAAAACAGATTTGGTGGCTTAAACAACAGAAATTTATTTTCTTACCGTTCTGGAGGCTCTGAATTCAAGATTCAAGGTGCCAGCAGAGTTGGTTTCTGGCGAGGTCTCGCTCCTCGGCTCACAGATAGCAGCCTTCTGCAATTTTACACAACACATGTAAAATTCCTCGCATGGCCTTTCCTTAGTGTGTGCAAACCCTGATATCTCTTTCTCTTCTAATAAGGACACCAGTGCTATTGGATAAGGTCCCCATCCTTATGACCTCATTTAACCTTAATTACATACTAAAAGGCCCTATCTTTAAATACAGTCCTATTAAGGGTTAGAGCTTCAACCCATGAATTTCAGTCCATAATATCTATACTTAAAGATAAGGAAACTGAGGTGCAGAGAAGTTAATGGACTTGCTAAGAGCATACAACTATAAAGCAGAGGAACTTCAGCTCAAACCCAGATGTATCCCAAGTCTAAAACCCATGCTCCTTCCACTTCCCCTCAGTAATTATTCACACTGTGGGAAGGGAAGTAGAATGTAAACAATGTAAAAGAACAGATGATACAAAACTCATTTTCATTCTGCTTTGGAACACTCAGGATACATTTTCACACCCTGTTTTATCTTCATCATTATTTCTAAACTGCTACTAAAATGAGTTTGCATTGCTTTACT
This sequence comes from Lipotes vexillifer, assembly GCF_000442215.2. Classification (NCBI taxonomy): domain Eukaryota; kingdom Metazoa; phylum Chordata; class Mammalia; order Artiodactyla; family Lipotidae; genus Lipotes; species Lipotes vexillifer. The sequence goes on from NW_006771758.1 coordinate 1,224,700, forward strand.
GTGTCCTCACCCCTACGCCCAACCTGAGAACAAAGAGGGTAGCCCAAAACCAAACTGACATGCACTGCAAAGACAGCAGGATAGTTAAAATCTACCATAGCTAACCACACACATATAAACCAAAACTGACTATATGTACTTTGATATACTCAGAGAGAAATGGCTACATAAATTCAAATTGCCATCCTACCTAGATATCTAATTCAACTTCACAGGGTCCTAGGATGCAGGTACAGAATTATTTTCCAGATATGTTCATTCATTTATTTATTCAAGTAGCATCGACTGAGCAGGTCCACCAATTAGTCAATCCCAAACTAACTCATTTAATCAATAGATGGCAGTTGCTCTTCTTTCCAATGCGGAGCACAGGCTCAGCGGCCATGGCTCACGGGCCCAGCCGCTCCGTGGCATGTGGGATCTTCCCAGACCGGGGCACGAACCCGTGTCCCCTGCATCAGCAGGGGGACTCTCAACCACTGCGCCACCAGGGAAGCCCATGCTCTTCTTACTTTCCCACAGATACAGACTCTTCTGGTCAGGAAAGGGACCTTTCTTGGGGTCTTCCCCACCCATACCCTTCCACTCGCAATCCCAACACACCAAATTAATATGATCTGTCTCTGGCAATAGGTATTGTTATTGGGCTTATTTTACAGATAGGAAAACTGGACAGAAGGGATAAAGTTCAATGTCACACAACTTATAAGTGGTAGTATCAGGATTAGAAACCAAGCAGCCAAGTACCAGAGCCTACACTTCTATCTGCTATGCTACATATATTTCTTTGTATGCTATATTTCTTCAATTTGTTTATCAACATAAGAACTGAAGGAACATTTAGGCTTGCAAAGTTCAGGAAGACTTACCTAAAGAAGAGAATTCTTATGCTGTAAAAACAAGGCCTGAGAAGTCAAGGAATTTGTCCGAGGACTTGTGTCCAAGAACACGGATTCCTTGCCTTACTATCCTGACCCACTTTCACTTGAGCACAGCACCCCATCCGTGGGTCAGGGCAAGCACAGGGAGGGCGTGCATATCCTGCACAGTGCCCCATTATGGGCAATTCCCCCTGATGGGGGGAAGTTAAGAATAAAAAATAAATATAATAGATGAATTAACGTATAATATGTACAAAGGTGCTAAGTGCTAAGGAAAAGAAAATAGAGTAAAGTAAATGGGATAGAGAGTGCCATCTGTGAAGTTCACGAAGGAGGGGAAGAAATTACAGCTTTAACTAGTGTGGTCAGGATGAGCCTCATTGAGAAGGTGACATCTGAGCAAAGACCTAAGAGAGACAAAGCACATTGCCATGCTGATATCTGAACAACAGGTATTCCAGGCAGAGTGAACAGCACGCTGCAATGGCCCCAAGGGGAGTGGAGAGAGAGACCTGTTAGGAAGTTACTGCAGTATCCAAGCTAGAGACAGTAGTGGCTGGAGTGGCAGCAATGGAGGTAGTGGTGACAAGTGGTTGAATTCCGGATATATTTTGAAGGCTAAGTCCACAGTATTTCCTGACAGAATTCACTGTGGGATGTGAGAGACAAAGTATTCAAGCTTGTCTCCAGGCTTTGGGTTTGAGCACATGGAAGGATGGAGACACTATCAACTGAGAAGGAAAAGGCTGTGGATAAAGCAGGTTTGGGGTGGAGGCAGAAAGGAAGATCAGGAATTCGGTTTGGGACAAGTTGAGTTTGAGATGCCTATCAGATAACCAAATGAAGAAGCTGAGTAGCCTGTAGAATATATGAGTCTGAGGTTCAGGAGAGAACTCTGGCTGAAGATATACATTTGAAAGTCATCAGCATAGAGATGGCATTTAAAGCCAGGCAACTAGCAAAACTCTCCAAGCGAGCAAATGAAGATAGAAAAAAAAGGAAGACTAAGGACAAAGCCCCGGGGCCACTCCAACATCCAGAGGTCAGGAAGAGGAGAAAGAAGACAGGAGATTTGGAAGCAGCAGCCAGTGAGGTGGGAGGAGAATCAAGCAAGCGTGTGGTGCTCTGGAAGCCAAAGGAAGTGTATCAAGAAGGGGGAGGTGTTCAGTTATATCAAGGAGGAAGCATTCAGCTGCATCAAAAGCTGCTGATATGAAAACCATAATTCAAAAAGAGTCGTGTACCACAATGTTCATTGCAGCACTATTTACAATAGCCAGGACATGGAAGCAACCTAAGTGTCCATCGACAGATGAATGGATAAAGAAGATGTGGCCCATATATACAATGGAATATTACTCAGCCATAAAAAGAAATGAAATTGAGTTAGTTGTAGTGAGGTGGATGGACCTAGAGTCTGTCATACAGAGTGCAGTAAGTCAAAAAGAGAAAAAAAAATACCGCATGCTAACGCATATATATGGAATCTAAAAAAAAAAAAAAAAAGTGGTACTGATGAACCTAGTGGCAGGGCAGGAATAAAGACATAGACATAGAGAATGGACTTGAGGACACGGGGCAGGGGCAGGGGGAAGCTGGGTCGAAGTGAGAGTAGCATCGACATATATACACTACCAAATGTAAAACAGTTAGCTTGTGGGAAGCAGCCGCATAGCACAGGGAGATCAGTTCGGTGCTTTGTGACCACCTAGAGGGGTGGGATAGGGAGGGTGGGAGGGAGGCTCAAGAGGAAGGGGATATGGGGATATATGTAAGCATATGGCTGATTCACTTTGGTGTACAACAGAAACTAACACAGTATTCTGAAGCAATTATACTCAAATAAAGATCTATTAAAAAAGAAAGCTGATAGGTCACATAATATGAGTTCTGAAAAATGACCACTAAATTAAGCAATAATTACCTTCTGTTAAGGTATCCAAATTAGGTCACTTGGATACCTTAACAGAAACCATTTTGATGGAGAGATAGAGTACGAGAGCTTTGACTGGGGTGGGCTTAAGAGAGAAAGGGAGAGGAGAAAATGAAGACAGCACGAGGGAGCCAAGAAATGAGGTCACAATTAGCATGAAAGGTGAAATCAAGAAAAGGATTTTTTAAGATGTGAAAAATAACAGCATATTTAGAAGCTGATGGGAATGATCCAGTAAAGAGGAAGAGATTGAGGCTGTAGGTAAGAGAAGGGGAAATTGCTGAAATAATGCCCCTGAGTAGGAAAGAGGGGGTAGGATTAGGGCACAAGTGAAGGGATTAGCTTTAGATAGAAGCATGAGTAACTCATTTATTATAACAGACCCAAGACAGAGTATGGCAATGCAGATGCTGGCGGATGGGGTAACATATAGGTGGCTGGGAAGAGGAGTTATCAATAAATAAAGTCTAAAGAAGGAAGCAGGGCTAGACCATGTAAACTTCCATAAGTGGTCCAGACCTCATTCTGAGTACAATGTACAGCAACATTAAACTTTTAGGCAGATTTTCACTTTATAAAACTTATTCCCAGGAATATGTAGAATAGATTTGAGGTGGACAACGGGAACCCAAAGGCAGAGAGACCAGTTAGGAAGATGCTGAAGATGTCTAGATGGGAGAAGATACTTATTAACATAAATAATGGCCATAGGAATAGAAAGAAGTTGTAGAATTTTAAAGCAATGGGCTCCAAAGAACCTGATAATCAACTGAATATGATAAAAGGGGAGTGGGGGTCAGAAAATGACCTCAGGTGCCTGCCTCGAGGAACTTGCAAGACAGACATGCCATTCACTAGGGAATTCAGAGGAAGAACATGATTGGGATAGAAAATAAATAGCTGGTTTCTAAACCTCTTGGGTTTTAGACATCTATAGGGTACTCACAGTGAGGGTGTCTCTAGGTTATGGAAAATGTAGAGCAGGAGCTGAGCAAAGACCTCTGAATTGGAGCTAAAGATCTGTGAGTCATTCTGGACAGTCACGTCTGTTAACATACAGAGGATCTAAGGAATTAGTTGACGTGTATAGTGTTGTCTGCTCCTGCACTCAATGGTCCAGTCCACTCTGCTTTCCCAGGACTTCTCCCTTTGATTTTAGTTGTCACCCTGATGTCAATGGAACCTGCTTTTTATCTGCCTTTATTTTACATTTGCTGTATCTGTGTAAGAGCATGAATGTAACTAGTTCTGCAAAATAAAATAATGAGTCTCTGCCACAGTAACTCAGAGACCTTTTCCACTTTCAATTTTATGGATATGTTCTTGCTAGATAACATTTTAGACAAAAGGATGTTACTATAAAATGCATTCTAGTTCTTAACTATAAGCAACTTTTTTATCATATGCTACTGTGGATGAAACAAGCATTCTCTGTCTCCATCTATAAGATTAGCAAAAAAGCTAATTATCTAAAGCAGTGTTTCCTAGAAAGTAAACACACAGCCCTCCCTATGGACTCTAAATGCTTTTAGGTGATGTGGGAGATCATTTTAGATGGTACATAAACGTGGCACTAAATACCATTGACTGTCATTGAAAGAAAGTTTATTTCATTTTCCAATTTCTTTCAATTCTCCTAACAAAGCCAACATGAAGGACTCACTTTGATGCTAGCCTGTCCTTAATTCTTACTAATATCCCTTCATAACAGAGATAAAAGAGGACTTGGGTTCAGAGTCTTCCACAAACCACAGTCTCTAAAATTCAATACTTTTGTTTCATTTTAATTGTATTAATTTTTATACTTCTATTTATGTCAAATGGTTTCCATTTAGAGCATGGATACCAAATGTCCTTCTAAAATAGATTAAGTATTTTAAGGTGAATTAATTTCAAGAAAGATATTTAGTAAAAGATGGTTCTTAGATGTGCCCCAAACTATGAAGATGGTAGTATTAACAGATAATTTCCAGCAAAAAAGCAAAATTATGACTCATATACACATAAAATAACACATGTTAAATATTATTTATTATTTAACTCATTACTTAAGTGAGCAAACCGGGCAGATAATATAACCAGTTCAAAGGAAAATCTGAAGAAGCACAAATTTGTATGACTTAAGAGAAAGTTAGAGTGAATGTAGAAATGGACACAAAACTGATTTTTGAATGGGGTGTTGGATGGGGGAGAGGGTTATCTCTCTGCTGGACAGAAATCATTTGCACATCAAGAAAACAATTATTTTGCTGTTATCTATAATTTTCAAGGTAAAAAATAGTTCAAGGGCAGTGAAAAGCTAGAATCAAACAGCTTGGAAGGGTGTGCTCTGAACAATGTAAAGTAGTTTTCCATTGAAACAAGACAATTTATAGTCCAAATCCTAGGGAGGCAGCACTGAATAGATGAAAAGCTACATAGTGAGGTCTGGAAATTTGGAGTCTTGACCCTGCAACTATATGAGCTTGGGCAAGTGACGTCTTCTTCCCTTTTGGCCTCAGATTACTTATCTGTAAACAAAGGACCTGGACAACACACTTTCCAAGGATTCTACGTGTTATAAAATTCTCAAATTCACGACACTTGAATGCCCAGGACTTTAGCTGCCTAAGAGTGAAACAGTACCTCTTATTTGTAGGCTTCTCAACCTAGAACTGACCTGCTCACCAGCCTTCCCAGAGCAGAATCGAGAAGCTGCCTCTGTTTACTCAGACCAGAGTGTAGTCAATGGACAGGTATTGAGTGATCACCATTCATACACTAACGGCTTTGTTAGAAAGAGGATGTCTTCCTTTGTGTTCATCTTGTAATTAAGACTTTGCTGAAATCCAAAAAATATACTTAATTTATCACCATCATTCATCATTATTTCTATCATTAATAACCAGGATAGAAGTCCCAGCTTCCACTGGCTACCATATCACATCATTAACTTCCTTCTCCCCGACCTAGCTGCAGGTCCCACTCCTGCTTGGAAAGCTCCTGTGCCATGGAAGGCATTAACATAGCTATTTTAATTTGATATGAGAATTTCAGAGATGCACAGTTCAATTTTTATAGCCCCTTCTGGGTTTTTCTGGAACATCGTTTTGAGGAAGCTGGATTAATATCATTTGCATTGAGTTCAATCCACTCCTTCCTCAAATTACAGGGCATAGGGACAAGGGCAGAGGTTAAGAGGACTATACTCCATGACCTCACACCAGAAAAGAATTCAGGGACAGCCAAATACTGCCTTTTTCTCCTCAAACACTATTCCTATATTCTCTTGATACCCTGCAAGAGCTGGGATGAAAAACTAAGAAGGTGGGCCCTGCTGCCAGCAAGCCTTGAATCTGCCGCTTAACTCAAGCAAGTTCATTCATTTCTCTGCACCTTGGTTTCCTGATCTGTTAAAAAAAAAAAATTAGAACATCAACTACACCTCAATAAAAAATAATAATAAAATAAAATTTTTAAATAATAAAAATTAAAATTTTAAAAATTATAATAGAATCACAGTGTTCTGTGTAAGGCTTAAAATGAGGCATGTAAAACACTGAGTACAATGTCAGTAAGCATCCAATGTCACCTGTTGTTGCAGGTGTCATGACCCCGGCTAAATGCACTTGGAACTGGAAACCAAAAGTGACCATAAAAATAAGCATTCTTGGGCTTCCCTGGTGGCGCGGTGGTTGAGAGTCCGCCTGCCGATGCAGGGGACGTGGGTTCGTGCCCCCGTCTGGGAAGATCCCACATGCCGTGGAGCGGCTAGGCCCGTGAGCCATGGCCGTTGAGCCTGCGCGTCCGGAGCCTGTGCTCCACAACGGGAGAGGCCACAACAGTGAGAGGCCCACATACTGCCAAAAAAAAAAGCATACTTTCATTCATTTTTTATTATTCTCCATTATAAAAATTGTAATACAAGTTTATTAAGATTTATAGTCAGCGTTGGAAAGGATATTCACCAAAGTACTAGGATTAAATCTCTGAAGTATGGGATTAGGAGAATTTCAATATATACTTGCAACACTGCAGGGTTTTATTTACTAACAAATATATATAATTATTATAGATATTTTTAAAGATTTTTCTTTTGAAAAAAACTGAGACGTAAGCACCATGAGTATATGATAAACAACTTGCAAAAACAGACATAGAGGGAAGAAAAGAGGCATCCTCCTACCACTTCAACTATCCTTGTTCTGACTCCTCTGAAAACCCAGAAAGGTTGGAGTCCTGCAGAATGTTAATAAAGGATCCTAGATACAAGTGTAAGAGCTCTGGAAAGCTGCGGTTCTTAATATGCAGAAGATTGTGAATCTCATTAAGTATCTGATGAAAGCTGTGGACCTTCCTCCAAGGGACAGCACATACATGAAATAGCTGTACACAACTGCAGGGTGGTCCAAAGCCTCCTTAGATTTGCAGAGGTACAACAAACCCTAATACTAATGTCCATGGAACACCACTAACAATACCTCCACCCGTCTGCCTATTTGATTAAAGGAACACCAAGAAGGTCCCATGACAAAAGTATCTTCCACACAGGCCTGATTCTGGCGCCTCTCATGATTAGGAATTCCTTTGTATCAAGGCATCATTACCTATAAAACTACAAGCATCCCTGAGAAATATAACACTGTAAGGTTCTACCATTTTTTCATTCATTTTTCCAACATATATTTACTGAGCACGTATTTTATTCTAGGCAATAGGGTAAACAAGTCAGCTCTCTTTGAACTCAGTCTACTGTGTAGGAGAGGAATGACAGAGAGATTAACAATAGACATGTAAATGTAAACAAACTAACTGGTGCCGTGTAATTGGTTAACAATGAAAAAGTAATTGGCTATGAAGAAAACAAAGTAATGGAATAGGAAGACTTGGGGGAAGTACAACTTTACACAGGGTGCTCAAGAAGGCTTTCTGTAGACCTGCCTGGTGAGAATAAACCAGCTGTATTGAAATACGTGAAGAAAGACATTTCATGCCAGTCATAAAAATGTTCACTGAATCCGCATATTACATTTCTTCTCAGATGAAGGCAGTTTCTAAAAATACGAAGAAAGCAAGTCCAGAAAAGAAGATATTGCAGAGAGAGAAGGAAGGCGACACCCACAGGAAAGTCACAAATAGGGAGAAAGACTGAGAAAGATGGGTAGAGAAAAGAAGTGAAAGGCCAGACCCGACATTTGATTATAGTTTAGAATACTTAGAATCTTTTCAGCTGCAAGTAACACACATCTGACTCAAACTGGCTGAAACAATAAGAAATTTTACTGGCTAACACAGGTGGAAATTCAGAAGTAATGCGGGATTTGGGTATGACACCATCAGGGCTCCAGCTCTGTTTTCCTTTGATTCTCAAGCCCTGTCCTCCTCAGTAGAGACAAGAGACAGAGACAGAAAGGGATAGAGATAGAGAGAGAGATAGATAAAGATAGAGATAGAGACAGAGATCAAGATCAGTAGAAATATAGATGATAGAAAGGAATAGAAATATACACAGGTATCAATAAAGGTATGCATATATGTTCTAGTATTTCCAGGCTTTTCTATCCCCTTTGCTCCCAAAAATGTTTCTGGCTTTGCTCACTTGGTGGCTTTTACTCCCCGGATCTTTGAGACATGTTCTGCTACCGTCAGACTAGTTCTTTAGATTTTGTGATAGGAGTGGGTAAGGGTAGATGCACAAAGTGCACAGAGGCTAGAACTGGAGGTGAAGCTTTTCCGGGAATTTTATAAAATTATAGAAAAAGGAGAAGCCAAAAGGTATGAGGCAATTAGATGACTAGATAGAAGGGTATTTTTCAAAGAGCTTTTGGGGTACATGTATCCCCTTCTTAATGTCTGAGCAATTTAAATAAAGAACTTGAATTGTTTGGGATTGGTCTTCTTGTCTGTCTTCTTAACTAACTTCTTTGCAACACACCTCTGAGACTGGACCCTGGTTTAGTAGGGTTACACACACTCACAAACACAGACACACAGAGAAATGGCAAAAGCTTAACAACCCTGTTTCTCACACCCCTTGGGAACAAGGTGGTCAAGATCTGCTCCAATGCTGACCTTGTCTAGGCATGTCAGGAGAAAAGAGACTGGAATTTTGGCAAGCCACTTTTTAAAGGTCACTGACCTCTGGTTTACACTACAGTTCAAACCATGAACTCTGTACTATAAATCATTATTATTAAAAACAGCTTGGTGTAGTTAAAAAAGGTCCTGGATTTATGAGCAGGAGACATGGGCTAAAATGCTGTTTCATACCTCACTAGCTGAGTGATCTTTAGTACAGTTCTTAACATCCCTTTAACATCTATAAAAGGGGCATAATAGTACCTACTTTACGTTAGTGCAACTGTGATTTCATTGAGTATATGGGTTTATACACTGGAATATTCCTTATTCATTTCCGTATCCTTAAGACATAGCTCATGGATGACAAATACACAGCCCCAGTGTTGCAACTCCTTATCCATGGAAAACACAGTTAACAAATAATAGTAGTTTGTTCCACTAAACCTGGCACATAGGGCACTAAATAAGTAAATATTTGTTGAGTGCATGAATGAATGAACAGAGTGCTCTAGGCAGTCACTACCAACTGATCAGAGCTGGCTCCTGAGATGAAGCTCAATGGCTATCCCTGGCTCTAGCCTTTATTCTAGTATTATCACAATGTTTGTAATTGATTGCTTGCCCATACCCTAAAGACCAGAGACTCACTACCTATTTTTGTAAATAAAATTTTATTAGAAAACAGACACACTCATTTGTTTAGATATTGTCCATCGTTGCTATCACACTACAATGGCAGAGTTGAGTAGTTGTAACAGAACCCATATGGCACACAAAGCCTAAAGTATTTATTATTTGGGCTTTTACAGAAAAAAAAAAAAAAGGCTAACTCCTGCTCTAGACCATGACCTCCTTGAAGGTAGTGGCTATGTGCTTCATCTTCTTATCCACAGCATCTTTCAAAGGACAGGCACTTGGAAAATGTTAACTGAATTAACACATGTTGGGAATTCCTAAAAAGGATGTTGGTTGACCTGAAGTGATGAGTTCACTACAGCTAGCCATTTGGTTTCCTCTCAGGAATCTCAGGTGATGGAAAACAAGACAGTCTCCTTTCATAAGGAGAAGGGCCATGGCAAGCAGATGAGACCCAAAGACCCCACCTGCCAAGTAGTGGCCTAGAGCACTTGGGCAGGGTGGAATTGAAGGTGACAGACAGAAGAGTGCAGACTAAGAGGATAAGAGCATGGAGAGAACACGAAGGAGAAGTCCAAAGTCAAACTGGTCTCCCACCTACTTTGCTGGAAACCAGCACTGCCTAATAAATGGACAGTTGACCCTTGAACCACATAAGTTTGATCTGTTGGGTCCGCTTATAAGTGAATTTTTTTCAATAGTAAATACTGCACGATCCACAGATGGTTGAATCCACAGAAGTGGAACCTCAGATACAGAGGACCCACAGCTGGGGAAAATCACGTATAGGGTGGGCCAACTGTAAGTCATACATAGATTTTCGACTGTGTGGAATGTCAGCGCCCCTAACCCCCCATGTTGTTCAAGGGTCAACTGTATTTTGGTTAAGAACCTAAAAGAGTTGTCTGTGGGCAACTTACATCAGAATCACCTGAAGAGTTTGTTAACATAAAAATTCCCAGGAATCATCTCAGACTTAAGAAGTCATGAACCCTAGCGGGGGGGGGGTCCAGGAATCTGCATGGTTAACAAACTCCCCAGGTACTTTTTATACCCACTAATTTTTTAGAACTGACCTAGAGAATATACTCTTTTCCCAAGTGAGAATTCCTAGTAAATATTTATCTCAGATGGCTCCCTTATCACACATATTTTCCATTTAAAGATTCTGAGATCAATGCATTCTCACTGAAGATTTGAGTACTTTCTGTTGAGAAACACTTTTACTGTGCACGTACAATGGCAAATGTCCTATCAAGCTAACCAAAGATACCAGATAAAGCTTTGCTTCAATGAATTGGCCAGTCAAAAACTGATTGATGGGGCTTCCCTGGTGGCGCAGTGGTTGAGAGTCCGCCTGCCGATGCAGGGGACACGGGTTCGTGCCCCGGTCCAGGAAGATCCCACATGCTGTGGAGCGGCTAGTCCCGTGAGCCATGGCCGCTGAGCCTGTGCTCCACAACGGGAGAGGCCACAACAGTGAGAGGCCCGTGTATCGCAAAAAAACCAAAAACCAAAAAACAAAACTGATCGATGATTCCAGAGTCTCATGGAGACGTAGGCCCAGAGAGAGACAAGGACAGTTGGGGGAGGGGGGAACACATGACGGAATGACTATATCTTATTGGAAAGTATCTGTACCCCAAATTAACCAAGATAAATGATTTGTGACTGTGACATAGGACAAAGAATTTCGGTATAACAGAGTTGACTATGGAAAAAATGCAACCAGTACAGTAAATCACTCTGTGGGGAAAAACAAAAGGAAACAGTACAGAATAAGTACCTCTAGAGATAAAAATCACCTCTCTTAAGATATTTTTGTGAAAAAAAACAATTTCCTTAGAAATATTAGGAAATAATTTATAGTAGGAAAAACAGCCATTATAAACCAAATGGCCTTCCTACATGATAGCAAAGTATATCTTTAACATGGGTTCATTATACCTTATTTACTATTAATTCTAACTAGGTTTTCATTTGTTGCCAAGGTTTGGCCCCAAGAGTGTTAACACTAAAGCTAACCCTTTCTTCTCAAGGCTGTAAATGTCCCTGAAAGGGGTTAAGAAATAAAGATAGACTTCTCCCCCACTCCTGCCGCTGGGACTCATTTCCTGACTGACTTTTCAATGGCAGTCATTCATTACTTGTGTACCTGGGGTATCAAGCTACCTGCCAACTATTCCCAGTCAGATCCTGGAAGCAGAATTCAGAAACTGCATATATTCCAAAGAATTCTTATTTATTTTTAAGTGAACTGCAAAATGAGTAAAATTTTATTGGGAAAACAGAATAATCAGCTAGGAAAATGAATGATTTTTGATTCCTAAATCACTCCCTACAACAAAAGATGAACCAAAGACTCCAGATGAACCAAAGATTAAAGTGCAAAATATGAAACTATAAAGATTCTAGAAGAAAACACTGGAGGAAATGTTATAATTAATGTTATAATTTTAATTTCTGTATAAAACTCAGATGCCAAAATGATGTATAGATGATTTTCACTCCACAAAATTCTGCATGAAAGAAAATATCGGGGGGAAAAGTCAAAGATGAATAACAAACTGGAGGAAAACTAGGTCACAATGCATATCATAAACCAATAGATATTTTCATTAATAAACGAAGAGTCCTTAGAAATCAATCAGAAAAATCCAACTACCAAAGGAAAAATAGGCAAAGACATATACACTTCATAGAAAACAAGCTAAAATGATTTGTAAGCATATTAAATTTATTCAATTTCCCCATAATAAGAGAAATGAACACTAAAAACCATACTGAGATACCGTCTTTCACCTATCAGATTGACAAAGAGCAAAAAAAAAATTACAGCTACTTGTATTGAAGGTAGGAAAATAGATGCTTTTAACACCATATCGATGGGAATGTGAACTGACTTAACCTCTGAGAAAGACAATTTGGTAATGTTTACCAAAATTTTAAACTTCAACTCAATAATTAAAGTTCTAATGATTCATCTTGAAATTTACCTAAACTTGTGCACAATAACCAGAATTGTTATTATATCATTGTTTATATTAGCCAAAGACTGAAACATCCTGAACGTTCATCAACAGAGGGCTGGTAAAAGGAATTATGGTAAATACATAAAGTAGAACATACTATGACGCTACTAAAATTAAAGAGGTAACTTTGTATAATTATGTGCATAAATCAAAATATATACTAAGCAAAAAAGGTGTGAAATAACCTTGTATTCATATATGATTATACATGCACAGAATATTTCTAGCAGGAAACAAAACAAACAGGTAACAGTGGTTGCCTCTGGGGACAGCTGGGTGGTTGGGGAATAAGGGTAAGAGAGTTACTCTTCAAGATATGTCTTTTTTGTATCTTTTGAATTCTGAACCATGGGCAAGTACTACCTATTCAAAAGATATTTTTTAAAGAGCTGCAAGAAAATTAGACAAATATCCAAACCCTCTCATCAAATTCTAGGCAGGTCTTTACCTGCATGATTTCAGTATTATCATCAGCTGAGAAATTTCTAAAAGATATTAATGTTCTGCTTTATTTTTCCCTCCTCCCCTTTTCCAAACATGTATTCAGATCCTTAATAATTCCTTGCCTTAGGGAGCTCACCAGGGTAGAAAACAGAAGCTGTTTAGGTCAATGATTCTTCCATCTTTTGTAAAAGCCCCAGCAGTTTGAAGGGATTATGGCAGTAGACCCCAAAGGGGAGGGAAGAGGTGGTTTTGAGGATAATAAGAGAAGAGAGGGAAGAAGAAAGTTTCTATAATCAGAAAGAGGTTAAGTTCAGGCAGCATGAACAGTAAAGCTCCTAGGGATGGCTATTTGGTGGGCAAAGGGGGTCCCAGTCTTATCAAAGGGTCCTAAACCCCAAGGACCAGCAACTAAAGGGCCTGCGGAAGCAGTGAGAGCTAACCTATGGAGACCAATGGGGCCACCCCTACCTGGCATTAAGTTAAAGCCTACAGACCTTGGCAAATACCTCGGTGCGGAAGGGGGAGCAGCAGGGAAGGTTTAAAGGAACTCCCATAGCGACTGAAGCTGGATTTCCCTCCAGTCATCAGGATGCAGGGCTTATAGCTGGATTTAAGTTGATTTATCACACAGCTGATTTTGTGGGTGGAGATTCCTCCACACTATATAACGGCATGCATTGTAAATCAGCTGGTGTATAGTAGACACTCAATACATTAGTCCCACTGCCTAATGTCTTTTTTTTTTTAATAAATTTATTTATTTATTTATTTATTTATGGCCGCATTGGGTCTTCGTTGCTGCGTGCGGGCTTTTCTCTGGTTGCAGTGAGCCGGGGCTACTCTTCGTTGCCGTGCCCGGGCTTCTCACTGCAGTGGCTTCTCTTGTTGTGGACACGGGCTCTAGGAGGGGGGGCTTCAGTAGTTGTGGCGTGTGGGCTCAGCAGTTGTGGTTCGCAGGCTCTAGAGCACAGGTTCAGTAGTTGTGGCGCACAGGCTTAGTTGCTCCACGGCATGTGGGATCTTCCCGGACCAGGGCTCGAGCCCGTGTCCCCTGCATTGGCAGGCGGATTCTTAACCACTGCGCCAACAGGGAAGTCCCTAATGTCTTTTTTGATGCTACTGTGTGGAAACATCTCTCTTTTCTCTTTTTCGTCCCTCAAATCCTTCTTTGTTTCTTATGCTCTACCTTTGCCTTTGTTTTTTCCTATCTCTTTTTACTTTCCTGCTGCCCCAGATACAGACATAACAAAGGCACAAGCAAGGATTATTTGGCATGACCAGAATCACTAAAAGATGAAGATGCTCTCTTGAGCTTACCAAAACCATGCCCCATAATTCAAGAAATTTTCTCAAAATGCCTGCCTCTTCTGGCCAAATTTCTCCACAAAGCTGGAGAAGACATTAACACTGAGGGAGATGATGAAGCTGAACCTCTGAGACTTCACAGGAACCTCCTAGAGAGGGCTAGTTCTCCTTCAGCTATATGTGGAACTGGCCCGTGGAACTGGCCCTGAACACGATGGTGCTTTTGAACATCAGTTCAGGGAACTGGTCCTTCTCAGGTCCTCACAAGGAGAGAGTATGGGGACTATTAGGAAACCCCAGCATCATTAATCATCAAAGAAATGCCACTTGGCTGTCTGAAGACACATAATGAAAAAATGGGGAAAGTGACTGGGGCACTGAGACCCTGGGGGTGTAGGGAGTCCCCTGCAGTGCTTAATTTAATGGGCAATGAAAGGCCCATTTTCTCAAGGGCCTAAGGGTTTCAAAAACATTTTTCAGTTGTGTGTTTTCATTTCAGTGATAATTTCAAAAGAAAAAATAAGGTCTACCAACTACAAGACCAAAACTTCTCTTTAGCAGTGACAATTTGCAATTGAAAGTTTACTAAGTCAGTATTTCCCAAATTGGGGTTGTTTTCTCTACAGTTGAGAGAATTTTTCTCCTTTAAAAGGGGTTCATACATTACACGTTTAAGAAGCCTGGTTTTAAACATTGTCTTTTCAGGAAAGTGAAATAAAATGTGAATGTTCCCATGCTCTCCCATCAGTGTCTTAGCACTAATTAAGTAACAGCCAGCCACACCTTTGGAAAGCAGGGTCCTGGAGGAGCAGGGAAGGCTTGGAGGAGGCACGGTAGAGAATATGGCACAGCCAGGTGAGACATGAGGAAGAGGGCACTGAGAAAGAGAAGGGTGGGCACCAACGAGCAGAGGAGGGTCTTGCAAAAGCCTGCTGAAGTACCGTCTAACATAATGTCAGAAATCAACCTAACAGACTGGTCCATGGAGGACCCTGTGGCACCACCCGGAACTTGAACTGCATCCACCAGGACAAGCCCTCTCCCCAACCCAGTGTGTTCCAACGTCCAGTGTATATACCAGCATCCCACAAGCCCAAAACACAGAATAGCCTGGCAGTACTGTTCTTCTCTTTCTAAACCCCATTCATTCTTCAAGGCTTACCTTTTCCCTGACCTCATCCCAATATATCATACCACTTGTGCCATATACTTAATCACTTACCCATAAACTGTTTCAATTGCTCACTGTTGATCAACCTACATTCCTTTTGCCTACCCAAGAATTCTGCAAGACCCATGTGGGTAAGCCCCAGGAAAACATCAGCCTATAATAAAATCCCTATTATTTTCATTAACTACAAAGCGCTTTGGGGCATATTCTCTTATTTTACTCAAACATCCATCCTACAAGGCAAATTGGACAGGAATTACTGCAGATTTCTATCAAGAAAAGGGAACATGAATCCCAGAAAAGTCTGGTGAGTGGATTTGAACCCATTAATTGAACTCACAAGCATATTAACAAACTCTCTCACAGGCCAGTCTCCATACTGACCTGGGGGTCTTTTAGATACCACATGATAAGCCTTAAAATTGTTCTTCAAAATAATGGCGTACATCCTGGTCTAGCATCCTCACTGCCTTGCCTTCACATTACTCATCTGGGTTGAAATTTTGTAGCTATTTTGTGATTATGGCCTTGCCACAAAGTAGGTGTTTAACAAATATTTGCTAATGAATGAACATCCTCCACTAGACTGTAAGTTTCATGAAAGCAATGACATATCTGTTTTGCTCATTACCATATCTCAGCTCCCAAATAGTGCCTAGCACACAATAGGTCCTCATTAAATATTCACTGATAAATGAATGAATCAGTCAATTAGGTAATGCCTAAATGCTCTCCTATGAAAAGCATTCGTGATACCCACCAACAGATTTCTTTTAAAAATCTACTTTTTGTCAACTCCCCAAACCAGGGCAGTGAACCCAAAACAGAATAAAATTACTTCCAAGAAAATGAACTGTTCCCCAGTTGCAAATTGGCTCTGGATGCTGCTGCTTCACTCCCGTTTACACTCTTTTCAGGCAGCTATTTCAGGTGATGGCATTATCATCGATGGAATTCAATAAAGCAACTGGCTTCCCCCCCCCTCGACGTTTATTTTCTATAATCCGTCTTACAGCGGGAGACCATTATCCAGTCAAACAACATTCAATTTCATTGGCATTACCGCTCCAAGGAAACATGCAGAGGGTTTGCACAAACGGGTGTGTAGTAAATTTAGTCTTTTAATAGGTTCATTCTTTATTAGGTATTTATTTCGGGAGTCAAAGCCCTAATTAGATTAAGGGGAGAAGCTTAAAAAGCTATGGAAACACACAGAAAGATTCCAGAATTAGATGGATTTGGTTTAGTTTTCCAGTTTTCCTTTTCTTTTCTTTTCTTCAGATGGCTGGAGAAATCCACACGGCAATCTCCAGTCCCTCAGATAAGAGTGTGAAATGAAGCCCTGCCAACGTTTTGTGTAAGGAAGTCACATTTGTCTTTCTCCCACGCAAAGTTACTGTGAGGCTGGAATCTAGGAAAAAGCAGCTCACGGAGCCAACGGTGAACCCAATTTACTGTGGCAGATGAATATAACAAAGGTGGTGGTCTAGATGTTTGGCCTCAAGGCACAATTCAATTTTCAGCTGTTTCAAAGCTATTATGTCAAAGGCTGTTTGCATAAACATAACATCGCCAGGGTAATCTTCGGTAGGCAGGACTGGAGACGTCTGCCCTCTACTGCCCAAAATGGAAATAGCCGCTGAACATCCCTTCAATCTAGAATCAGGGCTACAAAAAAGTCTACAGTTCCCCAAATAATGGGTCATCTCAGAACTTTCTGAAATTTTTTTCTCAAGCTTTAAAACCAGACGTGATTACTCAGTTTGGTTTTGAGGGAGAAAATGAAGTAGACTGAGGATGTGATGAGTTGATTGATGATGTGGGAACCTAGGAGAAAGCTATTTCCCTTCTTAGAATTTAAAAGAAAATTCCCTTCAGCCTCCCATCCACCCACACATATATATTTATATCATCACATTGATATTTAATATGTTTTTTTAACATAGAAGAAACAATGACTCACAGGAAACAAATCAATAGATTTCAGAATGGGCTAAAAATGTCACTATAAAATATACATATATATATAATGTTTATGAGGGCAAGAGTGGGAGAGGATATCTCTTCAGTTTTAAGTAAAAGTCTAGCTCCTTCTCTAGTTTTCTTCTCTTTTTCTTTGTTCTTTCTCTTTAATAAAAACTATGCCAAGATCTATGCTATGTATTTATATCCTCAGAGAACCACTGTCAACCCTTAAATGTTTTTCTTTCCAAATACAGAAACAAAGGATGGGCCACTTTGGGGGAGAACATTTTAGGTAGGTGCTACAGTGGAAGGCCCCCAGACAAAGAGAAAGGTCAGTGCAACTAGACAGAAGATGTGTTCCAGGGGACACTGACTTAAACCAAAACCTGTATAGAGTCACTCTTGAACCAAACTTGGAACAGAAAACTGCCCAGAAAACTCGGATTAGTTCTGTCCCAAATGGCACAGAATTAATCCTCAATTGGGTTTTGTAAACTAATGTCCCTATGTCCAGACCTACCCTTTAAATGCTTTAATCTAAAATGTCCAAACCTTGTTCAAGTCACTGGACACAAGGTATTTCTTCTGCATGCCCAGGTCCCCAATAAGGCCATATGCATCAAGACTGGACAACATGAATACATGCATGGAGTTTACAGTCTAGTGGAGTTTATAGCTCAGGAAAAGAGACTGACATTCATCAGATAACACAAGTGATTAATTACCAAATGAAGCAGATTGTTTTACATGGCATTCATAGGGCATGTTTAATAGGGTACCTACACTAAGTCAATCCCTACGATGGCAAAATATTTGTCTATAACCATAAAAATATCTACTACTTATTGGAGTCTTTCCTCATTTGGGGCACTGTATGAGGTCTTTATGTGATTTCCTCATAGAATCCTGACGACACCCCATGAGGCAGGCATACTATTACCCCATATTACTGATGTATAAACTGAAGTTCTAAGGAGTAAAGTAACTTGTCCAAGGCCATACAGTCAATAAATGGCTCATATCTAAGTACAAGGCCAATACCCTTCACAGCTTCCTACTTTTCTAATTATCTAAGCTAAATACACTAAAAAAATTCAGTCAAAGGGTTTAAGTTGAGGATCAACAATGTTCACATTAGGCAGAGCTGCTCTGTTCATCTGCTTAAAGTTTCAGGGGCAAAAAAAAGTTAACTATTTTTAAGCAATAGGGGAATGGGAGGTGACTGTCCATGGTAATTAGAAGGTAAGTGTGCTTTCTGAGCCCACACTTCTTGGGTTCAAATCCCAGAGCCACTAATTACCAACTGTGTGACCTGGGGCACATTTCATCTTCCCATAATTCATTTCCTTAACTGTAGAATAGGGAAGATAATAATAGTATCTTACCTCATAGGGTAGTTTGTGAGGATTAAACAAGGTAATCCAGTATATATGAAGCAGTTAGAACAGTGTCTGGCACCACGTAAGCACTCTATTTTGGATTCAGAATGAAAGCGCAGGTGATGGTTTACTTCAAGGAGTCCTTCAGAAGGTTCAATGAGATAATATTTTTAAAGTGCTCAGAACAGTGCCCAGAACTGTGTAAATACTTCTTTACTGTTCAGTGAAATCTCATGCTGGCTGTCCATGACCAAGAGGAAGGGGGTTTGGCAGCCAATGTCACCCTTGCAACAACAATCACAGCTTTGAGATGAACCGTGCGCAGGTTGCCATCTAGATGTCTGAGGCCACAGCATTTGTCAAAGGCTCTAGCCTAACTGAAGGGTCTTGTGTTGCACACTCATTTGCGTTTGTTACAGAAGCTTCAGTGTGGGGACTCTGCAGAACTACCCTCTGTGGAAAAAAATTAATTATTAAGTAAGACAAAAGGTTCTTTGGTTTCTTTCCATATTACCAGTGGTTTGTCTCACCCACCCACAAAGAAACAGGAATCCAGGGATTGAGTAACTTAGCTGGTGTGCTAAAGGATAGGAAGGCAGGGCAGAATAGTAATTTAGGACATGGCATCTGGAGTCAGGCAAAACTGCTTTCAAATTTCAGCTCCACCCCTTCCTTACATATGACCCTGACTGAGTAGCTTAAACTTTCTGAGCCTGTTTTCTTGTGGGTAAAATGGAGATAAAAATAGTATTTACCTTATAGGGATTTTTTTGAATAATAAAACATGATAATATAAAGTGTTAATAAAAGCCAGCACTTAACGAGTGCTGACCACGCCAAGGACCTTCTGTGTCGTATCTATGCCTCACAATAATTCAGAATAAGTATTGCTGTTAGTCCCATTTTATAGACGATGTCTGAGATAACTGAGTCACTTGCTGGCATAGTTGGGATTTTAAATCAAGTCTTATACAGCCTAGGAAATAATGTGCTATAAGTGGTAGATGTTATTTCCTTTCATATCATCGATTTCTCAATGATTCAAACCATTATTTCTTATCTGCTTAACTTTATGAAGCCAGGGCCTGTGAGAAAATAAAAACCAAGCAGGGTAAGTCATGAATCCCACCTTCATAGAGCTTTTAGTTTTATTGTTTAAACAAGACACAGGCACCTGATGAATTATTGCTCCCATCTCCAAATCCTCCAGATATAACCGGAGTCCTCTACATACGATATTCAACTTTCCCCCTCATATATGACTTCCCCAAATCATATCTCCATTACATGAAGTTAACATTATTCACCACTGGCACATTTGTTAGGAATTCCGAAGATGATCTAATGTATTGGAGATATGATGATGAAAAGCATATACTTACTACTCTAAGTACTCAGCATAGACATCTATTATTTTTCCACCTAACATCCATAGATCCTTCTTCAGGTAATAGCATCCCAACCTTGCTCTGGAGGCCCCATCTCCAGCTCTCAGTCCTTGTGCTTTGGGGAGAGTTGATTCCACTCCAGGCTCCAACAGGCATTGGTGGGGGGAGAGGGGTGGGACTGATGTTACCTTATGCTTAGCCAATCAAAAAGCTTAGTCCTCCAAGCCAAGCAATTGCTTTGGCGGGTTGGGGGAGTGTAGGGCGACTCGTAGCCTAATTAGAGCCAGAGAGGCTTTTCACGGGACTAATGGGAGAAAGGCATCATGTTTTCCCCTGGGTCTGCTAGCAGTAAGGAGAATCTGAGTCTGGAGCTTCCAGGGCCATCACAGGAAACCTGGGAATGAAGCCAACATGGCATGAGGCAGAGCTGAGAAATGGCGAGAAACCAAGTCCTCATGACATCAGTGGAGCCCTTGAGCCATGTAACTCCCAAAGCATACCACTAGAGAGAGAGAATTCTTCGCTCTTCTATGGAAATCCCTTCTCTCCTTAAGCCAGTTTGAACTGGGAATTTGTCACTTTCAGCCAAATTAATCTGGACTGATAGAAGGCCCCATAAATATAAATTCATTCTTTAACAGTAGTAGAAGAGTGGAAATTGACTATATATACTCTTTCACACTTCTCATACTTTGAATCATTGGCACATCCTTGTGAAATGTCTTTCCAGAGCTAGGAATGTTTTCGAAAAAATAAAATGAGCAAAATCTGCATCAAAAACTAGGAATGAACCAAATAAATTTCACTAAACCTTGACTCTAACAACGCAAAACATAATGCTGGCTTTTCCATCTAACAGTTATAAACTCTTTCTATGTTCTTAAAGCAAGATCACTCAAAACCCAGACTTGTGTGTGCCAGAAGTAAGTTAAGCTTAGACTGAACCAAAAGCGAGTGAAGTTATTAATTCCCAAGTAATTGATTCGAGAAAAACAAAGCCTAAATCCCAAATAAGCTACCTTTTCAGGAAAGCAGACACTGTGAGTAAAAGCAGCATTTTTTGTAGTTGGACAATCACTGGAGAAATTCATTTATGTTCTTTTCCTTCCCGTCTTTTCATCCTTCCTTTTCCCCGTGTCCAATCAGGTACCAAGCTCTGTGCTTCCCTACCCCAGGGAAGGTCTGTAACTATAAAATACCTTTCTTCCCTGGCTTTTGTTCTCAAAAGCCTGCAGTGGCCATGGCAACCTGGTGGCCCATGGACATTTTACTTTGGCCTACACAGAATAATTTTAAATGCTTGAGCCAACATTTGACACGAAGGAGACTGCTCATAAAAGTCTAGATTTCTAGCTTTTCTTGAAGATCAGAAGATCCAGCAACACAGGGCAACATGAGTGATGACAGCAAGCCAGAACTAGGTAGCAGCCCCCTCTAGCCAGACCACGTACCAAACCCCTGCCAAGCTACTTTACTCACTTCGAATCCTATCCGGCCTCTGCAGTCATTTGAGTTTGTAATTCCTGGCCTAAATCTACTGAGGAGAGTATGCCAGGAGTCCTGAAGAGATGGGAAAATAGGGTTGGAGACAAAAGGGAATTCCTCTGATCGGAGCAAGAAGAAAAATAATTTCTCTAAAGATTAAAGAGATTTTCAAAAGTTGAGGAGTAAGACAAAGGGCTGCATTCTCTCAGTGAGCAAAAGAGACCCGAGGGGCCAAACTGTAATGTTCTGGAAAAGTAGCAAGACTTCAGTAAGGAATGGCTGTGTAGTTCTCTGCTTTGGCAAAGATTTTCTTGTTCCATTTGTGGATTAAAAGCAGCAGGGCAAGAATCATACCTCGTGGACTGGGTTCATAGTTCTCAGCAGTTAAGGCACACTGATGACCAATGATCTAGGGCCCTTCCCAAGAGATGTCTCCAGGACTAAGCAAGGTGAAATTTCTAGCCCACCAGGGAATGAGAACCTAGGCTGTTTTAAGGGAGAAAAAAGTGCAATATTTCTTGAGCACATGAAATTGAGAATTGCTACAATTTCCAAGTGTTCCAGGAAGTCACAAACACACACCTCCAAATTCTTTCTCCCTCAGTTTTGCTGGGTTTTTTTTCATACATCTTGGTGGGTTTCTCAGATGGCCATTCCTATTTGCCCTGTTCTGAGGGCTGCTGTAGCCTTGGCCTACAAATACCTGGGTTTTATAGTGTCTTCGGTTCCAGGATGTTTGGAAGTTTCTCTCTGTTGCTCTGACCCGGACACTGTGATCCTGAGATGGAGCAGTTTTGTTGGGAAGGCTCAATGAGGTAACGCATAGAAAGTGTCTAGTTCAACAGTTCTTACTGTTCACAGTAAGAACTCAACTTAGGGTTAGCTATTAAAATAATATATTTTTGAAAGTTGCTAAGGGAATAGATCTTAAAAGTTTTCATCACAAGAGAAAAATTCTTAAGTGAAATAATGAATGCAGATGCTGAGCAGAGGGACAGGCAAATAGTAAGTGCTCAATAAATGCTATATTTAAGTGAAAAAAAAACAAGAAAAAAATTCTGTAATTATTTATGGTGATGGATGTTAACTAGACTTATTGTGGTGATCATTTCATAGTACATGTTGCAAATATCAAGCCATTATGTTGTACACACGAAACTAATATAATGTTTCTTCATTACCACTTTTATGAAATCTGCATTTTTTTTTAATGTACACACACAAACACACATGTGTGCTCTTTTTTTTTTTCATTTATTTACTTTTGGCTGCGTTGGGTCTTCGTTGCAGTGTGCGGGCTTCTCATTGTGGTAGCTTCTCTTGATGAGGAGCACGAGCTCCAGGCGCACGGGCTTCAGTAGTTGTGGCTCGCAGGCTCAAGAGTTATGGCCTGTGGGCTCTAGAGCGCAGGCTCAGTAGCTGTAGCACACGGGCTTCGTTGCTCCGTGGCATGTGGGATCTTCCTGGACCAGGGCTCGACCCCGTGTCCCCTGCATTGGCAGGCTGATTCTTAACCACTGCGCCACCAGGGAAGTCCAAAATCTGCAATTTTACCATGCTTTTAATATGCTAAAAGCAAGCATTAGGTCTCCTCCAAGAGTAACTAAGACGTGGTGTGGAGCAGACAGGGCTAGAATTACAGTTCAGTTATGAACTATGAGGTGCTCCATAAACATGACAAGGGATGAGCTTTCCTGAGAGAGGGACTACTTCTTATACCAAGGCAGGAAGGTGATACCTCCTGGCTCCACGTAGGCAAAGCCTTCTACTTCCTTTCTCTCACCTCAATCTCTCAGCCAGGCGGAGCCCCAGGCAAGCAGAGACTGACAGGAAAGCAAAGGTGGCTTAACATCCAGATCGTCTTGTGGAGTGAATCTGTGGCCCACAGAAAGAGCCACTTGTAAAATCACCTTCCTGAGGCTCCCAAAACACGCAAGCATCTATGAAAAGATATAGGTGAATTTCCTTCTGAATTAACATCTGAGCTCCTGAACACATTTCTTTCTTTCTTTTTGGCCGTGCCTAGCGACATGCGGGATCTTAGTTCCCTGACCAGGGATACAACTCGTGCCCCCTGCAGTGGAAGCACAGAGTCTTAACCACTGGACTGCCAGGGAAGTTCCACGCATTTATTTCTTTATTACATCATCTGGATCTTCTCAGTCCCTTGAAATCTAAACAGGATTGCCTCAAAATTCCAATTCTGCAGTATGGGGGAAGACCTACATCTCTCTAAGAGACCCGTAATTTCCTCAATCATTCTCAGTTGGCCCTTTCTCCCTGACTCTCATGTCCAGGGAACCATCTCTGCTTTCCACTGAAGAGACCCCGATGTGAAGTTCAACCCCTCCTCGGGTTGCCTCCCATGATCCACCCACAGAGAGCTAAGGGTGAACAATGAGATTTTTCACCAGACTTTAGGAAAAAAGACAGCACATGGCCTCCAATGAGGTACATTAGAAACCACATTAAATGACCTCTACCTGACTGTCCACTGGATGTATCCAAGCTTCCCATGACCTTTGTATAACTCATAACTGATGCCCAAACATTGTTATCCCCAACGTTGTTTGTGTCAGTTGTACTGTTATTGAAATTATGTGATTTAATTCAATATAAACAAACACAAAATGTAACTATGAAAATACAGCTGTTGTTTGTATTAAAACTAAGCTAAATGTTTTGTATAGACTTCACAGAGGTGCACTTATAGAGAAATTATTGTCATGTTCGATCTTTGAGAAAAAAGAGCACTATACAAGATGGGGAATAATAGTAAACCTCTGGAAGGACTCTGTGCTGAGATTACTTCCCAAGTTGCTTTTAAGTTGATGATCCAATTTAAAAAAAATTAAAAAAACTAGAATTCACAAATGATGCATTTGGAGTGCCTGGTGCAAGAAAAGCAAGGATGTCCAAAAGTAGCCAATTGGCTAGAAAACAAAGACCTTGGTCAGATGATGAGTCAATGAATATATTACATGTCTTAAGATAAAATGTATAAATGTGTTTTTAATGATACCCTCATTTAACCATGTTTTACTTAACTGTGCTCCTGTCATGTCAGATTAGAGGACTTTTGCTAGTCTTCAAAATGCACAGTTGACAATGATATTTTCAAAGTACTGGGTGTCCCCTACCTAGTCCTTTCTCTACCCAACACCCAGCTGCCCCTGTAATTTCAAATATTCTCCCCTTACCATGCAGAATAAGCCCACACTCCCTGACTAATAAACTTATAATCAGAAACCTTTAACCTGGGTTTTCATCCAACAGAAAAATAATAACAGCCAACACTTATGGAGTATGCACTGTGTGCCAGTCACCACTCAAAGTACCTTATACCTATTAACTGAACAATCCTATAAAATAGGGAGCATTTTACAGATGAAGGATCTGATACACAGAAAGGTTAATCAGCCACCAAGCTAGTAAGTGGCAGTCACATCCAGAACCCATGTTCTTAACCGTGGTTCTATGGCAAAGATTTTCCACCTAACCTGCTCTGCCCTCCACTGTAAAAAGTAGTTTAAAAATAGCAACAACAACAACATATTCATATTATACAGCAGGTGTATTTATATATGTAGGTCAGGTGCTATGCCAGTGTTGGAGACAGAGACAGCAGACTCAATACCTGGCCTCCTGGAGCTTACAGTCTAATCAGAGGGGCAGGCACTGAACAAGTAATTCTAAACATGACAAGGTGACAAACCACTTTTCAGAGACAGTGGCAAGAAAACCACTGGGAAGAGATATTTGCAACATGTATAAGCAACAAATCTAAGCAATAAAAATAGAAAATTAGCAGAAGACATGAACAGGCATTTCACACGAAAGGAAACAATGAATAGCAATAAACATATAAGAAGATGTTCAGCCTTATAAGCAATAAGAAAACAACATGTTAATTTCAATAAGCTACTATTTCACATCTACCAGATAGGCAAAAACTAACAAGTCTGACAACACCAAGTGGGGGGGTGGGCGGTGTTTGACAACTTCTATAAACACCTGGGAAAACAATCAGCATAAAGTAGAAGGTACATCTGTTCTCCAATCCAACAATTCTGCTCTGAAATGTACACACTAGAGAGAAACTTGTCCTTGTATACCGGGAAGACATATGTGAGAATGTTGACAGCATCGTCTGTAACAGGAAAATAAAAACAAAACTTGAAACCACCCAAATGCTCCCAAAAAGCAGCATGGATAAATAGGTTGAAATATATTTATTCACTGGAACACTGCACAACAGTGAAAATGAAGGGCACACAGGTGTCATCAAATGATTGATGATGTTCTACTTATTAGGCTGGATGGTGGGTAAGTGGTTGTTTATCATCACTCTTTACACTGTCCTTCTTGTTATATGTAGCCATGTATGTGTATATTTCACTATATTTTCTAAAAGAGTAAAAAACTAATAAGTGCTACAAAGAAAAAGGAGCAAGAGCTAGGCGAGCATATGCCTTTTTCATATTTGCTATATGATATCTCCCAATTCTGATGAGACCATGACCTGCTTCATTCCTAGAGTGAAATAGTAAATAAGAAACTTCAATCAACTCAGTCAATATGGACCATCAGAACAGATCACTGTGACCTCAAAGTGGATTTAGAGGAAAGATTTGGATTAACTAAATGGATGAATTTCAACAGACAGACTACCTCATTTTATGCTACATACACATATGTACTAGTCTTCATTCTATCAATCAATGTACTCATCTACTGAAAACTCACTGTGGGAGTGGCTACAGGGCCACAGCTCACTCAACACCTATTTCCTGAGTCTCCTCAAAAGATCTTCACAATTTTTTTTTTAAAGCTTTGCTTATCTGCTGGTGCCTGACTTACGTCCTCCCCTATGTGACAGAGGATGTCACAAGCCTGCATCTGACATTAATTAATTAATTTATTTTTGCTGTGTTGGGTCTTCGTTTCTGTGCAAGGGCTTTCTCTAGTTGTGGCAAGCGAGGGCCACTCTTCATCGCGGTGCGCGGGCCTCTCACTATCGCGGCCTCTCCTGTTGCGGAGCACAGGCTCCAGACGCGCAGGCTCAGCAGTTGTGGCTCACGGCTCCAGCCGCTCCGCGGCATGTGGGATCCTCCCAGACCAGGGCTCGAACCCGTGTCCCCTGCATTAGCAGGCATATTCTCAACCACTGAGCCACCAGGGAAGTCCCTTTCACAATTTTGGCCAAAAGAAGAATAAGGAAAGAAGCTTGGAACCTGAATGATTTTTCTGAGCCTATATTCTTAACCAGGAATTCATGGACAGGCTTCAAAGGATCCAAGAAATTCCTGAAAATACATGCAAAACATTGCATTCATGTGGATGTGTGTGTGTTTTAGAGGAAGAGTGCCTGTAAACAACATTTGAGTGTCAAATATGACCTTCTAAAAAGCAGCCAGACTGCTACGTTAATGGGATGGCTAACCATGCCCAAGTCCCGAATTTAGATTAAAAATCATGTGTCCTGGGAAATCCCTCAGACCTGGGAAAACCAGGATGGTTGGTCACTCTAATATAGAGTTGCCAGACAAAATGGAGAATGCCCGATTAAATTTGAATTTCAGGTAAACAATGAATTTTTTTGGTTTAAGTATGTCCTGAGAATTATTTATTATTGCATGAAATTCAGATTTACCTGGGCATCCTATATTTTTATTTGCAAAGCCTGGCAACCCTACCCTAATAGAATAACTAATAATAATAGTATAAATAGGAATAGTAATAGCAGTAGCAATAGCAATAACCAACAATTTTTGAGTGCTTCCTTCATGTCAGGCACACTTTCTTATTCCATCCTAACCACATCGCAGGAGGTTAGGATTATCATCATTTCCATTTTATGGATGCAGTAATTAAGGATCAAAGAGATGAAATAGCTTGTCCAACGTCACGCAGTTAGTCAAGGGCAAAGTCAGATTCAAGTCCACCAAGATCCATGTTCTGTGAAAGAGGGAAGGGAGAAAGCTGTACCTGGAGAGGCCAAAGGTAGCTGAGTTTGCCACCTGAACTCCCCCCCTCAACCCCCATCACCTTTGTAATCAGTTACTTATCCTTGGGCTCTGAACACTTGACAGGCTCTTTATAGGAGGCTGACAGATATGAAGCATTAGCACCATGGCTTGGCGAGCATCCTGTTTCCCAAACCCTGCTCTAACTCCCCCACTTTTCTCATAGGCTTTATCAGGAAGACTTTCACAGAAGCCTTTCAGCCCACAAGAGTTGACAGTGGTTTAATGAACATCAGCTGAAATTCATCTGCCTCTTTGAGCTGCTTCCTGTTCCCCCAAATCTATTAGTATTTTGTCCAAATAGTCTGCAGGATGGACTGGGACTTTCATGGAGGTGATCAACTGTCTCAATTTGCCTGGAACTGAGAGATTTCCAAGGATGCAGACTTTCAGTGCTAAAAGTGGGAAAATCCCAATAAAACTAAGACAGTTGGTCACCTATCTGTCTGGCAGATTAACCACACACTTTCACTAATATTATTTCACTTGATTGTCAGCACAACCGTGGGACAGAACCCATTTTACAGGTGAGGAAACTGAATTGCAGAGATATTCAATAATTGCTCAAGTGTGCAGGGTTGTGAACTGCAAAGCTGAGCCTGCCAGATGTGCCTCACTCCAAAGCTGGGCCAAGAAGTGGTTTAATGCCCTGGGCTCCAGAGTTGGAACGCCTGACTCTGAACCATAAGTCTGACCTTGAGTCATTTCATAAACCTCTCCTAGTATCCCAATTCTCTTACCTATAAAAATGAGGATAATATTAAAACCTGCTAGCCCATTCTATGAAGATTACGTGAGATAATGCATTTAAAGCACCCAGCACAATGCCTGGTGCTTAACAAATGCTCACTGGTGGAAGCTATCATAACTTGATCTTATTGCTAAAAGAATGAGATATGGAAACAGTTCTGTCTTCTCTGCATCAATCTCAAAGGTTGGAATATTTCCAAAATGTCTCTCTTTCCCCTTACAACAAGTTATCCATCTTTCATCTGTCTTTTCGTAAATAGTTTTTAAACCTACATTTTCAGCTTTTACTATCTCTTGTGAGTTCTGCATCCTGATCACAAGCTGTGTCTATTACAGAGTCCTTTTATTTAACCTATATTTTGCTGTATCTTTCACAAGCTCAAAGGGAGTAAATTTCAGTCAGGATCTACTTAAAGAACAAATCCTTCTAGACCCTACCCCAAGTGACTTGGTGAGCACACGGACCGTGTATCTGCTTCATTCACCTCTGAGTTATAAATCATTGCATGTGCTCCATAAATATTTATTGAATTCACTAATCAATCAATCAATATCACTTCCTCCATTATCAACCATTCTTGCTACTCTGTACCTGGAATAAACCATTCCATTCTGTGAGTCTTGTTTTGCA
Source organism: Lipotes vexillifer (assembly GCF_000442215.2). NCBI lineage: Eukaryota > Metazoa > Chordata > Mammalia > Artiodactyla > Lipotidae > Lipotes > Lipotes vexillifer. The sequence continues at coordinate 1,253,786 of NW_006771758.1, forward strand.
GTTATTTTTAACCCCCATCTTACAGTTGCTAATTTTCTAAAATTTACAGTTAGACAAAGCTATTCACCAACTCAGTCACAAGAAGAAAGTTGTTCAGACTAAGTAAGAGTCAAGGAATGAATGAAGGTAGGGTAGAAGGAATACCAAACTGGAAGCCAGAGGAACTGAAGGCCAGATTTGCCATTGCATCAGGCTTTGTGTCTTGGGAGGAAAAGAAAGGCCATGAGAACATTGGTGTAGCCCTTGCTACAGGCCAACTCTGGATTAAACACATTCTAAAGACTTTTTTCAATTTAATTCCCCTGCCAAGAAGCTATTTCTGTCCTGATTTTAAAAGTAAAGAAGCTAAAACTCAGGGAATTTAAGTCTCTTTACCCAAGTTACACCTAGTACTGAATGCAAGATTTGAACCCAGGTCTATTGACTACACAACAGAGATTATTCTCATTTTTCCCATCACCACCAAGTTGCCTCCTTAAAATAAGTGATTGCAATAGAAAATTGTTTCATCCAACCAGTTTCTAGCTTATGGGCCCAACAAGCTTCCCTTGAATCAGATCATGTCATCTATTTAAGCCTTAGTTTTCCTCGGGGTAAAAGGCGGAGTTTGAACTAGATGATGCCTTTCACATTTTAAATCCTGTGACTTGGTGCCAATGTGCCGGGGTTCACTCTGAAAAACAGAGGCTGCTAGCTGGAGCGCTCAGAATAAGGCAGCCTGTGTGTTCAAGCATCCATCCTTCTAGCATTATCAATCTGCCACATTAATATGCTAATTGTGAGGGAAGAAATGTGGAACTAATAATTCCATGTATCTTTCAAGTAAGGGCATCCAGGTAGCACCAAGATACTAGAGGACTGAAATCAGCATGATTGCATTGACTTTGAGTGTGTCATGGCAGGAGAACAGAAAATGGGTTCTTTCATCACAGCTCCTTAACATGTTCATTCCAAAACAGTCCAACAGAAAGAAAGCTCTTCTTTCCATTTTCTTCTGGGGTTGACATTATCCAGTATGTAGACCATATTGGCAGCCTTCTCCATACCTCCGGGAGCTCATCAAAAAGTAATAACCCTGACGCCTTGGAGCTGCATAAATCTGCTGCTCTCAGAATCGCCACCCAGCTTGGAAGGGTTGGCTGACTTGAATAGATGGGGCTAAAACAATGTTCCATTTGGCTTTTTCAGAATCTTGACTAATTGAACCATCTGGTGGAGGACAAAAACCATGTCATTTGGGGCGTGGTGATTTTAAATAAGCTGCCAGTGTGTTCAGGATGAAAAAGGATTGGTGGCATGTTGGTGATGGCTACAGGAGAACTTGGCACACCTGTCTGAACGAACCTTGAAATACAACCTCAGTAGAACTAAATGCAAAATCATCCTTTTTCCCTCCATGACCCCTGCTCTGGCCCATAAAACCAAATATATGCTAACATGTATCTGCCCAAATAAGGGCATTCCCAGCTTTGTCGTCTCCTTCCTTTACTAAGTATAAGCCTAACACATCAAAATGTAAGTCACCTACACGGCTCAGTTTGCAGGGCTCATTCAAGTCCTCCTGACTTATCCCCCATACCACCTACCCACCCCAAAAATGTATTAAACCCTGGTTTTGCCACAGTGGCTGATATTTCCATTGTATCCTTTCTTCATATTAAATGTGTATGTCTTTCTCTAAGATGTGGAAACATAGTGTGTTAGGTGGGGCTCCTCAGAAGCAGACCGTGGGAGGAGCGTTCACAGGCAAGTGTTTTGTTAAAGAGATGTTTCCAGGGGAAATCAACAAGGGAGAAGCAAGATGGGAAGAGGGAGAAGCGAAGCCAAGGTTTGATTTCTGGCAAATGCGCATGAAGAGTAGATTCATCCCGATCCCACAGGGAACCCTGGAATGTAAGTCACATACCTCAGAGTTTGTCTCAATTTGAGGCAAGAAAGCTAGGTTTTCACACTCCTGCACATGTCAGTTGTTAGCCAAGAGCAGCCCTAGGCAAGTAAACCCCAGGCCGTTCTACCGCTCTGGGAATCCGGATGAAGCCTCCCCTGTGGCACAAGAGTGTCCTTCAAAGACACAGTGTCATAAGGGCAGGTCATAAAAGAAAAAGCTCCCAGGGGCAAGTATGTGAAAAAGATCTAAGGGGATCTGGTGGGGCATGACAGCATCTACTACACACATGAAGCTTTTCCCAGCCTTCAGTGGTTTAGGGCAAAATGGCTACGTGATAAGAGAACAGGCTCCAGGAGGAAGGGTGCAGATGGCAGGAAAGTTAAGTGACAAGAAGTGAGGAGATACTCCTGGGTAAAAGGAAGTAGGGCTCAGTGGCGGAGGGGTCGGGGGGGGGGAGGGGAGGTTGCAGTCAAGAACACTTGGGAGCTAAAGGAGAGAATGCAGTGGCGGAGGGCGGAGGGAGGCGGAAGGACATGGAGACATCCCAACAGACCATACGTACATCTGTGGAAACGGCTACTGAGCAGTGCAAAGGAGGGAGAAGATAAAGACCAGAGGGAAGGGCGCTAGATCAAGACGGGGTTCTAGTCCTGGCCCCAGTAAACTCACTGTAACTCGGGATAAGCCATTTTCCCTCTCCTCAATTCAGCTTCCTCTTTGGTAAAATGAGGGTTGATCAGATTAGGACCTTCCAAAGCCTACTGCAAGAAACACTGGGGTTTCATGAGCTATTAATAGGTGTTCGTGGCAAAGGGTTCTGCAGACACAAAGTTTAGGGAACACTGCAGTTTCCTCTTGGAAATCCACATTAACATACTAAAAGTCCTGCCTTTAGAAACTTATTTAACTGTTGAACTCTATTATTGACTTGACCACAAGCCTCTTTAGGGCCAGATATCTAGAGTCTTCTCTCAGGACACTAATGTTTGGGAAATGGAGGTTCCTTCTAGCTCTAGTGTCAATTCTATTTCACAATTTAACAATTCTTGCACTCAAAAATTAGATGAAATAAAAATATGTCCAGTGAGGGAGGCTCATGACTATCAAAAGGCAACCAAGAAACTTGGTGATAACATTTACAACTACCAGGTATCGAGCAATTAACCTATGCCAAGCACTGCAGCATGCACTTTATAAACACTGTTTGATTTGATTTCTATAGGGGCCTTAATGAGTATTTTTATCTCCACTTTCCAGATGATGTAACTGAGGCTCAGACAGGTTCAACAGGTTGCCTTGGTCTCACAGTAAAGTTTAAAGCCAGGAGCCAAGCTTTAGCAGCCTAATGCCATGCCCCGGTCTTCGTCATTATCCCAACTCTGTGGGGGCCTTTGTTTCTCATCTTTCTCAAGCCAGTCTTCCTGTGCGAGACCCTCTGTCTTTTTGTCACTTCACCTTTGATACATCATCCATAAAATGAGGCTAACTGTCGTGGTCAACATGTATATTTGGAAGCTCTCACAAAAATAACTGTAAAGTGCTTTTCAAATAAAAAGTGTTCTAAAATAATTTGAAGTTAATATTGAAGACAAAAAATAAAATTCCATACATAGCTGTATGGCTTTTGAGAAAACTGTTTCAGTGAATCAATGAAAGGAATTATGTCAACATTATAGGGGAGAAACATGATGAGAAAGCAACGATACTATTTTAAGATGAAATCAGAGCTAATTTTACTGAGAGTCTGTTATGCTTCCTCTCACCCTTTTCTTTCACCCTTCTGGTAGACTACCTTGTACCAAGGTCTAAGAGACCTTTCCTTGCCACTGTTCATATCATTATTGCTTCTAGAAATGTCCTTTGCTATTCCTCCACGTACCCAAGGCTTTAAGACCCAATTTAGGTCCTGATTCCTCTGTGATGTTCACACTCTCTCCTGTGTAACCTTATGGTCAGTACTACCCAGTGATGGCACTGACTGTTCCCACCTGTATTGATCTGACCTGCCCAAACAGATGGTAAGTGCCTATCTGGGTTTGATCAGACTGCTAAATCAAAAATACCATAGACTGGGTAACTTAGACAACAAATATTTGTTTTTCACAGTTCTGGAGGCTGGGAAGTCCAAGATCAAAATGCCCACAGATTTGGCGTCTGATGAGAACCCACTTCCTGGTTCATAGGCAGTTGTCTTCTCTCTGTGTCCTCACATGGCAGAAGGGGTGAGAGAGCCCTCTGGGGTCTCTTTTACTTACTTTTTTTTTTTGATCAACACTTACATTGTAATCTTGATTTCAATACAGATTTGTGACCATTGTGAATATAAACAAATTAATTCATTTTCCATCTTCTTAAAACGGGAGTTGGCTATCCAAGAATTTACAAAAGCCTTTAAATTTCTGGATAAAATTGACTAAATGTTTAACTTTTGTTTGATATAAGTGGCACAAAACTTATCTAAAGCTGATAAGAGAAAAGAAACTATTATCTACAACGTTAACATATGTAAGAAAAAATTATATTATATAGCACCAAAATTTTTTATAGTAGGTAGATGTGTATATGCCACTACTATTAATAGCTTGCTTAAACCTGTTACATTGTTTTAGCACTAGCACATTTTGTATGTGCTTTAAAAAACTGAACAACATAGTAAATCAACTATACTCCAATAAAAATTAATTTTAAAAGATTGCTTGTAAGTGCTGTGCTATTGTTTGTCAATTTCTGTATCTCATCTGATGACTGTCCTCCTCAGTTTCCTTCATTTTCTTTTTTTTAAAATTTTTATTGGCATATAGTTGCTTTACAATGTTGTGTTAGTTTCTACTGTACAGCAAAGTGAATCAGCTATACATATACTTATATCCACTTTTTTTTTGGATTTCCTTCCCATTCAGGTCATCTCTGGGGTCTCTTTTATAAGGGCATTAATCCCATTCATGAGGGTTCCACTCTTAAAACTTAATCATCTCCCAGAGTCCCACCTCCAACTACCATCACATTGGGGATTAGATTTCAACATATGAATTTGTGGGGGACACATGCATTCAGTTATGGCAGTGCCCCAGAGGAAAGAAGTATGCATTACATGTGTCTTGCATCACTCAAGCTCTGGATACTATCCCAGAACTAGATACTGAAAAACCAAAATTTGAGTAATTTTTTGTTTTTGTCTCCTTGAGGACAGGGACATGTCTGTTTTGCCCATTTCATCCTCAGAATCTAACACAGTCCCAGCAAACAATTAATTCTTTTTAAAATTTTTTGTTAGATAAATGAAAGAATAATCAAGCAGGAAATCCTCAACTGATAATAATGGCAACAGTGATATTTATGGAGTATTTGCCATATGGCAGGTACCATGCTCAGCACCTGTATTATAGACTGTAATATAGACTGTTATATTTATAGTCTCATCTGAACCTCACAACAAACTAAAATGTTGGTGCTATTATTAAGGCTCCTTTAGAGATGAGGACACAGAGGCACAGATAGCTTGAATGACTGGCCCAGGGCCAAAGAGCAATCAAGGATTTAAGCCCAGTCAGTCTAACTCCATGGCCCAGGCTCTTATGGTGAAGCTAATATCAACATTTGGACATTCTGACCACCTTCATAATGCTCCTGATGCTGAAAAGGATCCAGAAAGAAATCAGATTGTTCAAGCGATCTAAGGTACAAAACACAGGACTAAACTCTCATAAACTGGCCCTCAGTGCAGTTCTCTAGTCAATATGCTGCTTTATGATATGCTGATAGGCAAGAGACAGTGAAAGAAATTAACAAAGTCATCATGCCCCTGGAGAGGTAGGCAGGCAGAATGTGATGCCAACGCTGCATGGAGCTTCTTCCAGGAGGACTGATCCGCTTATTCACTCAACAAACTTTTCTTTAATACTCATGTGAGAAATACATGTGTATTAGAAATACTCTAATGAATAAGGTAGTCAACATACCTAGTCTCAGAAAGCTTCCATTCTGGTGGGAGAAACCAAGCATAACCCAATAAACGTGCTCAGATAATGTAAGACAGTGACAAATGCTAAGAGAGCAATAAAAAGAGGTAATAAAATAAATGGTGATGGGGTGAGATGGAGGCTACTCTGGAAAGGGTAGGAAAGCCTTCTGCAGGGGGTGTCACTGGAGCAGAGGCTTGAATGAAGTAGGGAATATATTCATGCAAAAACCTGAGGGAAGGTATATGAACTGATTTTGGTCTTTTAAAAATCACTATAGCTGGGCTTCGCTGGTGGTGCAGTGGTTGAGAGTCCGCCTGCCAATGCTGGGGACACGGGTTCGTACCCCAGTCCGGGAAGATCCCACATGCCGTGGAGCGGCTGGGCCCATGAGCCATGGCCGCTGAGCCTGCGCGTCCCGAGCCTGTGCTCCGCAACGGGAGAGGCCACAGCAGTGAGAGGCCCGCGTACCGCAAAAAAAAAAAAATCACTATGGCTGCTCTGTGAAGGGTGAACTGTTATGGAACAAGTATGGAAATAGACCAGTTAAGGGGGTTTTCCTCAAAGACCAAGGAGGATGGTCATGGCTTAGACTAGACTCAGGTGGAAGCACTGGATGTGATGAGTGGAAGACATAAGGAGACACTGGAAAGGGAGGGAAAGGATGTCACCCAATGTGCAACCCTGGGAGCTGCATTTGGGGAAGACAGTCATGGGACCCAAAAACTCCTTTTTTTAATCCCTGTTTTCTTCCCTTAACCTATCTATCCATCTCAGGAAATAATCAAGTTCGCCAACACCAAGGGTCAATATCCAAATGTGTCAACAGTATAAACAACTTTAAACTCTTCTACTACCAGTGTTATCCTTTCCAGAGCCCAAGTCCAAATTCCTCCAGGACAGGGGTCGATATATTTTTCCTATTAATGGCCAGAGAGTAAGTATTTTCAGCTTTGCAGCCACACAGTCTCTGTTGCAACCACTCAACTTGTAGAATGCAAAAACTGCCATAAATGATATGTAAACAAATGGTTGTGGCTGTGTCCCCCACACACAAATTTTATGGACAATATGATTTAATTTCATATAATTTTTCCATGCCACAAAATATTCTTCTTTTGATTTTTTTCAACCATTTACAAATGTAAAACCCATTCTCAGCCCATAGGGTGTACAAAAACAGGCAGCGTTTCACCCGAGGGCCACAGTTTGCAGACCCCTGCTCTAAGAGGATGCTGGCTAGAAGAGCAGGATCTCTAACAACCCCCTCCCTGTTTAGTTTCTTAAGTAGCATCACTCCTACAAGCCCAATATAGGCCATACTGCATATCTTATATGTAAACATAAGCCAGATTTTATATTCCCCTCCATGGTGTCCCCCTGGGGACTCATGGGTCTAATAGCCAGAGTGAGGTCATTTTGCCAACAATCCCCACCCACTTTCCATAATAGGATTTAATTATTTGGCCTGAAAAACATTTAAACTTCACTATACAGAAAGAGTCAAATAAATAAATAATAAAGGGGCACATTTTGATAGCACCTGCCTCAAAGATCTTAAAGGCACTGTCATGCCTGCTTTAATATTTTATGGTGTAGAAATGTGACTGTTACCAGGTCAAAAATATACTGCTTTTTATACCAGGTCAAAATCTAGGGCCAGTAGTCCTATTTTGTGGCAGGATGCAGAAAGCCAGCCAGGAAAGAGGGTAGAGCTACCTATTTTGAAATCTGAAGAGAGCTATTTTAAGATGATGGACCAGAAAAATGCATATTAGGGTTTTTTTTTTTTCTCTCCTTCTGTATCTCAAAACAGAAGGTTTCAGAGTCTGCTGGCAGCTGGTGCAACATTCATTATTTACCACTGGAAAGCCAAGAATCTCAGCCTCTGACCCTCCACTGTTGCTTAGGCATATTCTGGGAAGAGCCGAGAGGCAGGCAGGTGTTTCCTAGGGCCAGTAACACATGGTTTCTACGCAAACACTCCAAATTTTCAAGTTGGAACTGCCAAGAGCAATGATCTACCCCAACATCCTACATCCTGGAGGAAAGACCCTTCCGGTGTTGTCACTGACTGAGGACAATACGGGGTAAGGGTGGGGAATTTATCCCCTCCCTGAGTTGCCTTTGTCATCACTGGAGAGAGAACTGGTTGTTGTTTAATTTTCACAGCAATCCTGGGAAACAGGGACCATTTAAATGTCCCTGAAGGGACAGAAAGGGAAACAGGTTATTTCACAGAAAGGGAAACAGGTTATTCAATGTGCTCAAAAGTAACACCGTTAGTAAGTGGCAGAGCTAGAGTTTGAGCCCCAGGTTTTATTGGTTTCTCAAAGAAACTGCAACCAGCCCTCTCATCCTCCTCTCTTCCCACCTCTCAAAACACTGCAGTTTAACAAATATGTGAGCTGCCCTAGTTCCTACCCAAGGAAAATGACAATTTCCAAGATTGAGATGAAAAAGAACATAAGAGGGTGAGGCGGGGGGCGGGGGGTGGGGGGGGGGTAACAGTTCCACAGCTAGAGTTAGGTACTAAAAAAGCTAATCACTGATGTACAAGCAAACAAATTCAGGGAAAGGTTTTTGGCACCATAAAACAGAGATTAATTAATACGAGATTACAATGGAATTCCTATAGAATTACACTTGATCCAGACCCCAGAATAACAAAGGAATTCAACATGATTAATGCTTTGAATAGCAAGGGACGTCAGAATGATTTACCTCTTACTACTAAAAAGGGCTGCCAGATTGCTTTAAAAAGCTCTGCCTGACCCAGGATATTGGTATCTCCAGCGCAATCAGCAATCTGAGTTTTTACTCATTTGACAGAAGCACCAACTCTTTGCCAACTTAGCTTTGTTTTACATATCTTCTATTCCCCCTTGATCCCCCTTGCCCCAATCTCTCTCCCAGTTTGCAAAAATTCTGAAATCCCCAACAAGCCCAGCTGGGTAACCTGGGTGTTAGGAAAAAGTAGCTCCAGGCAATGGGCAGCACAGGCAAAACCTGTCCGGACATGAGTTCCAGCAAAAGCAGCCATTCCACCAACTCTGAAGGGGCTCCTTTACTTCATCTTCTCATTTTTCCTCTTTGGAAAAATCCCTGCTGGTGAGTCATTTGTGGCTATAGGTGTTTAAAGCATTTATATGAGGAGAAAGACAGATTGATGCCTTTAGCACAGACTGCCTGCTCTGGTCTAAGGAGAGGTCAGGAGGATGACAAGAATAGTAAAGCTTAAGATGACAGAGTTGGCGCCAACATGCATTTAAGCGGAGACTAAGAGTCCAGAATTCCTGGACATTATAAAGAATGTATTATCATTGTGGTCACTTTCAGCAAGACTGATTTCATTACCATCTGTCTTCATCCACTGCCGCTTGGTGAATAAATATTAAATATGGAACTTTCCCTGGACTCAAGTCACTGAGGCCGAGAGGGAAGCAGTTATGTAACCATATGATCTCTGCACACCTCATAGCCAGGAGGAGAGCCGATGAGGCGAGGGGGTCGGGCCGGGGGAGGCACTGGGGGAGGGAGACACTGTGGAGTGAGATAAGATCATTAGCTCTACTGAGTTGAAAATAAGAGTTCAGTTCTCGGTTGAGTAATAATTTTCTTTTCAAGGTGGGCAATATTTAAGCAATCATTTCTTGAAAATTGGTCATTACCACCAGCTAATAACTGATTTGTTAGTTAATAGCTGAAGGTGAAGCCCAGGGCAGCAAATGCTCTGGCATACCATTCTCTGATGGCAGAATTAACAGGTTTCAAGGGCATTATTGCTATTATGAACCATGTTCATTGATTTATAACAACAGTAATATGTTCTATTTTTAAAACTGGGTGCAATATCCTGGAAAAAATCATCATTGTTTGGTGCTTTGAAGTTGAGTAGCCACTATGCCACAACCAAGAGGGATGCCCTCTGGTCCAGCTCTGGGCATCCCCAAGGTCTACAGACTGGTCCTGGGTGGCTTGTACAGTGTGGCATTAGAGAATCCAGAGAAATATCGCCCAGAAGGGCCCAGGCTGTGGCTTTAATTACAAAGACATTGGTCACTTCTCCCCTTAAACATGTTCTGACTGTGTATCTTTTAAAACCTGCCAATATAAAGTCTTAAAGAATAGACATAAGACTTTATCAGTGGCACCTCTTAGGAGTGGGACTGGCCTAGGGGAAGGACAAGATTCTTTCATTTCCAATTTTAGAATTTCTGTTTCTTTTTAAAATATTTAATAAAGTTTGGTCAAAAAATATCTTATAATTGCCCACCAGGAAATCCTGAGGGTCAGGGTGAGAGTTAATACACTGGTGAGACAAGTCATCCTCCAAACAAGAGCACAACATCACTGGGTCCAAGGCAGAGAAGTTACCATGGTGGGATAAGTCTTGGGGGTCCCACTGGGAGCTGCCCAGAGAGCCTTCAGCTGAATGATCACCACTTCATTAGTGAAATCAAAGCTCTCCTAGGGAGACTGAAATCATGTCCCCTTTACTTCTTGGGACAGCTCTTTTCTCCCTTCTCCCTTCGGGGCATGACTCTAATTTTATGCTTCAAAGAAGATACGGCTCCTCCCCATTCCCAAAGGTAAATCTTAATTAGTCTAAACTAGTCATGGTAATTCCAATTCTCTTCCAATGATTAGTTTAAGAGTGGGCATGTGACCCAGTTCAAGCCAATAAGATTGAGGGGAGATCTGTAGAGGGATTTCTGAGATAGGATTTTTTGCTCCTAAAATCAAATGTGCAAGATGACAGAAGCCCATTTTTCCCTTCTCAGCATGGCTGGTGAAGAGGTGATGCCTGGAACTGCTGCAGCCTTGTTGCAATCATGAAAAGATGTCAGTCTAAGAACAAATATGCCAAGGACAGCAGAGCAGAAAGATGGAAATGACCTAGGATTTCACTTGGTTGAGCCTCCAAATGAACCAAGCCTGCAACTTCCCTATCTTCTTATTTGACATCATAAAAATGCTCAGATTGTTTACACCACACCTCACTGGGTTACTTTTTACTTACAGCTGACAACATTTGATTCGATAGACTCCTCTAGCCCGCCTCAAGAAACATGGGTAAGGAAAGGCTCACAGAGAAGAAAGTGAGGACAGAATCATCACAGAAGCTGAAAAATACAAGGTTTAGAAAATGCAGAGAATATTTAAGTGAGTTCTAGACAACTGAATGATTCCTTGTACCCTAAGGATTAGGTGGGGTCTTCAGCAATCCCACTATTTGGCATATACCCAGAGAAAACCATCATTCAAAAAGACACATGCACCCCAATGTTCATTGCAGCACTATTTACAATAGCCAGGTCATGGAAGCAACCTAAATGCCCATTGACAGATGAATGGATAAAGAAGATGTGGTGTATATATACAATGGAATATTACTCAGCCATAAAAAGGAATGAAATTGGGTCATTTGTAGAGATGTGGCTGGACCTAGCGACTGTCATACAGAGTGAAGTAAGTCAGAAAGAGAAAAACAAATATTGTATATTAACGCATATATGTGGAATCTAGAAAAATGGTACAGAAGAACTGGTCTGCAAGGCAGAAACAGAGACACAGATGTAGAGAACAAACGTATGGACACCAAGGGGGGAAAGCGGGGTGGTGGGCGGATGAATTGGGAGATTGGGATTAACATATATACACCAATATGTATAAAATAGATAACTAATAAGAACCTGTTGTATTAAAAAAAATAAAATAAAATTCAAAAAAAATAAATTTAAAAAGTTAATTAAATAAATAAATAAGATTAGCTGGGGTCTTTTCCATGGCAAATGCCAAAGGAATATGTACGTTAGCCAGAAAAATAAACACTTATCTATGCTAAAGCCCTCAAAAAAAAAAAAAAAAAAAAATCAGAGTGCATCTAGTGAAAATCACCTGGCATTATACCTGATGGAAATGAAGTTGGGAGGAATGTGTTATGATCAATCTCAACTCTCAGCTTCACTGAATTTGTCTTTCAGGTAAGTCTATCTGTGGGGGAAAAGCATTTAGTGGAGGTGGTTGCTTGGGTTTCTCAGGGTGGAGAAAAAAATAAAAGGTGAGGCCTCATAACTGATTGGCTCACTAAATAAATATTTACTCACTGCCTGTCATGTGTTAAGTACTGCTGTCAGGACAACAGAAGAGCTGAAGGTGCCCCTGTCTTCAAGGAGCTCACAGTCTATAGATTCCTAACGAAGGGTGATTGTGGGTTTCCTAGAGAGGCTAATGTAAAAATAGAAGCTTCAATCATTAGGTAAGTGAGACAGATACGTACATGTATTCACCAAACTCAAAACTGCGAAACATATCACTGACTGGCTCCCAACCAACATACGTGCCTGAAATCAGCAGTTCTACGTTAAGGGAATAGATTGTTACTTTAATCTTTAGCTGAGACAGAAGTTTTTCCGCAGCTAAAGCTAGATTTTTGAACTTCTAGAGCTGCCAAAGTTGGAGGAGCCAGAGGAAGAGAAGAAAGGTGAGGAGAAATATTTGGCTATGACACGGATGTTATTTTGGAAAAAATTTTTATGTGATCATTTTTTCTGATCCACCATTTTCTGACTGAGCTGAGCTTAGTCAACCAATGTCATCAGTTAGTTTTAGGCCTGACCCAAAACAGAAAATGTAAAGTATCTCTGAATTCCTTCAGGAAAAGGTATGATCAATTTAAGAGTGGAGAAAATATATACCTTACTTATCCCATCTATAAAGAAAAGAAAAAAAGAACTCTTCTTTGCTGTTAGTAACTAACAAGGTTAGTACTTCACCTCTACTCTGGAACAAAGTCCAAAAGATCTTGCATGAAAAGTGTTCTGAACTTTTTTTTACTAAGCCAAATTTGATGATGGGGGCAAAGTTTGTCTGCCTACTTCCTTCCCATTCTCACTCCCCACCACCCTACCTACCGAGCTCTCCTTGCTCTTTTTGCAACCCTCCCAGGCACTCAGCAGTCCCTGAATTGTAGTCTCCTAACCAGACCTTCCTTACCCTCAGTTAAGCACCCCTCATTCTAATTCTCCCCACCCACTCTGCCCCCATCAAAATTTCATCTAACCAGTGTGTCATCTCTTTAATCTCAGGGGCTCTGCTCAAAATCTGGGAAGCTAGATACTCTTAGTGGGGATGAATTGGTTAATCTGGTACCTCTCCTAGGTAAACTAGATGCATTTTTACAGGAACCTTCTAAGATAATATTCTAGCCGTCTAGTTAAGGATTCTAATAATGAAGATTTTTAAATACCCTGGGAAACTTGTGAAGGAGGTTGGGGAACTAGTCCTAAAAGCACACCTGGCAAGTCATCGGAATTCACTTATTTGTAGGGCTGGTCACCTCCTGAGCTCATCCAGTTACATGAGATGCTTTTGTGAAACAACTCACATGTTAACAATCCTGTTCCAGAAGACTACAGTGCTCACCTGACGTTGGCTACAAGCTGAGGACTATGTCAATTCTAGAAAGCACTGTTCAATTGAGTCTAGACATTCATTTCCCTTAAGGAAGGACCAAGATGTTCTGCTTGACGATAGCCACCTTCCTCTGCATATTCAACAGGTGGATTAACCATAGTAACAAAAACACCAAAATCCCAAAGCCTTAAAACAGTAAAGATTTGTTTAACATAAAACATTTAACATAAAATGCAAGCAGCTCTCCTCCAAATAACAATTCAAAAACACAGGCTCCTTCTATTTGGGGCCCTGCCACCTGCTATCCATAGTTCTCTGGACTTCACCTCTGAGCCAGGGGCACACAGAAGAAGGGAATTGGAGTCACAGGAGGTCTTGAAGCCAGGCTTGGAAGTGGCAATATTACTTCAACCCCCATGCCATTGGCCAGAATTCAGTCACCTGCCCATCAAACTGCAGAGGAGGCTGGGAAATGTAGTTTAGTTATGCGCATGAAAACAAAGTAAGAGTATAGTGAGCAGTATCTGCCACACCGCAAAATCTAGAAGGCTGATAACTGTACACCTACTCCACGCAGGCCTATTACTGACCTGCAGCTACAGATGACTGCATCTGACCAGACTTGAGTCTTTCCTAACAGTTTCTCCTGTGGGTTTCAGTTTCTGAGATTCACAAAGGTTCTTTGCTCCACCCAACTTTATTCAGACTCCTGAACCTTCTCCAAGGCCCATCTGTGCACTTCCTTGCAAAATCTAGTTTTAGTAAGAGCACTACTGAGTCAGTTTAACCAGAACGCTCATCTGTGATATCTGATCACCTTCAATACCGGATCAGGTTCCTCATCCTCCACTATCCCCCAGGTAATGTCTGATCACCCTGGCCTGTCTTCAGCAAGAATCCTATTAGATCAGTTTAGCCAGAATCCCCCTTATCCCTGATGTTTCCTCTTAGCAATTTTCCACCCACTGACCCCCGCACCCTGCTCCTTGGCTATAAATTCCCATTTGCCCATGCTGTATTCAAAGTTGAGCCCAATCTCTCTCCCTGACTATAAAATCCTATTTCAGTGGTCCCTATACTATCACAATGGTCCTGAATAAAGACTGCCTTACCATCTTTAGAAGATCTAAATAGACATTTCTCTAAAGAAGACATACAGATGGCCAAAAAGCACACGAAAAGATGTTCAACACACTAATTACTAGAGAAATGCCAGTCAAAACTACAATAAGGAACACCTCACACCAGTCAGAATGGCCATCTTCAAAAAATCTATAAACAATAAATACTGAAGAGGGTGTGGAGAAAAGGGAACCCTCCTACACTCTTGTGGAAATGTAAATTGGTACAACCACTATGGAGAATAGTATGGAGGTTCCTTAAAAAACTAAAAATAGAACTATCATATGATCCAGCAATCCCACTCTTGGGCATATATCCAGAGAAAACCATAATTCGAAAAGATACGTGCACCCCAATGTTCATTGCAACACTATTTACAATAGATAAGACATAGAAGCAACCTAAATGTCCATCGACAGAGGAATGGATAAAGAAGATATGGTATATATATATTCAATGGAATATTACTCGAGCATAAAAAAGAATGAAATAATGCCATTTGCAGGAACATGGATGGACCTAGAGGTTATCATACTAAGTGAAGTAAGTCAGACAAAGATAAATATCATATGATATCACTTATATGTGGAATCTAAAAAGATGATACAAATGAACTTATTTACAAAACAGAAGTAGACCCACAGACTTCAAAGACAAACTTATGGTTACCAAAGGAGAAAGTGGGGGAGGGACAAATTAGGAGTTTGGGCTTAACATATACATACTACTATATATAAAATAATCAACAAGGACCTACTGTATAGCACAGGGAACTCTACTCAATATTCTGTAATAACCTATATGGGGAAATAATCTGAAAAAGAATGGATATATGTATATGTATAACTGAATCACTTTGCTATACACCTGAAAATAATGCAGCATTGTAAATCAACTATACCCCAATATAAAATAAAAATTAAATCAAAAAAATAAAGTCTGCCTTACCATCTTTAACAAGTATGATTAAATTTTTTTTTCTTTAACAGACTAGAAGTATGACCTTTAGGGAGATAAAGTTGGTACTCTCAGCTATGATGGATTCTTCTGGAAAAATTACCTTTGGTTTGAAAAAAATTATACACCTTCCAGGATCTTTCACCTTTCCAGAAAAAGTACAATTTTCCCTTTAGGAGTTTTCTGCTCCACTCCCCAAAAACATATCCATGAATACATAAGGTGTGAGAACAATACACAAGTATAAGATATATAGGCCTCTGAAAACCCCACCCCTCGAGTTTGAAGGGGTTTGTCTACTGTGGGCCCAACAGCATTTCTGTTTGGTTGGCCACTTCACAGAAAACCACAGTCAAATGAGGACTAATTCAAGGATTGTAAAGATTCTTTGATCCAGGGATCACTTTTTCAAGGCATTCACCACTGATGGTCCAAGTCCATCCACTTCATCCTCAGAAAACCTTCCAAGTGCCCGGGGGGATATTCACTGCTTTCAATGAGACACCAATGAGGTGACGTCTGGTTTGTATTCAATAGAATAATTATTAATTCAATATCAAATTATTAATTTATGCCAGAAACTAAAGCACGTATGCTGTCATCTCATAGCATAAATAATAGAAGAGACCAGACCTCGGACCACACTTTGAGAATCTCTAATATAATTGATTCCTGCTCCCAGCTGGCCCCATCCGGGCAGAACCACATGGCTAGTTTGCCCCTTCCATCTGAGCAGCACTGATCAAAGGAGTAAACTATTATTTTTTCAATGATCAACCTCACTCAAAGATGTCATTTTTAACATTGAAGGTAAAAGCAAATGTTGACTAGTGAATATGTTATAAGGAAAAATGCTTTTTTGGCTTTAAGATGAAACATGGGTTTTTTTTGTTTCATAAGTAGAGTTATCCTGTAATCTTTAGATTTATTGAGTACTTATTTGCCACAAACTATTTTAAAAGGCTTTACATGTTTTATTCCATTTGCTCCTAAAAATAATCCAATGAGGTAGATACAATTCCTGCCTCCATTTAACAGATGGGTAAATTCACACATTTGTTTAAGGCTGCATTAATAATACCTCATATTTGTATCTAATACTACAGATTATAAAAATATTATTACTTGTGTTATCTCATTTGATCCTTACAACATAGGAGGTAGGTAGAGCATGTCATATTTTTCCCTTTTAGAGGTGAGAAAACTGATGCTAAGAGAAGTTAGGTTACTTGGTCAACATCTCTCAGGAAATGTTGGGACCAGGGCTTAAATCTAGGTCTCCTAACTCCCAATCTCATCTCTCAACTACATCACACTACTCTGTCTTACAAAGCACTCAGAGAATGCCCTTTCATCTCAAGAGAGTGGACTGAACCAAAAAATTAAATTTGAAGCATATCTTCATACTCTTTAGTAGAGTCACAAAGCAATATGAAAAGAAAAGACAGATGATATAAAATATTGTCTGAACAGTTATGTTGAAACAGTCTTTCCTTTGGTAGGGAGAATAGAATGTTCTATTGTAATCAGCTCCATCGTGTCCACTTTTGGGAACATATATATTGGACTGGAACACCCACAAATGTTGAACAAACAGTAAACTCAGCAATAAATTTCAAGGCCCAGAGGCATGAGATACTGGACAGTGTCCCTTCTCTGCTCCAGGAAGTCATTTCCAACCTCCTCATCCCATAATGGTTCTTCCTTCCTGTGAATGTATATTTCTCCCACAGTCTCTCACAATCTAGTGCCTGACGATATCTGGGACTTTCTATCCTCTACATTTCACAAATACATGTCTAGTCATTTGACTTCTAGAAAATAGAGACCATGTCTTCCTTTTACTTTTGTATCCACCGTAAGATGAGCACCATTCTGGGTCCAGATGAGATTACTAAAACTTGAAAGATATTTCTTCTAATAGTAATAGCCATTCCAATAAAATACTAATATTGTATAATAAACTAACGGTTGATGAGCTTGTCACATTGTATTGAGGTTTTCTTCTACACAGTTATATTTCAGCATACATAATCTGACCCAGGTCAAATATTGTATAGCCAGAGTTACATAAGAAAGATGCATGTTTAAAAGACAGTTTCACTATATTTGTGTAGATAATATCTACTACTAAATTTTGAAATCCCAGAAATGAGAGATAGACATGGCTTGTTGAGTATTTGGTATATATACACAGTGCATGTTAATCAATCATAATAAATATACATTGCAGACATAATAAATATACATTGCAAACACACAGCACACGCTGAGGCTTATGAAAATAAGCCTCTAGATATGTATTACTGTTTGAAGAAAAATGGAAGTATTTCACAACTTAGTTACCTAATGAACTGTACATATCTTTTCCTTTATCTTGGAGGATGAGTAGAAATGGATAGAAGAGACCATGCTTGAGGAGCTTCAAGATGGCGGGAGAGTAAGACGCTGAGATCACCTTCCTCTCCACAAATACATCAGAAATACATCTACATGTGGAAAAGCTCCTACAGAACACCTACTGAACGCTGGCAGAAGACCTCAGACATCCCAAAAGGCAAGAAACTCCCCGTGTACCTGGATAGGGCAAAAGAAAAAAGAAAAAACAGAGACAAAAGAATAGGGATGGGACCTGCACCAGTGGGAGGGAGCTGTGAAGGAGGAAAGGTTTCCACACACTAGAAGCTCCTTCGCGGGCGGAGACTGAGGGTGGCAGTTGGGGGAGCTTCGGCGCCACGGAGGAGAGCACAGCCACAGGGGTGCGGAGGGCAAAGCGGAGAGATTCCCGCACAGAGGATCAGTACCAACCAGCACTCACCAGCCTGAGCTGAGGCTCGGGCTTCAGTCGGAGCGCAGGGAGAGGACTGGTGGCGTGAACACAGCCTGAAGGGGTTAGTGCACCACAGCTAGCCGGGAGGGAGTCCTGGGAAAAGTCTGGAGCTGCCGAAGAGGCAAGAGACTTTTTCTTGCCTCTTTGTTTCCTAGTGCGCGAGGAGAGATTAACAGCGCCGCTTAAAGGAGCTCCAGAAACGGGCGCGAGCCGCGGCTATCACCGCGGACCCCAGAGACGGGCATGGGCTGCGAAGGCTGCTGCCGCCGCCACCAAGAAGCCTGTGTGCGAGCACAGGTCACTCTCCACACCTCCCCTCCCGGGATCCTGTGCAGCCCGCCACTGCCAGGGTCCCGTGATACAGGGACAACTTCCCCGCGAGAACACACGGCGTGCCTCACGCTGGTGCAACGTCACGCCGGCCTCTACCGCCCCAGGCTTGCCCCACATCCGTACCCCTCCCTCCCCCCCGGCCTGAGTGAGCCAGAGCCCCCTAATCAGCGGCTCCTTTAACCCCTTCCTGTCTGAGCGAAGAACAGACGCCCTCAGGCAACCTACACACAGAGGCGGGTCCAAATCCAAAGCTGAACCCCGGGAGCTGTGCGAACAAAGAAAAGAACGGGAAATCTCTCCCAGCAGCCTCAGGAGCATCAGATCAAATCTCCACAATCAGCTTGATGTACCCTGCATCTGTGGAATACCTGAATAGACAACGAATTGAGAAGGTGGACTTTGGGAGCAAAGGTGTATTTTTTGTTCCCCTTTTTCTCTTTGTGTGAGTGTGTATGTGTATGCTACTATGTGTGATTTTGTCTTTATAGCTTTGCTTTTACCATTTGTTCTAGGGTTCTGTCTGTCCATTTTTGTATTTTTTTATTACTTTAAAAATTTTTTTCTTAATAATTATTTTAACAACTTTTTTATTTTATTTTATTTTACCTTCTTTCTTTCTTTTCTCCCTTTTATTCTGAGCCATGTGGATGAAGGCTCTTGGTGCTCCAGCCAGGCGTCAGGGCTGTGCCTCTGAAGTGAGAGAGCCAAGTTCAGGAAACTGGTCCACAAGAGACCTCCCAGCTCCACGTAATATCAAATGGCGAAAATCTCCCAGAGATCTCCATCTCAACGCCAACACCCAACTTCACTCAACGACCAGCAAGCTACAGTGCTGGACACCCTATGCCAAACAACTAGCAAGACAGGAATACAACCCCAACCATTAGCACAGAGGCTGCCTAAAATGATAATAAGGCCAGAGACACTCCAAAACACACCACCAGATGTGGACCTGCCACCAGAAAGACAAGATCCAGCCTCATCCACCAGAACACAGGCACTAGTCCCCTCCACCAGGAAGCCACACAACCCACGGAACCAACCTTAGCCACTGGGGGCAGACACCAAAAACAACGGGAACTACGAACCTGCAGCCTGCGAAAAGGAGACCCCAAACACAGTAAGTTCAGCAAAATGAGAAGACAGAGAAACACACAGCACATGAAGGAGCAAGATAAAAACCCACCAGCCCTAACAAATGAAGAGGAAATAGGCAGTCTACCTGAAGAAGAATTCAGAGTAATGATAGTAAAGATGATCCAAAATCTTGAAAATAGAATGGAGAAAATACAAGAAAAGTTTAATAAAGATGTAGAAGAACTAAAGAGCAAACAAACAGTGATAAACAACACAATAAATGAAATTTAAAATTCTCTAGAAAGGATCAGTAGCAGAATAACTGAGGCAGAAGTGACCTGAATAAGTGACCTGGAAGATAAAATAGTGTAAATAACTACTGCAGAGCAGAATACAGAAAACAGAATGAAAAGAATTGAGGACAGTCTCAGAGACCTCTGGGACAACATTAAACGCACCAACATTCAAATTATAGGGGTTCCAGAAGAAGAAGAGAAAAAGAAAGGGACTGAGAAGACATTTGAAGAGATTATAGTTGAAAACTTCCCTAATATGGGAAAGGAAATAGTTAATCAAATCCAGGAAGCACAGAGAGTCCCATACAGGATAAATCCAAGGAGAACTATGCCAAGACACATATTAATCAAACTGTCAAAAACTAAATACAAAGAAAGCATATTAAAAGCAGCAAGGGAAAAACAACAAATAACACACAAGGGAATCCCCATAAGGTTAACAGCTGATCTCTCAGCAGAAACTCTACAAGCCAGAAGGGAGTGGCAGGACATACTGAAAGTGATGAAGGAGAAAAACCTGCAACCAAGATTACTCTACCCAGCAAGGATCTCATTCAGATTTGATGGAGAAATTAAAACCTTTACAGACAAGCAAAAGCTGAGAGAGTTCAGCACCACCAAACCAGCTTTACAACAAATGCTAAAGGAACTTCTCTAGACAAAAACACAAGAGAAGGAAAAGTCCTATAATAACAAACCCAAAACAATTAAGAAAATGGGAATAGGAACATACATATCGATAATTACCTTAAATGTAAATGGACTAAATGCTCCCACCAAAAGACACAGATTGGCTGAATGGATAAAAAAAAAAGACCTGTATATATGCTGTCTACAAGAGACCCACTTCAGACCTAGGGACACACACAGACTGAAAGTAAGGGGATGGAAAAAGATACTGCATGCAAATGGAAAGCAAAAGAAAGCTGGAGGAGCGATTCTCATATCAGACAAAATGGACTTTAAAATAAAGACTATTACAAGAGACAAAGAAGGACACTACATAATGATCAAGGGATCGATCCAAGAAGAAGATATAACAATTGTAAATATTTATGCACCCAACATAGGAGCACCTCAATACATAAGGCAAATACTAACAGCCATAAAAGGGGAAATCGACAGTAACACATTCATAGTAGGGGACTTTAACACCCCACTTTCACCAATGGACAGATCATCCAAAATGAAATAAATAAGGAAACACAAGCTTTAAATGATACATTAAACAAGATGGACTTAATTAATATTTATAGGACAGTCTATCCAAAAACAACAGAATACACATTCTTCTCAGGTGCTCATGGAACATTCTCCAGGATAGATCATATCTTGGGTCACAAATCAAGCCTTGGTAAATTTAAGAAATTGAAATTGTATCAAGTATCTTTTCCAACCACAATGTTATGAGACTAGATATCAATTACAGGAAAAACTCTGTAAAATATACAAACACATGGAGGCTAAACAATACTGAATAACCAAGAGAACACTGAAGAAATCAAACAGGAAATCAAAAAATACCTAGAAACAAATGACAATGAAAACACGATGACCCAAAATCTATGGGATGCAACAAAAGCAGTTCTAAGAGGGAAGTTTATAGCAATACAATCCTACGTCAAGAAACAAGAAACATCTTAAATAAACAACCTAACCTTACACCTAAAGCAATTCAAGAAAGAACAAAAAAAAACCCAAACTTAGCAGAAAGACAGAAATCATAAAGATCACATCAGAAATAAATGAAAAAGAATAGAAGGAAACAATAGCAAAGATCTATAAAACTAAAGGTTGGTTCTTTGAGATGATAAATCAAATTGATAAACCATTAGCCAGACTCATCAAGAAAAAAAGGGAGAAGACTCAAATCAATAGAATTAGAAATGAAAACGGAGATGTAACAACTGACACTGCAGAAATACAAAGGATCATGAGAGATTACTACAAGCAACTATATGCCAATAAAATGGACAACCTGGAAGAAATGGACAAATTCTTAGAAATGCACAACCTTCCGAGACTGAACCAGGAAGAAATAGAAAATATGAACAGTCCTATCACAAGCACTGAAATTGAAACTGTGATTAAAAATCTTTCAACAAACAAAAGCCCAGGACCAGATGGATTCACAGGTGAATTCTATCAAACATTCAGAGAAGAGCTAACACCTATCCTTCTCAAAATCTTCCAAAATATAGCAGAGGGAGGAACACTCCCAAACTCATTCTACGAGGCCACCATCACCCAGATACCAAAACCAGACAAAGAAAGAAAACTAGAGGCCAATATCACTGAGGAAAAGAGATGCAAAAATCCTCAACAAAATACTAGCAAATAGAATGCAACAGCACATTAAAAGGATCATACACCATTATCAAGTGGGGATTATCCTAGGAATGCAGTGATTCTTCAATATACACAAAACAATCAATGTGATATACCATATTAACAAATGGAAGGAGAAAAACCATATAATCCTCTCAATAGATACAGAAAAAGCTTTCAACAAAATTCAACACCCATTTATGATAAAAACCCTCCAGAAAGTAGGCATAGAGGGAACTTTCCTCAACATAATAAAGGCCATATATGACAAACCCACAGCCAACATCATCCTCAATGGTGAAAAACTGAAACCATTTCCACTAAGATCAGGAAAAAGACAAGGTTGCCCACTCTCACCACTCTTATTCAACATAGTTTTGGAAGTTTTAGGCACAGCAATCAGAGAAGAAAAAGAAATAAAAGGAATCTAAATTGGAAAAGAAGAAGTAAAGCTGTCACTGTTTGCAGATGACATGATACTATACATAGAGAATGCCAAAGATGCCACCAGAAAACTACTAGAGCTAATCAACGAATTTAGTAAAGTAGCAGGATACAAAATTAATGCACAGAAATCTCTAGCATTCCTATACACTAATGATGAAAAACGTGAAAGTGAAATGAAGGAAACACTCCCCTTTACCATTGCAACAAAAAGAATAAAATATCTAGGAATAAACCTACCTAAGGAGACAAAAGACCTGTATGCAGAAAATTATAAGACACTGATGAAAGAAATTAAAGATGATACAAATAGATGGACAGATATACCATGTTCTTGGATTGGAAGAATCAATATTGTGAAAATGACTCTATTACCCAAAGCAATCTGCAGATTCAATGTAATCCCTATCAAACTACCACTGGTATTTTTCACAGAACTAGAACAAAAAATTTCACAATTTGTATGGAAACACAAAGGACCCCGAATAGCCAAAGTAATTTTGAGAAAGAAACATGGAGCTGGAGGAATCAGGCTCCCTGACTTCAGACTACACTACAAAGCTACAGTAATCAAGACAGTACGGTACTGGTACAAAATCAGAAATATACATCAGTGGAACAGGATAGAAAGCCCAGAGATAAACCCACACATGTATGGTCACCTTATCTTTGATAAAGGAGGCAGGAATATACAGTGGAGAAAAGACAGCCTCTTCAATAATTGGTGCTCATAAAACTGGACAGGTACATTTAAAAATATGAAATTAGAACACTCCCTAAAACCATACACAAAAATAAACTCAAAATGGATTAAAGACCTAAATGTAAGGCCAGAAACTTTCAAACTCTTAGAGGAAAACATAGGCAGAACACTCTATGACATAAATCAGAGCAAGATCCTTTTTGACCCACCTCCTAGAGTAATGGAGATAAAAACAAAAATAAACAAATGGGACCTAATGAAACTTCAAAGCTTTTGCACAGCAAAGGAAACCATAAACAAGACCAAAAGACAACCCTCAGAATGGGAGAAAATATTTGCAAATGAAGCAACTGACAAAGGATTAATCTCCAAAATTTACAAGCAGCTCATGCAGCTCAATAACAAAAAAACAAACAACCCAATCCAAAAATGGGCAGAAGACCTAAATAGACATTTCTCCAAAGAAGATATACAGATTGCCAACAAACACATGAAAGAATGCTCAACATCATTAATCATTAGAGAAATGCAAATCAAAACTACAATGAGATATCATCTCACACCGGTCAGAATGGCCATCATCAAAAAATCTAGAAACAATAAATGCTGGAGAGGGTGTGGAGAAAAGGGAACCCTCTTGCACTGTTGGTGGGAATGTAAATTGATACAGCCACTGTGGAGAACAGTATGGAGGTTCCTTAAAAAACTAAAAATAGAACTACCATACGACCCAGCAATCCCACTACTGGGCATATACCCTGATAAAACCATAATTCAAAAAGAGTCATGTACCAAAATGTTCATTGCAGCTCTATTTACATTAGCCAGGACATGGAAGCAACCTAAGTGTCCGTCAACAAATGAATGGATAAAGAAGATGTGGCACATATATACAATGGAATATTAGCCATAAAAAAAAACGAAATTGAGCTATTTGTAGTGAGGTGGATGGACCTAGAATCTGTCATAGAGTGAAGTAAGTCAGAAAGAGAAAAACAAATACCGTATGCTAACGCATATATATCGAATCTAAGAAAAAAAAAAAAAAAAGTCAGGAAGAACCTAGGGGCGAGACAGGAATAAAGACACAGACCTACTAGAGAATGAACTTGAGATATGGGGAGAGGGGAGGGTAAGCTTGACAAAGTGAGAGAGTGGCATGGACATATATACACTACCAAACGTAAAATAGCTAGCTACTGGGAAGCAGCCGCATAGCACAGGGAGATCAGCTCGGTGTTTTGTGACCACCTAGAGAGGGGTGGGATAGGGAGGGTGGGAGGGAGGGAGACAAAGAGGGAAGAGATATGGGAACATATATATATGTATAACTGACTCACTCTGTTATAAAGCAAGAAATTAACACACATTGTAAAGCAATTATGCTCCAATAAAGATGTTAAAAAAAAAAAAGAAGAGGCCATGCTTGGCAATGTATTACAAATTATTGGAAGATCTTTTACTAGTGTCTTTACCATACAGATCTCCAGTGATTCACCTCAAATATGTAAGCATCAACATGTAAGAACATAAAAAATAGATGACAGCATCAAAATGTTGATGGTCCAAAACAGCCAGCAGAAAACCCTGATCATTGCCATTTATCACCCAGGAACACAGGATAAGAACAAATAATAACTCCGTGTTCTTTGTATTCTGCAAAAATACCTCCCCATCACTTCTCTCAGTTTGAGAAACCAAGGCCATATCCCTAGACACAAAAACCCACTTACTTTGGCACACCATCCCAGGCAATCAAAAGTCTGCCTGCTAAGCCTTTGTGTGGGTACATGCCTGTTATGTGCACATTTGCCAAGACCTTGAGAATGCTATTACTACATAATAGATACAGCTACATATTAGAACTACTGCTTCCAGTCACACTCAGTAATAGCACAAGGAATCATACACAAGCTGGTCATGACTGCAGTTCTTGACCTAACTAGTCTCTCTGATTCATTGGTATCCGTGAGCTTGGGTGCATTTACGACTATGATCTAGAAACGCAAGTGCAAGGAAACACAGTCTTCTTCACAAAGCCAAAACAAATCCCAGGTCTACAGACAATGAAGGTTGCCTGCCAGGCAGCCCCAGGGAGATGATACACAGGGCCCAAGGCCTTTATTTGCAAAACTGATCTGAAAAATAACCCCAGATTCTGCTACCTGTTAAAGCAAATACTTAGAGACAAAGGAGTGCTTAAAGAAGATTGGCAGCCTACTTGGGGCACTAGAGGACCAGAATATGGTTCCAACGTAGCCTTAACTTAAAATGCATGATCCACAGAGAGAAAAACCCTAAGTTTAGACTCTAGTCCTGACTCTGCACAAACTATTTTAGTTAACAACCATAAGCAAGTGACTGAAACTCTCTAGGCCTTTGTTGCCTCACCATTTAAACGATGATGAAACTGTAGAATCATCTACAGTAGTCATTTGCTAACTTAAAAGAAATAACAATTACACTTGTTGGTTGTCTTAGGTCAGGTTGCTATAACAAAAACACCATAGACCCATAGACCAAGTGGCTTATAAACAACAGAAATTTATTTCCCACATTTCTGGAGGCTGAGAAGTCCAAGATCAAGATGCTGACAGATCTGAAGTCTGGTGAGAGCCCATTTCCTGGCTTATAGATGGCTGTCTTTCCACTGTGTCCTCACATGGCAGAGAGCAAAGAATGAAACAGGCAAACTCTCTCATGTCTCTTCTCATAAGGACGCTGATTCCATTCATGTACATTCCACTAACATGATGTAATCACCTTCCAAAAGCCCCACCTCCTAATACAATCACATTGGGAGTTAGGATTTCAACATACGAATTTTGAGGGGAACATAAACATCCAGTCCATAACATTGACCAAAGGTTTAACAGTTTTACCCATTGATTCCTTCCAATTTTTGAGGTGCATGCTATTGAGTCCTGCAAGTTTTTATAGCTAGGTTACACCTTAAATGTAGGATATTCTGAGACAGCATTACCCAAAGCATGTGCTGTAGACTGCACGTTCCAAAGCTAATCCACAAAGAAAAGATTCTATGTTAAAATAAATTTTGAAAACACGGCATACCATGACCTCACTTTTGGATATTCAGGATCTATATTAGTATATCAAAGACTCTAAGAAGTCCTAAAGTAAAGAAACCTTTGCTTGTTTAGCCCATATCCCTCGGGTCCAGCTGACTTCCAAATGTCAGTATCTACACCTCTTTGTCTGGGCTGATTTCTCTCTCCCTCTCTCTCTCTCTCTCTCTCTCTCTCTCTCTCTCTCTCTCTCTCTCTCCTCTCAGAAGGCTATTCTGCGTGCTTGCAGAGCAGAACTAAAGTACCAAGAAATTTACACACACACCAAAAAGCAGCCCTCAACCAATAACTGATGGTATTTAGGATGTAACTATCCCAGCTCCCTTGCTGCTTCGTTGGGACAACTCTGAGGTATGTGCTTTACACTGTCTCCCATAGCTTCCCCATGGGATTGAACTCTAGTCATCCACAGTGCTCGCTGGCTTGATAAGGTACCATTTATTAGATGACTTCCCTTCACTGTCTTACTTCCCCACTCCCCACTTCCCAAATAAACTACCTGGACACAAATCCTATTTCAGAGTCTACTTCTGGAGAACCAAACTAATGCGCCCAGGATTTCCCACACCTGTTTGATGACAGCTCAGTATTCACATAACACTTTTTAAATTAGCCAAAACTCTCAGTGGTGGATGTGAAATGCCCAGCACAAACTGGCTAAAACAAAAAAAATAATTTATTTAAGTCCAGAGATAGGCTGGCTTTAGGCCTGGCAGGACTCAGGATCTTGGACAATGTCATGGCTCTGTGTCCATTTCTGGGCTGTACATTCTTTTGTGTTGGCTTCATTAAAGCAGGCTCTTCCCACAAGGCAGAAAGACCGACCATCAGCATTGAGCTCACATCCTTTCTTTCGAGCAATCCCAAAAAGGGGTTTCTCCTTCCCCACAGTTCCAAAAACGATCCAGGATGAATCTCACTGGACTATCTTTGGTCACATGGTCATCCCTGTACCGATTCCCAAGACAGTTGAGATAGAATGTACTGACTGAACAGTCCTAGGCTACGAGTCCCACACTCTGGACTCAGTCACACCCAAACCACATGGGCCAACAGTGGGGAGGAGTAGTTCCTCAGAGGCAAATCAGGGTGTCGTTACCAGAAATAGCTTCAGGGCAGGTACAAATAGCAGGTCCCCACTCAACTCTTTGACATTCTGTAGAACTCATTTGGGGATATGCTGTTCTACAGCATTCACAAGTACTTCCTACAAAATTCTTGAGAAAATCTTTCTCAGAAAAGGCTGAAAGTGCACTTTAAAATGAATTGACTCTCTCAGTCAATTGAGATGACTCAGTGAATTGAGATGATTTTATGTCATCTCAATACACCCTTCATATATGACTATTTTACTGGTGTCACCAGTTCTCTACTTGGCTTCCGGGTTTGGCTATATTTAAGTAAGTACTGATTATCAGCTTTGGCACTTCTTGCCAAAAGAAAAAGACACTCCACCATTTCTTTCCATCAGCCTAGATCCTCATGATTAATTTCTTTACTCTTCCTATCAAGAAAGGTAATCAAATAGCCTTAAGCAAATGAGAGAATATGTACACAGCAACGAAAAGACTAAAGAATAATGGAGATAGAAATGTATCCTATAAACCACCCAACCACTTATGGAAAATTTGTTTTTAACTTTCATGTCTTTCCCACAGGAAAAAAAATTTTAAACAAAAGTAAATAAATAAATAGAAAAAATACAGAAGGATTTAACTGCACACTTGTGGTTTTATTGGTTTTCCTAGAATTTACTACAATGCCAGAAATTAATTTATAAATAATGGCAAGCATGGAATCACAACCAACATCACGTGAAGAAAAGGAGAACACCTCAAAAATGTTCTAATTGGCAAGAAAACATTCATCTGTGGCTAGAATAGCCAAAAGAAAAGGGCAAGTTTCACATACCAGACTTGGAAAGCATTATCAGTTTTCAAAGTCTAAAACAACACAATACTGTCTTTCTAATTTTATACTGTTTCTTTCCTCGGCTCCTAAGCTCACTCTCTTGAAGGAATCTCACTGAAGCAGGAATATTTATCTACATTATAAGAGGACCCAGCATGCCACTTTCTTCCATCTTGCTTTGATAATGCTCTACTTTTTCAAAGAAGGGTACTGTGTCATTTCTATTTTATGACTCTTCTGACAAATGTAACTACTGATGTTTATCATAAAAAAGATGTACTATATTAAAATCACATGATTTCAGAGTTCCTTGGTCTACCAATGATAAGCAGCTTTTCAAATATATAACAAGGACCCCCACTGACTTTTCAGCTGTGGTATCTACTATGCTCATGTGTGTGCAAGCTTGAGGAGCAGCATGGATTAATTAAGTGCTGTTATTCATGCCCCTGGGGTTGCACCCCTCTCAGCCAAGTGCACCCCATGTGGGCACAGCTCCATTTTTTTGAGACTCTACTCTACCCCAGGTACCCTAGGACAGCCTCAACTCCAGGTCGATATTGCCCGAGCAAGGAGGAACTTAGCTATGAAAACATAAAAAGACTCAATACTAGAGGGCCAGTAAATAAATGGAGAAACATCAATTCCATTCAGCTGTTTAAAAAACATTCTTCCAAAGAATATTGATGTGGGAAAATGCCAACAATAAAACTTTTCTTTAAAGAATGAAAAGAAACATTAACAGAAACCTTCTATCTCTTAACAGAAACCTTCTATCTCTTAACAGAAACATTCTATCTCTGGATGATAAGATTACGAGTAATTTTTTTTCTTCTCCTTCTTCATGTTTTTCCCATGTTTTCTACAATAAATATCTGTTACTTCATAATCAGAAAACAAACAACAAAGGCTAAATATTGAAAAGTGCAAAAAAGCCTCTGAGAAAAAAAATCTATAAAATGCTAGACCAGAGCTGTCGGGACCAAGTAGGTCATTACTTCAAGAATCAGAGCCCTCGATTCCCCTCCAGACTATTACATGCTTGTCATCATCACCTCATTATATATACTTACCTCCTCCACAATACTGGAACCTCCTACTTGTCAGTGCCACATCTCAACTTCATTATCATCCCCAAAATGCCTAATACAGTGCTTTACATAAAACAGGTGTTCACGAAATGTTGTGTCAACTGCTTTATGAGAGCATGATGGTCACAGGATCAGTGTGATTAGGCAAAGACCAACAGAGGACAGGAAGAACTAAGGATCCAGGTGCCCCAGATCCTTGAAACCTCAAGCAAGTATCTGAAATCAGCAAAGCTGATGAAAGAGTCAAAGGTCCAGGAAGTCAGGCAGAGCTTATGGGACTGGCGAGTTAAAACAAGCATCTAGGAAGTCATCTGAGTCAACGGCCTGAAAGCCAAGACTGCAAAGCATTGCTGAGTCTGCTTTCAACTTTCTTCTAAACAGGGTGGTCCAAAGAGCAAGTGTGCCGGTAGTTACCCAGGGTTGCCTCCTGCATACACCAGGTCCAAATGGTTTGACTAAAAACTATTTGGTCACAGAAATTTAGTCAACTGAACAATCTAGGGCAACAATAGAGAATTCCTTGGAACAACCTAGTCCCACAGTAGACTATCTTTTAAAATGTCACTTATTGTTTTTTCTCCAAATTTCAAAACAATGCATTCTCATTAGAGAAACATCTTGGATGATTAATAAGCATATCAAATTTAACCTGTCTAAAACCGAGCTCCTGATCACACCTCCCAAACCTCATCAGCCTGCAGCCCTCCCCATTTCAATGCACTTCCATCCTTACAGTTGTTCCAGCCAAAAACCTGGATTCACTCATGACTACTCTCTTTATCTCATACCCCATACACACACACACACACACACACACACACACACACACACACACACACACACACACAC
>NW_006771758.1:1284341-1294594 GCF_000442215.2 Lipotes vexillifer
CACACACACACACACACACACACACACACACACACACACACACACACACACACACAGCATGCTCCCCTGGTAGGCCTTTTGCACTTGCTGTTCCTTTGACTAGCATGCATTTTTCCCCAGACATCCACCCGGCTAACACCCTTAACTCCTTTAAGTTTTTACTCAAAAGGTACCTTCACAGTCAAACCTTCCCTGATGGCCTTATTTAAGATTGAGACCCCTCCCCAACTCTCTGTGCCTCTTCCCTGCTTCATTTTTCTCTGTAGTACTTTTCACTGTCTAACCTATTATTTATTTTACTTAATTCATTTAGCTACTCTTTCTCCCCGCTGGTATGTACCTTCAGGAGGGCAAACTTTTCTTGTCTTTTTTCTTTACTGCTTTATCCCCAACATAGAGAACATGGCTGACATTTAGTAGGGCCTTAATAAAATTGTGTTGAATGGATTAAAAAATACAAATAAGCAAAATAATTCCACCCAGGCAAACACTGTTCAAACCTTGATGTACAGTTGTTCAAATACTTTTCTATAAATGACTGTTATTCTATAAATACAGGATTACACCATATATACTGTTTGAACTTGTGTGTTTATTTTATCACACTAAGAATTGTTGGATATTCTGGATATTTCAACTAAATCCTATTATCCTAACTTTCCATTTCAACAAACATCAAAGAATAAGAATAATGGGCTTGAAATGAATTTGAAAAGTAATAGTAAGTATATAGGGGAAAAATTAAAAAGTTAAATTTTAAACAAACAAAAATCTTTAAAGATGAATTAAGAGTGCAGAGTAGCCAAAATCATGGACCAAAATTATCAAAGAATAGCATCTGAAGAACATTTGTTTTATTTTTTTTTCTTTTACCAAATAGTTATGTCAATCAACTTATTTTTTACTAAATTATTTTCAGTCTAATAACCTGGAGCTTGTTTGGCAGAAGTCAATAGACACATAAGGAGAACCAAAAGCTCTCAGGAGCATCCTGATTCTGGCAGAAGCAGGACCAGAGAGTTCAGACTCATGAGAAGATCATCATAAATGTTCTCCTTGGAAGACTTCAGGTCCTCAGACAACAGAAATTACCCAACACTTCAATTTCACCATCCATCACATTAAGATAGAAACACCCCTCACCACTTTAACTCCTCAATGATGGACAAATAAAGACAAGCCAGACCTCTTTGAGATTTTCAAAACAGTCTTGGCACTGCTCAATGGGCTCTTCCAGAGCCAAAAGTCAATGGGATGGGTTTTTGGAGTCCAGTGACCCGCATCTCTTTTTCCTTATACTACATGGAGGTTCACATGGGGGCACTGAGAGGATCATAGGTTTTGTTTTACATCCGTCACCCTTGCTGACCACTTTGGTTCCTTGGACTCTGCATTTACCTGAAAACCATTCAGTCAGTAGAAATTTTGAGAGTTTAGGCTGACTTCCCATTACCTGAATAAAGTGGATAATGTGATTTTTTCCTCTTTTCTAGGAAGACAGAAATCAGACCCTCTGTTTTGTATTATCAGTTCAACTACTGAGTTGAGGTGTCCCCAGCAACACTATGGGGCTTTAACCACATCCAAGAGGGGATTTCTGGGAGGGAACATTGAGTTGGCACCTACAGAGGATTCAGTCTTCAGGTAAAAGAAGAGAGATCAATCATCCTTCAGCAGTTCAGCTCAGGGCCCATCTTGAAAAGAGATGAAAGGAAGAAGAAAATAACATTCTGAACCTACTATGCGACATGCCCTATACTGCTACTTTCATATATGTTATCTTACTTAATCCTCACAACCACCACATTAATAGTAACTATCTGTGATGTGGGTGTCATTATACTAATTTTACAAATGAAGAAAAGCGGCTCAAAGAAGCCAAATAATTTCTAAGAAGCAATGCCAAAATTTGGAATCTTCTTGAAACTTCTAACTCCTAGTTCATTGCTCTAGTCTAGTCCCTCTACCATGCTGTATTTTTGGTCTTCAAATGTAAGTGGTTAATCGTGTCTAGAGTTGAGGAAGATGGGAGGGATGAGATGTGACTGCTAAAGGGTATGGAATTTCTTTTGGGGTGATGAAAATGTTCTAAAATTGACTGTGGTGATGTTTGCCCAACTGTGTGGCTGTACTAAAATCCATTGAATTATATACTTTAAATGGGTGAATTGTATGGTATGTGAATTATATTATAATAAAGATGCTACCAAAAAATAACATTTAATGGAAGGCTTTCGCCACCAGTGAAGTCACAAAAACCTCTCAATTTCCCATAATCAACACATCCTGAGGTTCAAAGGCTGTGCTTTATATCTGTTTGTAATTTTATATAGCAAACAGTAATGATGTTACTGATATCATTACTTGATAGTAATGATGAAGCAGATCCAAATTTTCTCACTCTAGTCAGTGGGGGAAATGCCCAGTTAAAGGCAGCTGAATGGAGGTCATAATCCCAAGTAAAAATGACAGCAAATTTTCTCTAGCACAGTCCTTCTCCCAATTCAAGGATCTGTCTCCCATCTCTTCACATTTTGTCCTCTTCAGTCACCACCACCATGATCTTGTGATTACACAATTTCAGAGTCAAAACTAGAAATTAACTAAAAAAGCTACGGTATCCTGATTCTCCGATGTCATCCCTTTTACATGAATCATCAATTTAATAATAGCCTTCCAAGAAATAAAAATGGAACATCACATTAAGCACATATATTGTACACTAATTCAGCATTTCAGAAATTTTTAAATGTGGGAGAAAATGCATCTTAGAATCAAAGAAATGAAGTAATTCCCATGAAGGTGGTAAGCCAGTTAAAGCATGATTTCTCCATATTTGAAGAAAACCAAATGCTTTTTTTTTTTAGAATCAGAGAGGCAATGAATCTTTAATAACAAAAATATAGGCCTGAGATGACAGAAAAAAAGAGTGGTATTTACTATTAGTGTGGAGGGGGCAGCTTCTTCGAACCTATCAAATGCTCAAAGGCCACACCCTACCAATTCATTTTGCCTAGGATGAACTTTCATCCTTATTTTGCAAGGGTAACAGAGGAAGTGGAAAAGTGCGTGGCTTTGGACATGTGTACTGAAATCTACATGTTCTCTAAGGCCTGGAGAGGTGTGCATGATTGGTGGGACTTCTTGGCTATTGCTAGCATGCTGCAGTACTTTTAACAAAGGATTGGTAATTGGATCACCCAAGCTCTGAAGTCTAGTTTCTCACTGTTCCCCTAGCTCCAAAAAAAAGAAGAAAAAAAAAAGGACAATTTAAGAAAAGGAACCAAATCCTACCTATGAATGAATGCTTTGGCTTTGCAGTATTGGTCAGTCCATTGCAAAGATGACTTAGGTTGGCGGTAGTAAGGAAATCCTCGCATCTCTGCCCCTGGCTTAATCATGGGAAGGATCTGCCCGGCCTAGCATCACTTGTGATTCTTTTCTGCCTAAAGAAATAAGACCCCCGCCATCACCTCAGCAAAAGAGATTGAATAGGGCAGAGTATAGATCTCCACTGTGCCGCTCTTGCCAACAACTTGATTTCTTGAATTCTGGGCGACCTATACTCCCTGCCTACTCCATCCCCTACTGGACTGGAACCTGCCCAAACCTCAGGTAGTCACTTGGCAGAAAACCCAGGACAACTCCAAAACCACCCATATATCCACATGAAAAATGTTTCTTCTTGACAAAAGAAAACACAAAATTCCAACCAAACGGTGATAATATAAGAAGTGATTTTCAATAGTGAGTTCCATGAAGGCAGAAACTACTGTATCTGCTGGCACAGAAGTTGCAGAGATACTTTGGATATTTTGGATAGAGATTCTCCAAGGGAAAAATTTTTAATTATATTATCACATAGGAGTTAAAAGTAACTCTAAATTGTAATTACAGAGGAAAACATTGTTTTGTTTTATAAATACAGCATATTATATACAAGAATCCAGTAGGAAAGTACATATTCTGGGTTTTCAGTAATATGCTATTAACTTTGAGAAAATTATAATTCAAATGTCCAGAAAATTTACATTGGTATCACTGAATATGGGCATACAGCAGGGTTATGGTAAACAAAAAGGTCCTCATTTTCATATGATTGAGACTGGCAGTTGACCAATTTTTTAAGTCAGTTAATAATAAATAATTGCAAATAATAGTATTTAGATAACAACTATTTTTTTTAACTTTAGACATGTTAAGTGTACATTCGTTCATTCATTCATACATTCTCATTCACTGAGAATAGGTCTGTTGGTTGAAATTGGTCATTTTCTTTTTTTGCATAAACTAAACTCATAATGTGATGTCTACAATCTCCAGTTTAGGTTTCCTTAAAGAGTGATGAGATCTTAAATACATTTACAAAGAATCCTCCTTGGTTTTTACAACATCGTTACACCAATCTTTTGCAGCTATCTCTTACACTCCAAATTCAACAGCAATATACATAGTTTTAATGATCACGTTAATGAGCCTTTACAAAGTATCCAACCTTATCCTCAGAAATACACTAACTTTATTTTTATACATATATCTCATTGTATTTCTCACTAGCAAACGTGGATAATTTCTCCACATTCCATGAAATAGTACATGGAAAATGAAAGGGTGGTAATATGTCAATTAAGTCTCAATAAAACTGAAAACACAAACAATCATGCAAGCACACAAACAGTACCCTTGTAGCCCTTCCTTAGAATGAGAAGAAAATATAATTAAACTGAAATGTGTGGTTTCCAAAGAAACTAACAGGCAGGCAAGTGTGGACTTATTTGTTAAAATAGACATGACAATGTGAAGTAAAAAATGTATAATAGGGCTTCCCTGGTGGCTCAGTGGTTGAGAGTCCACCTCCCGATGAAGGGGACACGGGTTAGTGCCCCAGTCCGGGAAGATCCCACATGTCGCGGAGCGGCTGGGCCCATGAGCCATGGCCGCTGAGGCTGCGTGTCCAGAGCTTGTGCTCCACAACGGGAGAGGCCACAACAGTGAGAGGCCCGCGTACTGCAAAAAAATAATAAAATAAAAAATAAATAAATAAAAATAAAACTCAGCAGGTGAAAAAAAAAGAGCAGAGTGCTCAGAAACATAAGATCTCATTCAAGAGCTTGCTCCACCTCTTTCTAGGGGTGTGACCTTGAACAACTCAGTGCAGCTTTCTGGAACTTGGGTTTTCCCTCAATAAAAGAGGTGGTCCAAGATCTGTAACTTTCAAACTATAAACCTAAGAGTTTTGTGTACCTGCTCCCAGCTGACAAATGTTCTGTCCTAACAGAAGAATGAATGTGAGGCACACATGCACCCACATTCACATGCACAGCCGCTCAAGGTTATCTGCTTTACGTATCAGGCTTCAAGGTAAGATCATCTTTGTTTTCTGGCCTAAAAAAAATAATTGGAAACCACTGGGAATTCAGGCAAGCTCTAAATTTCTCTGATTCTTCCTTCCATAGCACCATTTGTGCAGAAGGCACCCAAAAATATGAGTTGTTGATGGTGTCTATTGTGAGCACTGAAACACTGAACACTCAGCTATCAAGAGCTGCTGGAATTAAGCCTCTCTCTACACGCAAGATCCCTCACAACTCTGCACATGTTTAAGATTTAAAATGTGCAGCCTAATTAGCAGAGAGGAAAAAACAATAAAACCTGGCTGCTTAACGTGGGTGCTGCCTTCAAATTGTATTCCCATTTGCAAATTTTACCATTGGATTTTTTTTTTCCTGATGTATTTGACATTTTATTTCCCTGTTAAGACTAAGCTCAAGAAAAAAGAGAGAGGAGGAGAGAGAGGAAAAAAAAGAAAGAACCAAACAAGCAGCCAAGTAGGAGGACAGAGAACAGCTTGATAAAGATCACCGGAAGATTGCTGCCTCTAGAAAGTTCAGGAGCCTTGTAATAAATAACTCTGTATAAATCAAAAGAGGTTTGAAATGTTTACCTAGTTTTAAAATGTGGGCAAATATATATACACACAGCAGTCGAATATGCTTTAGCTTCATATCCTGAACACTATAAAAATGTTCTATTATTGGTGTTCACAACAGTTTAACAGCTTGAATAGATTATATTCCATAGAGGCAGAAGGCAGTTACAATGCAAGGTTCAAGTTCCTGAAGTTCAGATCAGTTTAGGGCATTAAAAAAATTTCCCATAGGAAGAATTAATTTCTCTGAAGCAAAAAAAAAAAAAACAAGGAGTGAGAATTTCTTCAATTAATCCCATGTTTTGGACAGAGACAGTGGAAATTCTCAGTTTCATAGGTGACTTTTGCAGAAAGGCTTAAACCAGCATTCTCCCAAGAGGCCACATCCAGGTCTGTTAGAAGTGTATAAGCACAAAAATATGTAGGACATTTGCATATTCACTGTGCAAAGTTTACATAAACTGACCACGTCTGTACAGATGATTCTCAGGCACTGTTCAAGTTGATATTTTATTCCTGCTACCTTCAAGTTAGTCAGTTGGAAAGTTCAACTATATTCTTTTCACTCAGCTAATATTACTGTCTTGGGTCGCCAGACAGGAGGCACATTACTTAATTCACAGATTCAGAGGTAAGATTATGAGATGGTGCAGTTGAAAGGGTTTTGTTCTCTAATTCTGTATGTTCTCTCTAACATACAGAATTAGGGACATATCGGCAAGGTCATCTGAAATTTTCCTTTGGCCCCTCAGAGCTGACAAACCACAGTTTGGAAAACAGTGACCTAAAGGGGGGAAATGCACAGAAACCCTCTAAGGGTGAGTTAGAGTGTAGGCTTTGGAGTCGAATAGTAATGGGTCCTTATCCCAGCTCTGCTTTTTGCTGATGGAAATCTGGCAAGTTATTGAACCTTTCAGATGCTTTATTTTCCCACCTGTAAAATGGGAATTATGTTAAAGACTGGCTCATAGGGTTGTACAAATTAAAGGAGATGCCTGTAAAGTGTTCACTGTAAGGCCTAGACTTAGTTCATTATTGTTTTAGAATCAATAACTATCCTTTGCTGATGATTTTGATGTTTAATAGCATCAAAGGGGTCCTTACAAATAGAAAATTTCTCTTTAGTAAACTTCCATAACCAAACTTTTCATGTTCCACATCAGCACAAGAACTAAGATTATTTATGGAGTAGAATTCATATACCCTAAAAAAATTTCTTTTTTGCAAACTAAGGTTATAGGTTATTAGTCCAGTTGCCAATCACCAGCGCCTCCTGCCCATCATCCTTCAACAGTAAACTAAGGTCACCATGCCATTCTGTACTACCTCATAGCCCCACCTCGTACTTTTCGTGGTCATTACCCTTATCCATACCCACTTTAAAAAAAGAACCACATGGATCTAAGCCATTTCAGGAACAAGAGTACAATTAGGCATTATTTTCCCCTTCTCAGCTCTTCCATGTAAAGAGAGAGGATAAAGAAACTAAACTCAGCAGCTAGGAGGAGAGAGAATGTTAGACCCAGCCGTTGACTGATTTTAATTTGAGGCATTTCAGTATGGTTATTTCTCAGAGTCACTGAGAGCTAATGGTGCAATTCAATTTTGCCTAGATGAATTTCCCATGACAAACGATATTGGCTCATCATTTGTGGTCATGACTGAGTGCCAATATTTTTCTTCCTCCAAAGCTTGGGTAGGACAGCATGGAGCTCTTACGTTCCCTGGGACATTTGTTTCCAATTTTACAAACACTGTGAATGTGGTTCTTTTTGTAGCTCTGTTAGGAAAGTGCATGGCATTTGGTTTTTTTTGTTGGAGTTAATTATAAATCATTAGGGTTCCAGTGCCCACAACAAAGGCCTTGGACCTTGAAGCTCAATCACTGGTGATTGCGATGGTCCTACCCACAGCCCTCCACCTCTTGCTTAATCTCTCATTTCTCATTATGGAGCAGGAGGGAGGAGGGGGCGTTATTTTAAGATGTTTGTGTTGGCTTCTAAATGTGAGGCTTTGGTTCCAAGGTCTTCTTTTTTCCCAGAGCAAGATAAACTTCTTTGGGTTGTAAATCATGGGAGATTTGCATCACTTGATGGAGTCCATGTTTAAAAGTCATTCCAATCGCCTCTCTGATGACTTAGGAAGCAGAGAGAGTTGCCCACGCGTCATTAAAAAGACCCTTTCAGTAGCACTGGGCCTATGCCCAGATTTGTTGCTTTAGGACGATAAATTATTTCTATTTTCATCCCCTCCCCACCTCCATCACCCATTTATAGAAAAAGCAGTGTGACCTAATTGGTAACTTTAGGAGGAGCCATTGGCAAAACTGGGAGACGCAAGCTGGGGGGCCCTTCCTCCACCTCTGAACTGACCCTTCTTCCTGTCCACAGCCAGGCATTCACATCCTTGGACTGCCCTAGGGCCCTGCTAGTTACCCATCCTATTCTCACTCTCCAGAGTGGCACCCTTAGTCCCAAGTTTTCTCATTAAAATATTCCTTTCCTGAATATCATTTTCCCATAGGGCTCTGTTTCTTGCTAGAGAGCAAATGGATAATCTAATTTTAAAACAAACAAACAAATGAAAAACCCTGCTTTCATATATCAGTAGGTGCCCACTGGATAACGAAGTGAGGAGGAGACTTGTTTTCTCCTTTTTTTAACCCCTAAACCCTCTCTTCACTCAAGGTCCTTTTGATTGAATCAGAGTAGGCAGCTGACACTCTGCCTTGTTCACCTCTATCCTCATCGCCTGGAACAGCATCTGGCACCCAGCACGCTTCAAGACTATTTGATGAATAAATGAAAGCCCATCCTACTTTTCCTTCCTTCCCCTGCCCCTGGCTGACCTGGAAGGAGGCCTTTGGAGCACAGCTTCCCCACCATGAACGCAATGAAATATATTCAGAGAGCACCAAGAACGTTGACTCTGAAGAAGACCATTTAGTCCCAACTTGCCACTTTATATTAAGGAAACCGAGGCACAGAGAATGGAAGTTTCCTGCCCAAGGTCACACAGCCTGTAAGGCAACTGTCTGCAGGTGTCCCACACAGCAGGCTGATGTACCACCACCAAAAGCATATGCTGCAGAGAACAAACAGGTGATCAAAAACCACCACAAATCCAAAAAAATGAGTGACTTACTCTTGAAAAAGCCCCGTGCAGAGCTGGAGGTGGAGTCTTAGAGGCACAAGGAAATCATACGAAACACAGCAAGCAGGAGGCTTCCCCCTTCCTCAAACATTAATCTTATTCCTAGAGGGCTCTCCCCCTGCTCATTCTTCAGGACTCAGCTTTAAAACAAAAAGAAAGTGTGATAGGGAGGTCTTCCCTGACTCTTGTGCCCTTCCCCTTGGTAACACTCTTGCTTATAAACATGTATTCCATGTCCATCTTCCCCATAGACTCTACATTTTAAGTGCAGGAACATGTATGTCTTACTCACTTCCATGCTGCCAGCCCTTAGCACAAAGCCTGAACACAGAAGATGTCCAGTGAATATCTGTTATGTGTGTTGTTAAAGTTATATTTAATGCAACCGGATTGTGGGTCGTATTTGCTTAGTATGAATGGATTGAGTTAGGCCTCCTGGTTTGTTTTTGCCTGTTTTTACTTGGTCAACTGAGCTTCTTCTCTTGATGGAAGGTGAAGCTGCTCCTCAAAGAAGCTTAAGTCAGTAAGAACTCAGGCAAGAGGATCTGATCCAGTTTCATTAAAGGAAATTTGCTAAAACTTCCTCCCTCTAACCTCTTTACTGTCAGGACCCATTTATAAAGCACAGGGTTTCTACTATAAAGAAGTTAATCAGGTTTCCTCTTTTCCTGAGAGGATAAAAATTTAGCTTCTGTGTAGAGTAAGCTGTATGATGTTATCACTGCCTGTTCTGGGAAGGACAAGCGTACTCCACCTAATGACTGGCATTTTCTCTAGCTTTTTTTTTCTCAGAGCCTTTCACAGCAGCTGGCAATAGCCATAGGGAGAGGACTGGCAGGTTAGCTGCCTCCAGACACAGCGGAGGGGGAAGGAACAGCAGAAATGGAGAGCATGAGTCACTTTTAGGGGACCATCCTCCAATTTTCTGCCAGTGTGTTTTGGTCAAGACAATTAATAGTAACTGACTCATAATAACAGTAATAAAGAGTGGAGGTAGTTACTGTAAGGATAAAGAAATGTGTCATGGGAAGGCAGGAGAATGTGAACAACCAGGAATCAGGAAAGGCAAGAAATAAGGTAGCTTTGGGGGGGTTTGACCTCTTAACATGTGCTCCCTATTCTCTCTCTCTCCCCCTCTCTCTCTTTTTTTTTTTTTTTTTTTGCAGTAACA
>NW_006771758.1:1294807-1302070 GCF_000442215.2 Lipotes vexillifer
CGAACCCGTGTCCCCTGCATCGGCAGGCGGACTCTTAACCACTGCGCCACCAGGGAAGCCCTCTCTTCTTCTTTCTCCACATTCCCCTCTCTAGCAACCAGCTTGTGCATGGTTTCTTTTTGAACATAGCTATCATGTTTCTCTCTTCCTACATTAATATTTTAATTCTACCTCCTACTGCTAACTGGCAAGTGGCTCTTTGTTTCTCAATTCCATATCCCCAGAAGAGAAACTGGATCTGGCCTGCTTGTTTGAATTGGGACAAACTCTAATAACAAGTCATAGGTAATTGGCAAGCCCCAAAACAATGCACACTTTGATTGACTGTGGTCCAATAGTGTGGTAGGAATGAGAATGGAAGGAGTGAGTTCCAAGGTAAAGCACAGACCTGCCCACTGGGGAGGAGGTGAAGGCAGAATTTCCTAAGAAATCAGTGTATATGGTACAAACAACCCAAAATATTAACTGCCCTAATCCTCTCCCAACAAGGGCAGGCAGCTGGTGGCTAAGGATGCAGAAATTTAAGTCTCTCTAAGACAGTTTTATCAGAGCCTCTGCCTCAGTGTTCCTGTGAAGGCTGACCATTCCCATGCACCAGCTCTCTGATTGGGCTTTTGCAGTCATAGATGCATGTTCAAGGCAAGCCAGAGGTGCCTGCGAGTTGATGGCACCAGAAGCAGCATTCAATCAACAACAAATGGGAGTTGGTAAATACCCCACATGCTCTGGCCCTTAGGTGGGATAAGCCTGAGGCACATTCTGTCCTTTATCCCAGAGGTCCAGAGTATGACAGCCACAGTCGCCCACAGAGATAAGCCACTCAGTAACAACTGTCTGTACTGGCTTCCCCCTTCCTTGTCTCACTTCTCCACTCTAGTGTCCGTGCCTCTAAGATTCACACATCCTAGTCCAGGACGTGCTTATTAAAAACTCAACCTAAGAAAAGAATATTCCAGATATAAGAGTTTGAACCAACACTTTCTTCAAATCTATGCTCCCTCTGTGTCATAGTCTCCTTGTCCTATTCTATGAAGCAATCACCACAAACACTTAAGGATGGCAAGGCAGTGACAAAATTCACAAATTTATCATTCCCTACAGTAAGGTGTGTTTGCTCTGTGAATATCATAACACAGGTAAGTGATTAGCTCCTAGACCTTCTGTACCTGTGGAACAGGTTTTATTCCAGGAATAAAAACAATAATTTAAGCCAGTTTAAGAAATGAACCAGGTAGTCAGTCTCAGAAATCTGTCACAGTCAGGAAACCTCAGTCAATAACCAAAAAGGGAACTTAAAAACAGCACAAGTTCTTCAAATGGAAAGGTATACTACGCCCATGCTTTAAAACTCAACACTGACATCATAAAAATATCAGTTCTGCCAAGTCAATATATAAATTCAATACAATCCAAATAAAAATTATCAGCAGTATTTTTGAACTATTTTCATACGGAAAAATAAACAAGTAAAACTAGCCAGAAAAGTACTATTAAAAAAGGACTTATATTAAAAAAATAATGAGGACAAATTAGCCCTGCCAGATATTAAAATATGATATAAAGGTACATTAATTAAAGCAACATAATACTGGCCCATAAATAAACACGGAATATTCAAGTAATAGACCCAAAACAATATAGGAAATTAATATATGATAAAGATGTATTATTAAAGTAATGGTGTTCACCGAATGGATAGCCATTTAGCAAAAAAATTGAATCCATTCCTCTAACCTTAAAACAAAATAAATTACAGATGGAGCGAACATTTAAATACAAAAACTGAAAACCACAAAATTATTAGGAAAAAATAGAAGAAATTTTTATACAGTCTTGGAGTGGAAAGGCCCCCTAAGCATAATATATAAATCCGTGAATCAGAAGGCTGCTCAATTTGACTACACAAAAATTTCTTTAATTTGCACAGCAAAATCCTCCATAAGCAAAGTAAAAAGAATACATTTAAAAATGGGGTAGAAAAAAAAAATGGGGTAGATTTGTGCAATTCATATCATAAATGCTTTGTTCCCTAGCATATAAAAAGCCCCTAAAAATTATTATACAAAATCAACAACTCAATATTTGCCAACAGATGTGCAAAGGACAGGTAGATAGTTCACAGGAAAAAAAGTACAAATATTCTTAAAATATGATTAGTTTCAATCACAGTAAGTCTAAAGGAAAAAAACACACTCCTGTATGACTCACACTACTCTACTATACCTCACTTCTGACACCAAATGTGTGTGTTTTCCAAACATCAAGCAATTCTTCCACCCCAGTTGAGTGTCTTACAACATAGACTCAATTCTGACACTATCTACCTAGAGATAGTGTCAAATCCTACAGGTTAAGGGCTGAGTCCTACAAGACTTCAGACACCACTTCATCATTTCTGATGCCAATGTCTCCTGTTCTTCTGACCCACTGGCTATAAAATCAGAGGGTCCCAAGAGCCCCTCCTTGGGTTCCATTAATTTACTAGAGCAGCTCACAGAATTCAGCAAAACTGTTTACTTACTAGATTACCAGTTTATTATAAAAGGATCTAACTCAGGAACAGCCACATGGAAGAGATGCGAAGGGCAAGGTATGGGGAAAGGGGTGCAAAGCCTCCATGCTGCCCACCCAGCACTTCCCTGTGTTCACCAATCCAGAAGCTCTCCAAACCCCATTCTTTCAATTTTAGGCATGATTAATTGATTCAACCTCAATGCCCTCTCCCCTCCAAGGGGGTAAGGGGAGGGTGGAAGAGACTGAAAGTTCTAATTCTCTAATTCTGGTTGGTTCCCCTGGCAACCAGCCCCTTCCTTAGAGGCTTTCCAAAGGTCACCTAATTAACACAAACTCAGG
This sequence comes from Lipotes vexillifer, assembly GCF_000442215.2. NCBI lineage: Eukaryota > Metazoa > Chordata > Mammalia > Artiodactyla > Lipotidae > Lipotes > Lipotes vexillifer. The sequence continues at coordinate 1,297,661 of NW_006771758.1, forward strand.
TGTGGTTGAAAGGGTTTTGTTATGAATATCAAAAGACACTCCTATCACTCTGGAAATTCCACTGGTTTTAGAAGTTTTATGCCAGGAATGAGGGACAAAGACCAAATATATATTTTATTATACCTACTCTCTAATACTAAATCTTACTACTCATAAGGTAAGTACAATTAAAACTATAGTGAAATACCATTTTCACCTTCAAATTGGCCACATGGAAAAGTGTGATATTACTCTGTGTTGGTGGGGATACTGGGGAGCAGGCAATCTCATTCACTGCTAATGCAAGTATGAAGGGAAGCATCTACTGAAATTTTCAATGCACATTTCCTTCGATCCAGCAAGTCCCCTTTTGTGGGCAGTTCAGAACCCTCTCTAGAATAGGGGTCAGCAATTTTTTTTTTCTAAAAAAGGCCCAAAAGTAAATATTTTAAGCTTTGGGCCATGTGGTCTCTGTCTCAACTACTCAACCTTGTTGGTGTAGTGTGAAATCGGCCATTCACATTGCATAAATGAAAGAGCATGGCTTTCCCATAAAACTTTATTTATACAAACAGCTGTGGGTAGGGTTTAGCCTGCAGCCCATAGTTTGCCAATTCCTGCTCCAGAAGGCAGTAGGTGCAGAAAAGCTGGGCACACCTTCATTGCGGCAGAGACTACTACTGTCCCCAAACTCCATTTCTTCCCCATAGTAAAAGATGTGCAGGCAGGACTTGGAGGCCCAGTCAGTGATGGTATTTCTCAGCCCTACTGGGAGCTTGATGGCCATGTAACTAAGCTCTCAATGATGTGGGAGCAAAAGCTCTGTTTCTACCTCTGGCTCATCTGCTTAGGCAAGATTTCTTAAAAAGAAATCTCTGTTCTTTTCCCCTTTCTCACTGGCTGCTGCCAACGACCAGTATGGTATTAAAGCCATACACTGAAAATACTGAAACTGGCAGAGCTGCCTTCAACCAGACTGCCTGAATGACTAGAAGGGACAGAGCTGGCCCATGGTCCCACACATAAGAGAAATTGTTCCAAACATGGTCTGAGGGGCAGAACTTTTTGCTTCACAACCTCTTTCTGAGAAGTTAGCATTCCTGATAAAATGCTTAAGCAATTTTCTGTGAACTTTAATGGGATTAAGGTTTGCTCTAGGAAACCAATTACCCACATGCCCAATTAGCCACACACTCAGTTGCTAACTGTCAATCAAGGGTCTAGTGACCTTTACCAGACTTTCTTTTCTTTCTGTGTCTAGCCTAACAATGATTATCTAACTGAACTCTTTTCCTATCAAATGTCCCTGCCAAAAGAAAATTTGGGAAGTGGCCTTCTAGGGTCCATTTCCCTGCTGTGCCTGATAGTAATAAAATTTTGATACATGCTCACAGCTAAATTGTCTGAAAACTTTTGCTTGGAACACTCACCTGGTACAATAACATGAGTGGAAAATGAATTTATGTTTCTTTGAGCCATTAAATTATGTTCTCTATTTCAGCAGCCAAATCTACCCTAATATGTTCATATTTGATAAATTTGCTTAAAAATACTATAGGCTTACTTCGTACCAGAGACTATACTAGGCACTTCACATGCATTATATGTCACTAAACTCCATTTCCTTCCCACAGTAAATACCCACAGCTAGGACTGGATGCCAGGGCAGGGACCACCACCACTAGTAATAATCGTAGTTGTAGCAGCAATAACAACAATAACAATACTAGTTAATACTTACTGAATGCTTTCTACGAGCCAAGCACTGAGCAAACTCTTTATACCTTATTCTTTACAACCTTATGGGGATTCTTCTTAGAAAAAACAAGCAACCGATCCAAGTTTTATCACTAGTGTTAATTCACTGCATGTAGAAAATGAAAGGAAACTTACTACTTTCCTAAGACAAATTCCTGACAGTAAAGCTCAAGACAATCACCTTGGTCGAGGAAGATCCAGAGAAAATGAAGCTCCTCTTAAAAGGGATATGATTCCCCAGAGCATATCAGCATCACTGAGACAGAACTGGTGGTGGAATTTTTTGTTTGTTTGTTTTTGTTTTCCTCAAAGGGACACTATTTTTATAGGCTGAGAAGCACCATACACTTTTGTTGTTTAGAGCTATCTCACTGGTCCTTCAGAAGGCAAAAATTTGAAGGTGCTCTTCAAGACTTTTCTCCTAAGTGCCCCTACCCTTCAGGAGAGAGAAATCATCAAATTTTGTCCCCAAAGACTTGACTCTGTTCTAAACCAACCTCAGATTACAGGCATAGGAGGAAGAATTAGATTTTGATTTGAAGAATGGGCTGGGCCTGGAATATTTTCCAGCCTTTTCTCTAAGGAGGATTTAAGAATTGATATATTCATGTTGCACTTCAGTAGGGTTGAACAGATTTTTTTGGTTTTGCTTTTGCTTTTGCTTTTGTGGTTGTGTCCATGAACACAAGGAGAGCCTCAGTTCTGCAGAGCTCTGCACATGCACTCACCCTGGTCCTCAAGGAGTGGGGTGTCCTCCCTAGAGAACCTCTGTGGCCTTCTCTGGTGAACCAACCTCTTGAGACTGCACAGAACTCAGTTTCTCCAGTGACACACTCAGGCAACAAGAAAGAAACAGCTGAAACAATGTAGAGATGCCCCCTGCCCAGTGTCAAGAGAGGACTGGCTGCCCCACCTGTCTTTTGAAACTAAGAAAAAATCCTGGAATTTATAGACATTTTCAAGTTACGGAAGTCTCAAGAGAAAGATATTTGGAGTCCCTGCATATGAGGAAGAGTTTAAGCAATATTAGAAAAAGAATTCATCCACCTATGCATCCATCCATTCATTTTACAAATAATTATTGAGGACTTACTATATGCCAGGCCCTGCTCAAAATCTAGGGGAGGAGGGAGAATCAGGGAAGTACTGGTCAAGGGTATCAAGTTTCAGTTACGCAAGGTGAATAAGTCGTAGAGAGATCAACTGTACGGCACATTGCCTATAGCAGGGGTGCCCAACCTCCGGGCCGCAGACCCATACCGGGCCAAGGCCTGTTAGGAACCAGGCCACACAGCAGGAGGTCAGTGGTGGGAGAGCCAGCGAAGCTTCACCTGCCGCTCCCCATCGCTCCCCATCGCTCGCATTACCGCCTGAACCATCCCCCGACCCCCCACTCTCACCCCCAGGCCATGGAAAAAGTCTTCCACGAAACCAGTCCCTGGTGCCAAAAAGGTTGTGGACTGCTGGCCTATAGTTAACAACAATGTATTGCACACTTCAAAACTTGAGGATATGGGGAGGGGGAAGGGTGAGCTGTGACAGGGCGAGAGAGAGGCATGGACATATATACACTAACAAACGTAAGGTAGATAGCTAGTGGGAAGCAGCCGCATGGCACAGGGATGTCGGCTAGGTGCTTTGTGACCGCCTGGAGGGGTGGGATAGGGAGGGTGGGAGGGAGGGAGACGCAAGAGGGAAGAGATATGGGAACATATGTATATGTATAACTGATTCACTTTGTTATAAAGCAGAAACTAACACACCATTGTAAAGCAATTATACCCCAATAAAGATGTTAAAAAAAAAAAAATGTGCCAAAAGGGTAGCTCTTATGTTAAGTGTTTTTATCACAAAAATAAATAAGTAAGAGGGTGGGAGGAAACGCTTGGAAGTGATGGATATGTTTATGACATTGATTGTGGGAATGGTTTCACAGGTGTATATTTATCTCCAAACTCATCAACTTGTATACATTAAATATGTACAGCTTTCTGTATAACAATCACTCTTCAATAAAGTGGTTTTCAAAAACCCTAGGGATACAACAGTGAACAAGGTAGTCAAAGAGATGTGACTACATTTGTAACCCTTGCTGTGGTTCATGCAAGCATCAAATACAGATTTTGTAATGTCACATGTGTTTTTTTCAGCTTACACTTGCGTTCTCACTCACCCAGCCATCTTGAGAAGTGCATCTAGCCCTCACCCAGGAGTAGGGGCATCCACGTACAATGTTGGTTATGTGCAGCCAAGCGCTTGCCTCATTGGCCCTCCCTCCCCCAAGACTGAAATTCTCCTCAAGAGGTCTTCCCTCAGACTTGTGTAAATGTGAGGAATTCCCTGGTGATCCAGTGGTTAGGACTCCACGCTTCCACTGCTGGGGGCCCAGGTTCACTCCCTGGTCGGGGAACTAAGATCCCGCAAGCCTCACAGCACGGCCAAAAATTAATTAATTAATTAATTAATCAATTAATTAAAAATACACAGACTTGTGTAAATGTTAGAGTCCCCATTTAAATGCAAATATCCCTGCAGCCATGACACATTACATCATTGTCATTCATTATCACCTTTCAAGTGTAACAGCAACTGGGAAGTCTAAGAAATCCTGGAGAGGGAGAGAACCTAAGAGTGCTTCCAGGAAGAAAGGGCTAACTGGTGGACTCAGCAGGA
>NW_006771758.1:1302080-1305550 GCF_000442215.2 Lipotes vexillifer
AGGAATATGGAAAGGGGGTTGCCAAGAGACTGAAGAAAGGTGAACTGATCACATACTTCCACTTGGAGAGACGGAAGGACATTCTTGAAGGAGGTACCAGAAGGCAACAGGACAATCAGTAACAAACTGAATGATGTCTGCTATTGGACTATGTAATCAGCTACTCATGTGTATTTGCAGATATATCTGAACCTCTTAATGGTTCACAATCATTTGTGGAAGTAGGTGTGGTATACCTTGTGTAACAATATAGAGAAAAATCTACTTACCAGGAGAACCTACCCACCACCAAAATTGTTTACTTGGATGAATAACTAAATTAGAAGCTTTGATGAGGAAAGAGGCCTCCACGAGGTGCTTGATGATCACTCTGGGGCTAATTCCAGGGTTTGGCTTTGCTGACAAGGGTCTATAAATTGGGGACACAAGCTGAATAGGCTGGATAATAAAAGAGTCTTCAGAGGCTGTTTGGAGTAAGAGGGGGGAATGACAATGTCACTGGCAGAGGACAGAATAGGGATGAGGGTTTTATTAGTTCTCTAATGTGTGGTCTCTGATGCAAATCATCTTCCTTATTTCCTCATGAAATCTTCAGTAAAAGTCCGTTTTTCTTAATGTGTCCTGCTACTGGAGGTTCACCAAAGACCTTAGGGAATAGCATGAGCACCAGTCATCCACAGCAGTCTACCACACCTCACTTCCAATTATAAATACTTAAAGAACTGGAGTTGTACAAGGCCCAATGCATGGAGCCTGCTACATAATGCAGCATTAGGTTTGGAGATGGGATTTTTTTTAATTTTATTTCTTTTATTGAAATATAGTTGATTTATAATGTGCCAATCTCTGCTGTACAACAAAGTGACGCAGTTATACACATATAGACGTTCTTTTTTTATATATTCTTTTCCTTTATGGTTTATCACAGGATATTGAAAATAGTTCCCTGTGCTATACTGTAGGACCTTGTTGTTTATCCATACTATATATAATAGTTTGCATCTGCTAATCCCACACTCCCAGTCCTTCCCTCCCCCACTCCTCCTCCCCCTTGACAACCACAAGTCTGTTCTCTATGTCTGTGAGTCTGTTTCTGTTTCGAAGATAAGTTCATTTGTGTCATATTTTAGATTCCACATATAAGTGATATCATATGGTAGTTGTCTTTCTCCTTCTGACTTACTTCACTTAGTATGATAATCTCTATTTGCATCCATGTTGCTGTGAATGGCATTATTTTGTTCTTTTTTATGGCTGAGTATGATAATCTCTATTTGCATCCATGTTGCTGTGAATGGCATTATTTTGTTCTTTTTTATGGCTGAGTAGTATTCCATTGTATATATGTACCACATCTTCTTTATCCATTCATCTGTTGATGGACATTTAGGTTGTTTCCATGACTTGGCTATTGTAAATAGTGCTGCTATGAACATAGGGGTGCACATGTATCTTTTTGAATTATAGTTTTATCCAGGTATATGCCCAGGAGTGGGATCACTGGATCATATGGTAATTCTGAACTAAAAATAATATGTTTTTTAGTTTTCTCAGGAACCTCCACACTGTGTTTCATAGTGGCTGCACCAACTTACATTCCCACCAACAGTGTGGCAGGGTTCCTTTTTCTCACACCCTCTCCAGCATTTGTTATTTGTAGACTTTTTAATGATGGCCATTCTGATAGGTGTGAGGTGGTAAAAACTCATTGTAGTTTTTATCTGCATTTCTCTAATAATTAGTGATGTTGAGCATCTTTTCATGTGCCTACTGGCCATCTGTATGTCTTCTTTGGAGAAATGTCTATTAAGGTCTTCTCCCCATTTTTCAATTGGGTCGTTTGTTTTTTTGTTGTTGAGTTGTATGAGCTGTTTGTATATTTTGGAGATTAAGCCCTCGTCTGTCGTGGAGATGGGATTTTTAATGGTGGTGAATGTACTCAAACTACAGTGCTTCGATGGGGCAATACCAAATCAGTGCTTTTTATTCAAAACCAGGTTTATACTTTTCAAGAAGGAAAGTGTCTAATCCTCAAAGTTAGGAGAACATAGCAGGCATAATTTCCCCATTTTCAGGAGGCATGTGACTCTGGATTGACAAGACTAGAGAATTCCACCAAGGTCACTTTTCCCAATGAAGAGAAGAATTAGAGAACCTGGATCTCCACTGAGAGACAGACATAATCCATTGGTCCTGGGAGCCACATTCGAACATAGAGCTTCATGAAATTGATCTCCTGAAAGTAAATTCCATTTTCTTCTCCATCAAAAGGCTGCTGAGACACCATTGGGTGGCACTATTGCTTACACTTTAAAATTTCAGATAGTAAAGCAAAGCCACATTTCAAACCCAGAAGCAGAAAGAATAGCAGAGCTTTCTCCAAGAAGCTCTAGAAGACAGCATCCTACCAAGATGTATCGTCAATACAGCTCAACTACAGAAGGCTTAAAATAGGTAAAATATGATTTCTTGGAAAATAATCCAACTCATATAAAAGACATAATCTACCAGACTCAATGAGCATCAGTATCCTCATTAGAATTTCCATGCAACTTGACATCCTAAAGAGCACTTTTCTTCATCCGAGATGGATTGCCAGCAATTGTCACTCACTTCTGTTTAGGGAATAATGGGGGAAGGCATACTGTTTTGTGGCTTTTGCTTTCCGCAAACATGCTTAAGCCTTGGTTAGTCGATTACCCCCATGACTCCTATATCCATTTACAGTAATTTCTATTAAGAAAAGTTCCACCTCTTGCACTAATGGGGGCTCTGATGGTCAACTCAAGGTCCCTAGCTACTATGTTTAGCTGCTATCGCTGCTTGGACGTCTAAGACCTTACTCTGCACTATAGAAAAATGGATCTTTGAGGAATATAATGATTCTCATTACTCCTCCTCTCACACCCACGTCACCAGCAGACAGAAATCAGCACAGGGGACAGCCAGCAAATCAACACTGGGAACAGCTGTTACAGTTACCATTGTCTGGCATAACACACACAAGCACACATGTGCCACACACAATGGGATTTTATTCAACACAGCAGCCTTGTATTAATTACATTTTTCACCGTTAATACTTTTTCACTAATTTAAATAGCTCCCTCCATGCTGGTATCCCAGAGTAAAACTAGACATGTCCACTGCTAATTGCATTACAATAAAAGAGTGCACTATCACAATGAATTATATGTGCCACCTTTTTTCAGTGGCACATTCCCAGCTCATGACAGCCAGAGAAACAACAGGAGAAAAGAAAGAACCAAAAACATAAGCCATATATAAAATGAGAAGAAAAAGACAATAGAAAATTATCCCAAAGTTTGACGCAGTGGATATGACTGATGGTGAGAGTTCTCCCCATTCAAGCCTGGCTTCTAAGGAAACTGAGAAGAAAAAGCCCAAGACAGAGATTTTAAACAAAGTCCTTGCCTTGCTACTCAGTGTGGTCCACAGAGTAGCAGGAA
>NW_006771758.1:1305560-1312539 GCF_000442215.2 Lipotes vexillifer
TCTGAGAGCTTGATAGAATGCAGATTCTCAGGCCTTACCTAGACCTAATGAATCAGGTTCTTCATTTTAACAAACACGCAGGTGATATACATGCACATTAAAGTCTGAGAAGCTCTGCTCTAGTTCGCCGGGGTATGAGAAACCAGAAGCTTCCTAATGATGGAGGGCCAGTTCCTACGATTTGGCTAGGATGAACCTAGCAGAGAAGGTTAAGAATGGAAGTAATGTTTTAATTTTTTTCAATGTGTTACAGGGCCTCTTGCCCATAAATTCTGAGACAGAGTCAACTAGACAATGTGTTGACTCTGACAAATTATTATTATTTTTTTAACATCTTTATTGGAGTATAATTGCTTTACAATGGTGTGTTACTTTCTGCTTTATAACAAAGTGAATCAGTTATACATATACATATGTCCCCATATCTCTTCCCTCTTGCATCTCCCTCCCTCCCACCCTCCCTATCCCACCCCTCTAGGTGGTCACAAAGCAACGAGTTGATCTCCCTGTGCTATGTGACTGCTTCCCACTAGCTATCTATTTTACGCTTGGTAGTGTATATATGTCCATGCCACTCTCTCACTTGACAAATTATTTTTAATGTCACTTTCTGCTTGTACTGTGAACATGCCTTGTCTTACAGTGTAAGTACATGCAAGTTGCAACATGACATAAAGATTTGTATTTTATTAGTGACTTTGTCCTTTTACATGATATTTTCAGTTCTACTGTGAAATCTAGGCCATTGCATCCATATCTATTGTAATTTCAACAATTAGATATTAAGATTGAAACTTAGAATAGATTTCTCAAAGTTGAAATCATGAAAATGAGGAAATTCTTCAAAAATACCTCAAAAGCTCATGTAGAATCGGTGGATCTTCTTGTTCCTTTAAGGACCAAAGTGTGATGTTCAGAAATACCGCCTTTGGCATGAAACCCTCTCCCCACTTCCTTGTAAGAAAAATTGAGAAGACAGTGAGCAGAGAAGTTACTATCTAATACTTATGTTCAGGGCTGATGCTCAGTGATAAGCACAGAACCACACCAGTTGCTTACAGCTGGTGGCCCATCTGATTGGTCAGTGCCTATGGTACCAGCTGTTAAATACTTTTTTTTTAACATCTTTATTAGAGTATAATTGCTTTACAATGGTGTGTTAGTTTCTGCTTTATAACAAACTGCATCAGCTATACATATACATATATCCCCATATGTCTTCCCTCTTGAGTCTCCCTCCCTCCCACCCTCCCCATCCCACCCTCTAGGTGGTTACAAAGCACCGAGCTGATCTCCCTGTGCTATGCGGCTGCTTCCCGCTAGCTATCTATTTTACATTTGGTAGTGTATATATAAGTCAATGCCACTCTCTCACTTCGTCCCAGCTTACCCTTCCCCCTCCCCATGTCCTCAAGTCCATTCTCTAGAAGGTCTGCGTCTTTATTCCCGTCCTGCCCCTAGGTTCTTCATAACCTTTTTTTTTTTAGATTCCATATATATGTGTTAGCATATGGTATTTGTTTTTCTCTTTCTGACTGAAATACTTTCAGTATCACCTATTCCTATATTCTAGTTAGTGTCACAGACCAAGGAGTGTCTGGAGAATGAGTATTGCAGTCATGAAACAAAGCACGGGTAAGAGAGTTCCCTTTCTCTCTGTCATACACAAGCAGGACCACCTTCCTTTCACGCAGATGTCAAAAGTAAGCATGGTAGGCATGTGTGTACCTGTTCTGATGTGAGGACGCCTGGAAGAGTTCAAACATATCTCCTTTACCCACTGTTTGCTTTGAGTCTCCATGAAAATCTGCATTTTGAACCTATATTTCCCCCTACCAGGCAAAAACAGTTAATAATAATAATAATAATAATAATAATAATAATAATGGCAGTATCAGAGAAGAACAATGAGAAATATATATTCTTTTAATTCATTTATTCATTCTACAATAGTCATTGACCATCTTCTGTGTGTTAAGCAGGGTTCTAAGTGCCATAGATACATCAGTGAACAAAACAGACAAAACTACCTGCTTTCATGGAATTTGCATTCTTCTCAGGGGAGACAGACAATAATCAATAAACATAATAGTAAGTCATATAGTATGTTAGATGCTGATAAGTGCTATGGAAAATAACAGAACAGAGAGGAGCATTGGGGGCAACAGGGAAGGGTTTGCAATTTTAAGTGGGAAGGTCAAGGGAAGTCTTAATTGAGAAAGACTTGTAGCTAAGCGGCCAGTGAGACATGCAGATTTCTGAGAGAGGAGCATTCCAGGTATGACTGGCATTTTGAAGAAAAGAAAGGAAATTTATGGAGCCGAATGATCAAGTAGAAAAGTAAAAGGAAATAAAGTCAGCCAGGTAATAATGGTATGAATTAAGTAAAGCCTTTTACTTTAAATAAAATTAAAAATTAAAGTTAAATAAAAACTTTAGCTTTTACTCTGAGTCAGATGGGAGGTCAATGGAGCTTTTTGAGCAGAAGAGTAGCGTGATCTTGTATGACTCTGGCTGCTGTTTGAGAATAGACTATGGGGATAAGCAAGAATGGAAGCACAGAGACCAGTAGGTAGGTTTCCACAATCACACACATCAGAGATGATAGAAGGTTGGACTAAGGTAGTAATAGCAGAAGTGGTGAGAAGTGGTTAGATTCTAGATACCTTCTGAAGATAGCACCTACAAGATTTGCTGATGCTCTGGATGTGGGTATGAGATAATGAAAGAAATCAAGGATGATAAAAGTTTATGGCCTAAGCAATTGGAAGACCGGGAAAGATGTGAATAGGGCAAGCTTGTGGGAGGAAGATCAAGAGTTTCTTTTGCACAGGTTGGGTTTGAGATGTCTATTAGACAGCCAGGTGAGGATCCCAGATACAGGAGCTCAAAGATGGGGTACTGAGCAAAGGATATAAATTTGCACACTGACAGCACATGCAGCTGCTTAAAGCCATGAGATTGGACAAGCACCTCTAGAAGAGGAGTAGAGATTGCTAAGACTGTGCCCGAAGCACTCCAGTAAGAGGTGAGGGAGAAGGGGGAGAACCCCCAAAAGAGAATGAGAAGGAGCAGCCAGTGAAGCAGAGGAGAACCAAGACCTGACCAAGCAAAACCAATCGTTCTACTTGCTCCTCTATGGCAAAATTAAATTTTGGAGATTTAATCAGTAAAATATTTTACTTCTGTTTCTCTTTGTGAGAGCGTGATGTTTTCCCCTTCATCACTCTTCTGTTTAAACAAGATCTTGGTCTTCTTCCTCTCTGGGAAAGGTAGACACAGAAGAAACACAAAGAAAGATAAAGGTCAACCTTAAGTTTCCAAAAGCAAAAGCCCTAACGCAAACAAATGTTTTGTGGGAAACAACTGTTTAGCTACTTCTATATTGACACAATGAGAAGAAGAAAAAAAACGTCTCTGGGCACTGGGCAAGGAGAAGAGTTAAAAGGGATGCAAAAGGTGTGAACACTTCCAAAGTGCTTTTATTTCCAGTTCTATCGCTTATTGGTGTATGACTTAGGGGAGGCATTAAGTTTTATAGGTGTCAGTTTCCCCAACTCTGCGAAGGAGCCCTGCATTTGGCCCCTTCCTGTGTCGTCCAAAAATGAGGGGATGATAAGACAGACAGACAGGCTGTCTGTCTGTCATGCACAAACACCAGATAAGTCCATGATACCACATGAGCCCTTCAGAATTTGGATGTCCTAGAGATAAGGAAGGAAAGCAGAAAATCCTGACTTGACTTAGTACAACTAGAATGAACTAATACTGTGTTTTCTGCTATCAAGAATAGTCTCAAAAATGAGACCAATGAGATCAAAACCTAAAGTGACTTTTTTTGCACAACGAACTATTAACTCCACACCTTTACTATTACTAGCCTTCAAGGTTCACTTCACATTTTCTCTCTTCCACGAAGACCTTCTTGATAGGCCCACCAGGCTATGTTATTCAGTTGATACTCAGCACACAAAGTCTTGCATTGTTAGTTATCTTTTATGAATATAGCTTATGTCACCTCCTTGAATTCATCAATACTTTCAATTCAACAAGGCTTTTTTAGAGCACTGTATAGAATTGCTTTCAGCCACAAACAACACTGGATATGGCTTGAACAATTTCACGATTTAATTGTTTCTGGCAATTTCAGGACTGACGCAGAGGTTTACCAATATCAACCAGTACCCAGACTCTCTCTACCTTTCTGATCTGCGGTCCTTACCATGTTATCTTTTTATATTTAGCCTTCCTTTTTCAAGCAATGTGGCTGATTTAGCTGCAAACATCACATCTTCACACAACCAAACTTAAGACCAGAGGAAAGGAGCTGATCTCCTTACCATCTCTTTTTATTCAGAAGCAAAAGCCCTCCCTGGAGACTTCTCCTTACACCTAATTAGCCACAGCTTGGTCACATGGCCACACCTAAACCTCCCTAGCAAATAGGAATTACCAAAGTAGGTTTAGACCCTGGACTCTGGAGTGGTTCATTATTTCCAGAGTATGTTGTAGCCTGAACAAAATTAGGGGTGGGAGAGTCTGTAAACTTAGGAAGAACTAAGAAACAGCTGCTATGTAAGCTAAGCAGCTAACAGTGTTTGATACAAGCACCATGTTCAAGGCATCCTTTAACAGACACTACGGTTCTACTTTTCTACCATTAATTACATGCGAGATCTTGATGAACTTCCTTTAAATGTATCCTACGAACACACAAAGGAGTTTTCTGTTGGCTAGCTTCCTGTAGCAGCTGGCTATATCGTAATTTTTCCCTTTTCTCAACACTCGGTACGGTGTTTTACACACAAAGGGTGTTTCAACAACATATACTCAATGATCACTCTCCACAACCGTCCCTACGGTTCAAGAATCCCTTGAACTTTCTGCATGACTTTTTATTTACGTTTCAATGAGAGACTGAATTCTTGCATTGAAACAAATAAAAATGTAAAATCCTAATTCTATTTTGTAGGATTTAAGTTATAATTCACTCCAGTTTATTAAAAGACTGCTTTGGGGCTTTCCCACCAACAACATGGCATTTTTAATATGTTCTCATTATTAATTTTTTAAAAAACTGTTCTTTTAAGGAACAAATCTTCAAACTGGCTTTTGAAAGGGTCCCCAGAGAACTGCTATGAATTGCTACTGACGTGAAGAAAACCAAATATTTACCATGTGGAACTATCATCTATATATCCACAGGAGCCCTTCCCGGAGGCTGTCTGGGGACCAGCGCCCCTTAATTGCATTTACACTATGTGACAAACAGCAGGGAAGATGTCTTCTTCTGTGTCTTGTCCATCTGATGTGGGCACCAGTAAGTGACAAACGAGCACAAATGGTCTGTTTGTGTTGAATGGGATCGATGTGGGCTATCACTTATTAAAGCGCTTAGTAAGTGTGCACTTTTTTACGTGTGTGTTATTTAATTACAAAGGGGAACGGAACTTCAAAGGCATGCATGCTGCAATTTTGTAAAATTACATGTAGGATCAGTCAGTGATGGCTATGAAGGGGCAAAAAGATGTCGTACTTCAGTAATTTGTGAACTTGGAGGATAAGAAGATGTTTGAGAGTGAAGAAAACAGCAAAAACTGCTTAGGTACATAAAAGTTCAAATGTTCAGGGGGGAAATGAACCTGAGTGGCTTAGAGCACTTTTTCAAACTTTTTTGACTGCAACCCACAATAAGAGATACATTTTATGTCATGACCCCATGCAGACACACATATACGTGACACACACACATGACAAATGAAAGTTTCATAAAATAATACCCTTACTACATGATATTTTCCATCTTATTCCATCCATTTCCATTTTTAATGAGGTTTTTGACCCACTAAATTGATTTCAGGACTGACTGATTGAAAGTTTATTATTATTGATGGTCAGTAGCTATCCACGATAATTAGGGGGAAAAAGTCAACTTCATGAAAGATAGGAAACTCAGCCACATAATTGTCACATACCTCAAGTTTTAGAGTCACAATGACCTGGGTTTTAGTCCTAGCTCTATCACTAGTCTATCACTTGGGAAAGGTGCTTAAGTTTCATAAGCCTCCATTTCTCCTTCTGTGAAACAGGGATAATAATAGTATCTATTATATGACAGGCTCTCAAATGATAGCTACCGTCACCAACATCAGGAGGGAGATGATGGTGATGTACTCACTCAGCTTGAAATATATCCCAGAAATATGAACATAATCCAGGGGAGAGCAAGCCCTACAAAATGCAAGAAACTCCTGTGGTGGTATCATTCTATTTACAAATTATACAGCCACCCAAATAAAGGTTTTCTAGAAAAAGAGTGATCGTGTTTTCCAAATCCTAAAAGGCACAGTTTATAAGATAATACTAAGACAAGTACATACACAGGCATGTTCATAGCAGCACTATTCACAGTAGCCAAAAGGTGAAAACAGCACAAACGACCAACAACAAATGAATGGACAAATACATGGTGGAACATTATGCAGTCATAAAAAGGAATAAAGTACTGAAACATGCTACAACATGATCCTCCAAACCATGCTGAGAGAAAGAAGCCAAACAAAAGTCACATACTGTATGATCTCATTTATATGAAATATCCAGAATAGATAAAGCCATAGAGACAAAACGCTGATTGATGGTTGCCAGGGTGTGAGGGGAAGGATGAGAGGGAGAAAATGCTCAGTGGGTAGGCGGTTTTACTTCAGAGTGATGAAAATGTTTAACTAGACAGAGGTGGCAGTGGCACAACATTATGAATGTACTTGCCGTCACTGAATCGTTTGCTTTAAAATGGTTAATTTTATGATATGTGACTTCCATCTCAATAAATTATTTTTCATAAATGAGAATGCCTAGTACATAGGAAGAAACCCAATAATTATTAGGAAATTTTATTACCAGCTCCCTTCATATAAATATAATATTATTATTACATTGTTATTCTTTTTTTTTTTTTTTTTTTTTTTTTTTTTTTTTT
>NW_006771758.1:1312582-1318949 GCF_000442215.2 Lipotes vexillifer
CCCGGACCGGGGCACGAACCCGTGTCCCCTGCATCGGCAGGCGGACTCTCACTCAACCACTCACCAGGGAAGCCCCTACTTTGTTATTCTTAAAAGATTGGTACAATCCAGAGGCATTAAGTCTGTCTTAATAATATTCTGACTAAAAAAAAAAAAATTCACAGATTATTCTCAAGAGACAGAAAGAGAAGGCAGCATCTAAAGAAAGCAATGTATTTAATAAAATGCAAAACTCCTGCAAGAGCCACACAAATAGATGGAAGACGGAATACCCAGTCAAACTTAAATGCAAAAACATGGCACAGACCTAAAGGAAGAAAGTCGATATTCATGAATATTTTTAAAAGGCAAACTTACTTCTTAAATCTGGAGATGATAACTGTAAATGGGGAGACCACTCTCATGGGACCAACAAGCTGGAGGAGAAAGAGAGAGAGAGAGATTAAGAGAAAATACATTTTTTCCATTTTTTCTTATTGAGATATATTTGACATACAACGTTTTGTAAGTTTAAAGTACAACATATTGATTTGATATATTTATATTGCATTATAATTACCAATGTAGCGTTAGCTAACACCTCTACCCAGTCACATAATTATCATCTCTCCTAGTGTTGGGAACAATTGAGATCTCATCTCTTGGCAACTTTAATTTTTTTTTTAGTTTACAATAGAGTTTTGTGTCTATAACCACTGTACTATATATTAGGTCTCCAGGACTTACTTATCTATTAGTTGCACACAATAAAAAATTAATAGGAGCAATGTGACACCCTATTATTTAGGTGTCTTAAAACACCTATAATTTGGTGTTTTAAAAAAGGTATAAAATCGGACTTAGGAGCTATCCATTAAAAAAAAAAAACCTGGGATTTCAATTAAAGAATTGCTGTGTGGCTGTTTAAGAAAAGAAGCAAAGTTAGATTTCACTGATAGAAGTACAGTGCCCATATCCAAAGAAAGGAAGATAACAGTCCCACTATAATCACTGTTCCGAGTAGCACATTTTAAGAGAGACACTGATCTACTATAGTATATTCAAAGGAGAACACGTTTGATTGGCAAATGGTCTAGGAAAATATTCCAACAAAAACTGGAGGTATATTGTCTAGGGGAGAGAAAGCAAAGAGAAATACAATACAAAGAAGCTTAGGGGTCACATTCTAAATGAACAAATAAGATATGAAAAAACTTACAGTGAAAATTATCTATTGAAAAAATCCTCACAAACAACAAGAATTTACTGTATAGCACAAGGAACTATATTCAATATCTTATAATAAACTACAATGGAAAAGAATTTAAAAAAGAATATAGATGTATACATATATATATATATATATATATATATGCATTGCAATGTAACCGAATCACTTTGCTGTACACCTGAAATGAACACAGTATTGTAAGTCAACTATACTTCAATTTTTAAAAATCCTCTAAACCACCTATAGAATACATATATATTATATGTATATATATACATATACATTTGTTTATACACACTGAAGTTTGAAAACCTCAGAGGGAACAAACAAAAGGAAAGTATCTATGCAACTGAATGGGCTTCAAATCTTTAGGATAATTTATCAACTCAAGAAGTGAATGGGAGGCTGTATTAGTTTCCTAGGGCTGTTGTAACAAAATACCACAGACTAGAGGGCTTAAAAGAACAGAAATGTATTTCCCCCACAATTCTATACAGATGCTAGACATCTGAAATCAACAATGTCAGCAGGACCACACTCTCTCTGAGACTTTGGATGGACTCCTTCCTTGCATTTTCCTAGTTTCTTATAGTGGCATCAATCTTTGGTGTTCCTTGGCCTTGTAATAAACAGAAACCTCAATTAAGTAGAGTCAGGAAACCAGAAGGGGGAGCTCTCGTGCCCTGGGATGATAGCAGAGCCCAAGAGGAGGAAGAAAGACCTCCTCTTCTCTCCTGGCAACAACTCAGCCAATGAAAAGCTCTTTGTTTTTCTGGACTCTTTGTTTACTATAGCCCTCCAGACTTCCTTTTCCCCTCTATAAAAAAGCTGTCCTTCCCTTGCTGTGCTGGGACTTGCACATGGCTTGCCATGGTTGTAGACCCAAAACTGCAATTCTTTCCTGATCCTGAATAAACTCGTTTTTGCTGGAGAAATAACTAGCAGTCTATTTGTTTTAGGCCAACAGCCTGCAGCTGCATCACTCAAATCTCTGCTTCTGTTGTCATGTGACATTCTCCCTGTGTGTCTCTATCTTCACATGGCACCTTCCTTTTCTTATAAGGACACTAGTCATATTGGATTAAGGCCCACTCTAATAATTACATATTAACTTGATTATATCTGCAAAGGTCCTACTTCCAAATAAGGTCACATTCACATATACCTATCTTTTTGGTGCACACAATTCAATCCATAATAAAGGAATAAGCAAAATAGATTCTAAAGTAAATTTGCACACAGCAAGGTGTCCACCATTAGGTTTCATAGTAAGCCCTTATAACATCAACAGATGTTATAGATATGTTTGTTGATGTGATAATTAATGTTTGCTAGACTTCCATCTAAATTTTCCTTGTTCCAACCCACATGCATACTGTATGAAACTCTGAAAACTTTGGAAAGTTTTGGGAAGGAACTTGGCCAGCTGTGTTCTGCCTTTCTAAATTGACATTCTTCTGTGCTGACTCCAGTAACCAGCTTTACTTTCCTGCCCTTGGGCAGCTTTCTGGGGAGGTCAGGTTCTAAAGCCACCAGGTAAGTACATTCAGGTGAGATGGAACAGTCTTGGCCACACTACTTAATAGCCACAGGCTTCAGTCACCTCATATATAAAATGGAAACAGTAACATACCCCCCTCACAAGGTCACTGTGCATAAGTGAGGTAATACCTGTGAGAAGTACACTGAGAACAAATGCTGGTCCCTTACAAGTGCTCAACATATGGCAGCTATGTTCATTGTAATTATTTAAACAAGCTCTATTGTGTGAAAAGAGATTTAGTGAATTCTACAGTGATTTTAAGTGAATTCTTACTTACAGTAGTAAGTAAGCAATTACAGGGATCCATAAGTGATCTGGTCTGCTTTGCAAAACAGAGTTCCCCATTGACAGATATGTGTAAACAGAGGCTGTATCCATCGGTCAGGGATGCCACAGGAAGTTCGCTCTTATCTGAACATAGAGGGATAATACCTACCTTACAGCGTTATTGTAAAGACTAAGAAAATCACAAAGGAAAAAGGCGTGACGCAATAGTTGAAATATAGCGAGGTGTTCAGGGGTGGTATTATAATCACGTCTGTTACTAGGTCATTGTTAGAGAAGATTCTTGCCCAGAACAGAAAAATCAATCAAAAGACTCCCTTCCAACTCTCAGCTGGCATAGTTTTATAGGAAGACCTACTGCTGAGTATATTTTCTAGTTCATTTAATATCTGCCTTGTGAATAAAGAAATAAATCTAGGGGTCTAAGGGCTGAGACTTTGAGGACTCATAAAAATGTTTATTCTGAGATATTCATGGCAGCATTGTTTTTAAAAAGTTAAGACTGAGAAATAATTAAAACACACAAAGTTAGAGAATTGGATAAATAAACAGTAGTACATGACTAAGAACACAGGCTCTGGAGTCAGCCGGCCAGGTCTGAAGCTCCACTCAGCCTTTGGCAAGTTAAACTCTCTCAGCCACGCTTTACTTTTATTCAGAGAGTGGTTGTGAGAATTAAAGCAGGTAAAGCATTTAGCATAGCACCCGACATAATAACAAGCCTTCAGTGATGGTGATGATGCTGTGGGTCTATCTTTTCTTGCTTCATAAATAAAACTAGTATATGTAGCTAAATTTTCTTTAAGTAGGTCATATAATAGAGAAACGAGAATACACTAACCCAATGATGAAAATTAGCATTACCAATGGTCATTGTGTACCTCCAGATGTGATATGCTAAGACAGATATGACATCACCAAGTAGAATTCTGACCAGGAATATGTAACCTGAGCATAGTCAAAAAAAGCAACAAATAAACCCAAATTGAGGAACATTCTATAAAATAAATGGCCTTTATTCCAAAATGTCAGTCGTGGAAGGCAAAGAAAGGCTAAACACACAGTTCCAGATTAAAGGAGACCAAAGAGACATGACCACTCAATGCTATATGTGATCCTGGACTAGATCTTGGGCTAGAGGCAAAAAAAATGTTAAAAAGAACATTACTGGGGGAGCTTCCGGGAAGATGGCGGAAGAGTAAGACACGGAGATCACCTTCCTCCCCACAGATACACCAGAAATACATCTACACGTGGAACAACTCCTACCGAACACCTACTGAACACTGGCAGAAGACCTCAGACCTCCCAAAAGGCAAGAAACCCCCCACGTACCTGGGTAGGGCAAAAGAAAAAGAATAAACAGAGACAAAAGGGTAGGGATGGGACCTGCACCAGTGGGAGGGAGCTGTGAAGGAGAAAAGGTTTCCACACACTTGGAAGCTCCTTCGCGGGCGGAGACTGCGGGTGGCGGAGGGGAAAGCCTCGGAACCGCGGAGGAGAGCGCAGAGGACAAAGCGGGGAGATTCCCGCATAGAGGATCAGGGCCCACCGGCACTCACCAGGCCGAGAGGCTTCTCTGCTCACCCGCCGGGGCGGGCGGGGCTGGGAGTTGAGGCTCGGGCTTCAGTCGGAGCGCAGGGAGAGGACTAGGGTTGGCGGCGTGAACACAGCCTGCAGGGGGTTAGTGCGCCACGGCTAGCCGGGGGGGAGTCCGGGGAAAAGTCTGGACCTGCCGAAGAGGCAAGAGACTTTTTCTTCCCTCTTTGCTTCCTGGTGGGCGAGGAGCGGGGATTAAGAGCGCTGCTTAAAGGTGCTCCAGAGACGGGCGCGAGCCACGGCTAACAGCGCAGACCCCAGAGACGCGCAGGAGATGCAAAGGCTGCTGCTGCCGCCACCAAGAAGCCTGTGTGCGAGCACAGGTCACTCTCCACACACCCCTTCCAGGGAGCCTGTGCAGCCCGCCACTGCCAGGGTCCCAGGATCCAGGGACAACTTCCCCAGGAGAACACACGGCGCACCTCAGGCTGGTGCAACGTCACGCTGGCGTCTGCCGCCGCAAGCTCGCCCCGCACTCCGTGCCCCTCCCTCCTCCCGGCCTGAGTGAGCCAGAGCCCCCGAATCAGCGGCTCCTTTAACCCCGTCCTGTCTGAGCAAAAACAGACGCCCTCCGGCGACCTACACGCAGAGGCGGGACCAAATCCAAAGCTGAGACCCTAGGAGCTGTGAGAACAAAGAAGAGAAAGGGAAATCTCTCCCAGCAGCCTCAGAAGCAGCGGATTAAAGCTCCACAATCAACTTGATGTATGTAGAATACATGAATAGACAACGAATCATCCCAAATTGAGGAGGTGGACTTTCAGAGCAAGATTTATGCTGTATAGCTTTGCTTCCCCCATTTGTCCTAGGGTTCTATCCGTCCGTTTTTTTCTTTGTTTTTTAATTTTTTGTAAATTTTTTTCTTAATAATTATTTTTTATTTTAATAACTTTATTATATTTTATCTTACTTTATTTTATGTTACTTTATCTTCTTTCTTTCTTTTTTCCTTCCTTCCCTCCTTCCTTCCTTCCTCCCTCCCTCCCTCCCTCCTTTCTTTCTTTCTTTCTTTCTTCCTTTCTTTCTTTCTTTCTTTATTTCTACTTCTACTAATTCTTTCTTTCTACTTTTTCTCCCTTTTATTCTGAGCCGTGTGGATGAAAGGCTCTTGGTGCTGAAGCCAGGAGTCAGTGCTGTGCCGATGAGGTGGGAGAGTCAACTTCAGGACACTGGTCCACAAGAGACCTCCCAGCTCCACATAATATCAAACGGCGAAAATCTCCCAGAGATCTCCATCTCAACACCAGCACCCAGCTTCAGTCAATGACCAGCAAGCTACAGTGCTGGACATCCTATGCCAAACAACTAGCAAGACAGGAACACAACCCCACCCATTAGCAGAGAGGCTGCCTAAAATCATAAGTCCACGGACACCGCAAAACACACCAACAGATGTGGACCTGCCCACCAGAAAGACAAGATCCAGCCTCATCCACCAGAACACAGGCACTAGTCCCCTCCACTAGGTAACCTACAAAACCCACTGAACCAACCTTAGCCACTGAGGACAGACACCAAAAACAACAGGAACTACGAGACTGCAGCCTGCAAAAAGGAGACCCCAAACACAGTAAGATAAGCAAAATGAGAAGACAGAAAAACACACAGCAGATGAAGGAGCAAGATAAAAACCCACCAGACCTAACAAATGAAGAGGAAATAGGCAGTCCACCTGAAAAAGAATTCAGAGTAATGACAGTAAAGATGATCCAAAATCTTGGAAATAGAAT
>NW_006771758.1:1322716-1332072 GCF_000442215.2 Lipotes vexillifer
CAATGAGATATCATCTCACACCAGTCCGAATGGCCATCATCAAAAAATCTAGAAACAATAAATGCTGGAGAGGGTGTGGAGAAAAGGGAACACTCTTGCACTGCTGGTGGGAATGTGAATTGGTTCAGCTACTATGGAGAACAGTATGGAGGTTCCTTAGAAAACTACAAATAGAATACCATATGACCCAGCAATCCCACTACTACTACGGTTGTTTCATATGGTTATTGGGGCTGTGCCATTGGCAAAGCCAGACAAGCTGCAAAGACAGAAATCGAAAAGCTTCAGATGAAAGAAATGACCTGCTGTGATGTTGTTAAAGAAGTTGCAAAAATAATTTACATAGTACGGTTGTTTCATATGGTTATTGGGGCTGTGCCATTGGCAAAGCCAGACAAGCTGCAAAGACAGAAATCGAAAAGCTTCAGATGAAAGAAATGACCTGCTGTGATGTTGTTAAAGAAGTTGCAAAAATAATTTACATAGTACATGATGAAGTTAAGGATAAAGCTTTTGAACTAGAGCTCAGCTGGGTTGGTGAAATAACTAACGGAAGACATGAAATTGTTCCAAAAGATATAAGGGAAGAGGCAGAGAAATATGCCAAGGAATCTTTGAAGGAAGAAGATGAATCAGATGATGATAACATGTAACATTTACTTCATTTACTTCTATTTAACTATTTAGCCCTTTGGATTAATACATACCCACTGACCAACTTTCATTAAATCTTTGTCTTGTAAAAAAAAAAAAAAAAAATGAGAAAACCATAATTCAGAAAGAGTCATGTACCAAAATGTTCATTGCAGCTCTATTTACAATAGCCCGGAGATGGAAACAACCTAAGTGCCCATCATCGGATGAATGGATAAAGAAGATGTGGCACATATATACACTGGAATATTACTCAGCCATAAAAAGAAATGAAATTGATCTATTTGTAATGAGGTGGATAGACCTAGAGTCTGTCATACAGAGTGAAGTAAGTCAGAAAGAGAAAGACAAATACCGTATGCTAACACATATATATGGAATTTAAGAAAAAGAATGTCATGAAGAACCTAGGGGTAAGACAGGAATAAAGACACAGACCTACTGGAGAATGGACTTGAGGATATGGGGAGGGGGAAGGGTAAGCTGTGACAAAGCGAGAGAGAGGCATGGACATATATACACTACCAAACGTAAGGTAGATAGCTAGTGGGAAGCAGCCGCATAGCACAGGGAGATCAGCTCGGTGCTTTGTGACCGCCTGGAGGGGTGGGATAGGGAGGGTGGGAAGGGGGGAGATTCAAGAGGGAAGAGATATGGGAACATACGTATATGTATAACTGATTCACTTTGTTATGAAGCAGAAACTAACACACCATTGTAAAGCAATTATGCTCCAATAAAGATGTAAAAAAAAAAAATTATTGACAAAACTGGAATATGAACCATAGATAAAAGTACTGTATTAATTAACTTCTAAATTTAATAACTGTACTGTGGCTATGTAAGAAAATATCTTCGTTCTTAGGAAACGGGCACTGAGGTATGATGAAATAAAGGGGCCTCAGCCATGCAGCCTCCTGTCATATGGTCCAAAAAATTAAAAATTTTATATATATGTGTACACGTACACACACACATGCAGAGAAAAGAAGAGAGAGAATGATAAAGCAAATGTGGCAAAATGTCAAAAATCAGTGAATTTGGGTAAAGAGTATTTGGGTATTCTCTATACTAGCAATTTTCCTTAAGTTTAAAATTATCTCAAAGTTAGTTCTTTGTTTTTTTAATCTATAGAGAAGGGAAAGTACTGGGAGTAGAGATGAAACAAAATTGGCCACAAATTGACCACTGGTGAATCTGAGTGATGAGCACATGGGGTTTATTATACTCTTCTGCCTACTATTGTATATATTTTAAAATCAAGTCATAAGGTACCATGATAAAATGATTGTTTTGTAAAACGTCTGTGTGCTCATACATGTAATAGTGGCATATGTGTGCGCAAGTCTGTGTACATGTGGGTGATTATGGTGTGTGCACATTTGTACATACACATGAATGTGAGCAACTGTGCACACATATGTACCAAAGACTATTTACCAAAGGGTCCAAAGTGCCTCCTTCTCAACAAGGCCACACAGAATTTGATCTTGAGAAATTTAACACACTCTTCCTCAACTTTCCCTTCTGTAAAATGTGAATGACAGTAGGAACTACCTCCTCTGGTTATTAGTGAAGTTTAAACATGTTAATATATGTAAAATGTTTAGAACAATGCCTTACACTGCTTTTACTATTATTTTTTAGGTAGTAACATCATGGGTAATTTTTGCTGTCTCCTTTACACCTTTCCTTATTGTCCAAACTTTCTTTTTTACAGTAACTTCATAGTCTGGAAAAAAAAAAAAAGAATTTTTTTTATTTTAGCAAAATAACAGAGAGAAGGAAGAAAAGAAGGAAGGGGGGAAGGGATAAAGAGAGGAAGGAAAGAAAGGAGGAGAGAAGGGAGGGAGGGAGGGAAGATTTGCCCTCTAGGACTAATTCCAATTTCCCCTACAGCTGAACTCTTCAGTGGATCATTTTTTTTATATAAATTTACTTATTTTATCTATTTATTTTTGGCTGCATTGGGTCTTCGTTGCTGCACATGGGCTTTCTCTAGTTGCGGTGAGCGGGGTCTACTCTTCATTGCATTGTGCGGGCTTGTCATTGTGGTGGCTTCTCGTTGTGGAGCACGGGCTCTAGGTGCACGGGCTTCAGTAGTTGTGGCACGCGGGCTCAGTAGTTGTGGCTCGTGGGCTCTAGAGCACAGGCTCAGTAGTTGTGGTGCATGGGCTTAGTTGCTCTGCGGCATGTGGGATCTTCCCGGACCAGGTCTCAACCCCGTGTCCCCTGCATTGGCAGGCAGATTCTTAACCACTGCACCACCAGGGAAGCCCCCATTAGATCATTTAAATCGCTATTATTTGAATAAGACTTGAGGGGATTTTTCCGCCCCCTGGAAAATTAAAAATTATTTTGTAATGCAAATGGTCCTTCTCTGGTGTATTTGTCCTATTAGGGAATTGGAAGTTTCTTAAAGGCAATGCAAACGTGAGTGCCCATTCAGATAAGGCCAATCTTTTCTCTTTTCCTAATTTTAATTTTGAACCGTTTTTTAAAATATAAAAATAAATAAATTTATTTTAAAAAATAGTTACCCAAATCACTATATAATTACAAATGTGGTGTCATAAAGGAAGGTGTCACACTGTATATACTTCAAATTTACTTTTATCTACTACTAATAATAACTTTGACTAACACTGGTTATGGTATTAATTAGGAGATTTCCAGTTGTGAGAGAAACCCAACTGAAAGTAGCTTAAGAGAAAAAAGGAATTTATTGGTTCACCCTTGGCACACCCAGAAGCAGAAGCTTAAATGATAACTCCCTTTGAATTTACAGACCCCACCTTCCTCCTCAGTGTTAATTTCGCAGGCAGCCTCTCTCAATGGGGCCGAAGAGATGGTTACTGGCAATCCAGGTATACAAGAATCTATAAAATTCTAGATCCAGGGGAAAGAGAGATGCCCTCTGTCCCAAGGTCCCTGTATCAAACCCTTAAAGAAGACCTGATTTGCCCAATTTGGACCATGTGCTCTTTCTGAACCAATCCTTCAGGCCAAAGGAATGAATGCTCCCATTGGTCAGGCTGGATCCTATGCCCACGCATTGTGCCTGGGGTACTGGCAGGATAGATGCCATCCAAACTCTAAAGAATGGTTGTCATACCGGCGTAAGAGGTGTTGGATGGTCAAAAGCCATCTGGCCACCCCGTGGCAGTGTCTGAAATTTTGTCTCTTCACAAAGCCTTCATAATAGCGTGCACACTCCGAACCAAATTCAGGCAGGTAGGGATAGAAGGCAAAGGCTTCCAGCTTCTAGCTTGGTCAATGTCTTAGCAGGCTGAGTCCACCAGAGGTCAGGGCAGAGCACAAAGCAGGACTGGTCCAGGAGCTGGCTCTCCAACCCTGCTCAAATCAGCAGCTCACACCTCAGTCCCTGGGAACACCAAGACTGCAGTTATCAGAAACAAAACCCAGGCTGCAGCAAGGGACCAGATTTCCTTCAGAATTGGCTACCTAGGGACAGGTCTAGACCGGAGCAGGGGCAGACAGGGAGAGAGAAGTGATTTCTAAAACATTCTATTCTGCAGCTGCACATGTTATGCTGAAGAAACACAGCTACAGTGCCCCAGAATCATGCAAAATGAAACATAAAATGTATCAGGACAGAATCGACCAGAAAAGCTGGATTCTGGTCTCTGCCACCGCCTGCCTCTCTCGACTTTCCTTCCACCACACTTCTGCCTGCTCACTATGTCAGCCACACTGATTGACTTTCTGCAATTCAATCATACCAAACTTGTTTCCTCAGAGCCTTTTGCCTTGTGGTACCCTCTGCTCAGAGAGTCCTTTTCGTAGATCTTGTCCCTTCCTGTCAAGGAAATTTCATATGAAATGTTAGTACCCATCTAAAGTAATGTCCCACCCAGTAGCACTAACACATCACCATGTTTATTTCCTTCATATCATTCATCACCCTCTCAATATGGCTGTTAATTTGTTAACTTGTTGTTTTCCCCACCCCACAACAAAGCACAGGAAACTCAGGGACTTTCTTCTGAAGTTTATCCAGCACCCAGAATAGTGCCTCCTCAGAGCATAAGGGCCCAGGAAGCATCTGATGAATGAACAAACTAATGAATGAGCCCATTTCCCACATAAAAAATTAGATGGTTAGATTATGCTATATTAGCAATGGCTACCATACATTGACCATATATTGCATGTTAGGCACATTGGTAAGGGCTGTGAGTAGCGCTGTAGATGGTTGACTTTATATTTTTTTCAGCCCTAACAAGATCCCAAATATTCTCGGGCGGGACCTCAAATATCCAAAATGATGTTTCTGATGCCAAAATTCCTCACTTGGCCATTATTTCTTGGGCTTAGTTCAGAATCTTTCAAACTAACTTTTTTGCTGAAGAAACATTTGCTCAAGTGAAATTTCACCTGGAAGCCCTATATGAAAAACAACTGAAAAAAAGTATGTGTGTTAGCCCAATAAAAAAGCCTCCAAAAAATTTCAGGAAAAGGAATCATAAAGACCATCATCAATGACCACAAGGTAATTGAGCTAATTGGGAGACATTTCTCTTGCAGAAGTATTCCAGCTAATAAATGAAGGGATGATAGATTTAGTAATTTGCTACTTGTCATGATTTAATGGATCTCAGCAATGAGCATGGAAGCCTACTAACCTCACAAAAAGAAAGATCATCAGCCTCCTGATAAAAGAACACACCACCACGCATGAAGGAGTCTCACCAAAAAGATCACATCTAAATCTCATCAGCCTTGCAATTTTAACTATCAATTTACAGGAAGTACAGAGGAACTTGTTAATGTACACCACAGGAATACAACCAGGAAAATCCAAACAGTAGGAAATTAACAACATGAATTCCTCAAAAATAAATAACAAGACAGGGAAGGAAGGAGATGGAGTAGAAAGTGACAGACTGAAAGAGGTTTAAATTCATATGAACCAATCACAAAATATAAATTATTTTTGGATCCTAATTCAAGCAGATAATCTGAAAAACCAAAATTTTCAAAATGCATAAGACAATTAAATTTAACACTGACTAGATGATGGTATTGAGGAATCATTATTTTTAGAATGGCATTTAAGTTATATTTCTTATAGAGAGTATTTTTATTTTATAGATACAAACTAAAAAATGAATAAAATGAAAAAAGAAGTTAATAAAGAGACAAATTTAAAATCCCCACATATTTGGACATTTGAAAATAAACTAAGCCAAAAATTATTACAACTTTTCAAACTAGAAATAAAAAAGCCATTGAAACATCATACAGGTTTTAAATTTTAATAATGTAAATATTGATAGCTATATTCATATAAATTAAAAGCTGTTTGGGATTTTCAATAATTTTTTTAAGTCTAAAATGGTTCATCAGACAAAAAAAAAAAGAAAGAAAAATGAGGAAACCACTGTGGGGTATTACTAACCAGAATAGGTCCCTTTCTTGCTATGTCCTCATAAGGAGCCATTGTTATGGAATTCTAAGCACCTATACAAGTTTCTGGTTGGCCTAGATTTGTGGTCCTTCTAGCTTGGGAAGCTGCTTTTCAGTGACCTGAGGGACTTTGACCAAAGTTAGGTTGTTTTCTCCTTTACATTGTAGGCTGTCTGTAGATTCCATTTGTTGTTTTTTTTTTTTTTTTTGGTTTTCTTTTTTCTTACTTTTTCAATTTATTTTTTTTCTTTTTTCTCTATTTAATTTTTTCCTTTTTTCTTTTTCTCTTTTTTTTTTTACTTGTTTTCTCTTTTTTCTTTCCCTCATTTTTTTTCTTTTTTACTTATTATTTTTTCTCATTTCTTTTTTACTTAGTGTATTTTTATTTTAGTCTGTCATTGTGGTTTTTTTATTTTTATTTTTTTGGCTGCATTGGGCCTTCATTGCTGCGCACCGGCTTTCTCTACTTGCGGCGAGCAGGGGTTAATCTTCGTTGCAGTGCGCAGGCTTCTCATTGTTGCAGAGCATGGGCTCTAGGCGCACAGGCTTCAGTAGTTGTGGCTCGCAGACTCTAGAGCGCAGGTTCAGTAGTTGTGGCGCATGGGCTTAGTTGCTGCATGGCATGTGGGATCTTCCTGGACCAGGGCTCGAACCCGTGTTCCCTGCATTGGCAGGTGGATTCTTAACTACTGCGCCACCAGGGAAGCCCATGCCATTGTGTTTTGATTCCATTATAAAGATCAGTTCATCAGGTAGTGTGAAAAGTGATTTTCTTTTGAGGTGACCTGGACCAATCTCACCAGCTTTTCCCAGGTTTAAGCTGATCTTGGGACACCTTGCCTTCAACCCCCTCAGTGAATCTAACATGCTGCAGGGCTTTCCACCATCTCTGCTGAGGAGGAAACCCATGCTGGCAACAACCAGCTCCTCAAGACCAACAGCAAGGGTACCTTTGCCAAGGTGAAGTTGGCCTGACACATCCTGACTGGGAAGGAGGTAGCTGTGAAAATCATTGACAAGCATCAACAGGATTCCTCCAGTCTCCAGGGACTATCCCACAGAGTAAAATTCATGAAGGCTTTGAATCATCCCAATACAGTGAGGTTATTTGAAGTGATGGAGGCTGAGGACAAGACTCCTTGTCATGGAATATGCTGCTGGAAGAGAGTACATAGTGGCTCTTGGCAGTTTGCAAGAAAAAGAGATCCAAGTCAAATTCTGCCAGATAGAGTCTGCTATAAAGTACCAGCACCAGAAGTTCATTATCCTGGATGCTGACATGACCACCAAGATTGCAGACCTTGGCTTCTGCATCAAATTCACCTTTAGCAATAAGCTGGATACCCTCTGTGGCAGTCCCCTGTTATGCTGCCCTGGAACTCACCCAGGGCCAAAAGTATGATGGACTCTCCATTGCTGTGTGGAGCTTAGGAGTCATCCTTTATACTGGTCAGTGGAGCCCTGCCTTTGATGGGCAGAACTTCAAGGAGATATGAGAGGGAGTACTGGGCAAAATATACCATATTCTCTTAGACTTGTGCATGGAACATGAAAACCTGCTCAAGAAATCTTTCATTTTCAATGCCAGCAAGAGAGATACTTTAGAGTAAATCATGGAGGATTCATGAACGAATGTGGGTCATGCAGATGAGAAGCTAAAGCTTGATGTAGAGCCACTGTCTAACTACAGGACCCTGCAGACTGAGCTGATGCATCCATAGGTTACACACAGAAAGGGATCCTAGGACTCACTTAGGTTAATTGCCAAACACTGCAGCCCAGCACAACCTCCAGTGTGTCCCTGCGGCCTCCTCCTCCACCCAAAACTTTAGCAGCGATGCTGGGACCCCAGATGGAACAAATTTCCTCCACAGTTTATCCAAAGGAAATTCCCTATACACTGGGCAGTACATTTGGGATCAGCAGATTTTTGCCCAAATGTGATCCCAGCCTCTCCCTTGGGCAATAACCACAGCTAGCACTGGGCCACTGGTGGCTTCTTTAGCAAGTTCTCCCTTAAGTTTATATGAAGGTATGCTTATTTCAGGTGTGCCAGAAGGAACCTGCATAAACCTACAAGCAAACAGCATATGGAGATACTCAAAGCTAGGGAGGCCAAGCCACACACTATGCTTTACATGGAGTATGAAGATCACAAACTCCATGCAGTCCTTTAACATGGCATGAAAATTCAGCAAGGTGCTCGACACAAAAGCTGCCAGTATGAGCTGAATAAGAAATGGTGCTACTGTGCATGGATGGCACCCCAGGGCCAAGAAGGCTTCCCGCACTGGGAGGCGGAGTTGTGCAAACTCCCACAATCGTCCCTCAACAGGGTCATTTAAACACACAGCCAGAACCTCCATGGCCCTCAAAAGCATTGCCTCTAAAATAACCAAGGAACTTAAGCTTTAAAAGGCTGCCAGATTTTTAGCCTAGTGAAACTACTCTATATGATACTCTTAACCATAGATTCATATCCTTGTACATTCATCTGTCCAGAAACATAGAATGTACAACACCAGGAGTAAATCCTAATGTAGACTCTGGACCTTGGGTAATAATGACATGTCAATGTAAGGTTCATCAGTTATAACAAATGTACCAACCTGGTGGGGGATGTTGACAGTGGGAGAAGCTATGCATGTGTGGGGACAGGGAGTATATTAAATCTCTATCTTCCTCTTAATTTTCCTGTGAACCTAAAACTGTTCTTTTATTTAAAAAAAGTCTTTTTTTAAAAGGCTGCCAGGAACCACCTAGGAGACAGAAGGACAGGCCAGCTGGCTCCATCTGCCAGCCTGCCACCTAGCCCCACCCCAAAGGCAGTGACTGGACTGGTCTGTTTCCCCTGGGGCACTTATCCCCTCCCCTGCCCTTCTGGGTCTTTTCTTCCTTGTTTGTGAGAGAGGGCAGATTGTTCTGTAAAATAAAGATAAAAAACAAAACTCTCTTTCCTCCTTCCTCTTTCCTCCTGCTTCCTTTCCTTGCCCCTCCTCCTCCCCCTCTTATATTTTGGCCTACACAGAAAAAATTTGGTTACATACAGAGGGAATTGAGCAAATAGTTAAATACATCAAGGATAATGAAAACCAGGTTTCTCCATGGAAAAAGAGTTACAAATATGGAAAAGGATAGGTTAGGATAGGATAGGTTAGGATAGGATAGGATAGAATAGAATAGAATAGAATAGAATAGAATAGAATGCTCAGAAACAAAGCCACACACTTATGTAATATTGATAGATGACAGAGGGGACACATCAGTAGGGA
>NW_006771758.1:1332082-1335230 GCF_000442215.2 Lipotes vexillifer
GTAACT
This sequence comes from Lipotes vexillifer, assembly GCF_000442215.2. Lineage (NCBI taxonomy): Eukaryota > Metazoa > Chordata > Mammalia > Artiodactyla > Lipotidae > Lipotes > Lipotes vexillifer. The sequence continues at coordinate 1,332,089 of NW_006771758.1, forward strand.
GTTCATTAAATACAGCTGTAAAAAAAAAAAATTGCAATCCATGTAGAAAAGGAAGAAATTGGATCCCTGCCTCATATTATAACCAAAAATCAATTCTATTGTATTAAGGGCATAAATATGAAAACAAAACTTTTATTTTTATTATTTTTTATTGAAGTATAGTTGATTTACAATATTATGTTAGTTTTAGGTGTACAGCACAGTGATTCAGGTTTGTTTGTTTGTTGTTTTTTTTGCAGATTATATTCCATTAAAGGCTATTACAAGATAATGAATATAACTCCCTGTGCTATACAGTAAATCCTTGTTGCTTATCTATTTTATGTATAGTTGTCTGTATCTATTAATCCCAGATACAATCTGTTAATTCCACAGGGGGAGGAGGGACAAATTTGGAGTATGGAATTAACAAAACTTTTATTTTTAAATAGAAAAAATTAAGTGGATTTGTGTGTGTGTGTGTGTGTGTGTGTGTGTGTGGTACGCCGGCCTCTCACTGTTGTGGCCTCTCTCATTGCGGAGCACAAGCTCCGGACGCGCAGGCTCAGTGGCCGTGGCTCACGGACGCAGCCGCTCCACGGCATGTGGGATCCTCCCGGACCGGGGCACGAACCCGTGTCCCCTGCATCAGCAGGCGGATTCTCAACCACTGCGCCACCAGGGAAGCCCCATTAAGTGGATTGTTTTAAACCTTGAAGTAGGGAATGACTTCTAATCAGGACAAAAAGCATTGACTATGAAAAAAAAGATTTATCAACTTGTTTAAAATTAAGAACTTATTAGTTATCAAAAGACACCTTAAAGTATGTGAAATAAATTACAAACTTGGAGCAAATACTCCCAGTACATGCAACTAACAAAGAATCAGCATCAAGAAAACCTCCTTTACGGCAATCAGAAAAGTACAAACAATTCATTGTAGGGGTCAGCAATTTTTCTTAAAGGATCAGATTGTAAATACTTTAGTCTTTGAGGACTATCTGGCCTCTGTCACAACTACTCAGCCATTATATTTCAAAAGCAGCCATAGAAAATACATAAGATAATTACTTTTTTTTTTTTTTTTTTGGTGTGGTGAAAAAATTTAAGATTTACTCTCTTAGCCACTTTCAGGTTTATAATACAATATTGTTAACAGTCACCATTCGGTACATCAGATGAGGTGATAGAGATGGTGTGAACTTACCCTATTGTAATAATTTTGCAATATATACATGTATCAAATTATCACATTGTACACCTTAAACTTACACAATGTTGTATATCAATTATATCACAATGAAGCTGGAAAAAATGCATTGCAAATTAACAGTGCTCCAATAAAACTTTAATTACAAAATGGGGCGCCAGCCCCATGGCCTTAGTTTGCCAATCTTTCTCATAAGGACTGGGGGTGAAATTTGAGTTTGTATCATCTTTGCTACATGATAAAATACTCCAAAACTTGGTGGCTTAAAACAGTAAATATTACTTCTCATGATCCTGTGGATCAACTGGGCAGTTGTTCTGGTCTAGGCCAGCTTGGCAAATCTCTGTTATCAACTGGCAGCTCGGATGGGACTGGAGGTTTTAGGCTGTATTATAGACTGAAGGTTTGTGCTCCCTCAGAATTCATATGTTGAAACCTAATCCCCAATGTGATGGTATTTGGGGGTGAGGTCTTTGAGACGTGACTAGGTCTTGAGGGTAGACCCTCATGAATGGGATTAATGCCCTTCAAAAAGAAACCTCTTGAATGTGCACCTCAAAGCTCATCTGCTTAGCAAAGCCACAAAACACAAACCTCTCACTTTTTACCTATGTTTCCACCTAAAACAAAAAACAAAAAACCTACACCACACAGAACTCAGATTTGCTGAAAAATACATTTCTAATCTCAGAAAAATGTCGGTGTGGCAGATGGCCTACATGCCTCTGTCATGTGGTCCATTTAGGAGCAGGGATCAGAAGGGAGACTTCCTATTGGCTGCAGGGGGGAAACTGCGTGGACTCATGGAAAGTGAAAGCAGGACTTGGCTGCAGAGCTGGGGGTGGATATAGCTCTTCTTCCGACAGCCTGGGAATGGGAAGGTCACGTCGACTCATGGGAGCTTCAGGGTCAAGCCAACCAAGATTTAGGGCCAACCCAAGAGGTTTCCAATCCCCTGGCATAATTTAGACACGTTTGGGGAAGAGCGCAAGTTCCCTACCTGAGATGACTTTTAAGACTTTCCAATGCAGACGGTATAAGCATTTCTTCAGGGTCCCCTGGAGGCAGCTCATTCATGAGGCATCACCTCTGGGGAGGGGCAGGGGGCTCCAGACAGTAAGCATATGGCACTTAAGACAAAGCAGATGGCACCAACTTTTAAAGATGACTCTTTACTACTTAATCAATGGCTTCAACTCTAAATTATATTTTTACAGATATGTACCTATGCAACTTAACGTGGCTCTTCTAAGCAGGTGAGGACTTCCTCTTCAATGCTCTATAAAAATGATTTGTGTTCTATATAGTGAGTTTTTCCAGTAAATGTGGCTTAATATTTTAATTCTTAGAATCTGTCTTCTCAGGGCTTCGCTGGTGGCGCAATGGTTAAGAGTCCGCCTGCCAACGCAGGGGACACGGGTTCGAGCCCTGGTCCGGGAAGATCCCACATGCCATGGAGCAACTAAGCCCGTGCGCCACAACTACTGAGCCCACATGCTGCAGCTACTGAAGCCCGTGTGCCTGTGTGCCACAAAAGGAGAAGCCACCGCAATGAGAAGCCCGCACATCGCAAGGAAGAGCAGCCCCTGTTCTCCGCAACCAGAGAAAGCACGTGCGCAGCAACAAAGACCCAACACAGCCAAAATAAACAAAATAAATAAATAAATTTATAAAAATAAAATAAAAGAATGTGTCTTCTCTATGTGATGCAACCAAATTCTGTTTTGTTTGTGGTATGACTAGCACAGGCCAACTCCCTCTCTTCACTTAACAGAAGACCAATGAGCTGTTAATCAAGCTGTTATCTCCATGGTGCTACTTGCTAAATGCACTGATTTCATAAGTATGTGGAATCCTTTTTCTTTTGAATCTGTATATCATATGTAAGACTGAATCTACTTAATAAACACTGAATAACCAAAAAAAAAAGAAAGGAAAAGAAACCTCTTTAGG
>NW_006771758.1:1335343-1338443 GCF_000442215.2 Lipotes vexillifer
CAAAAGAACCCTCTTGAGGGAAAGATCTCTCCGGAGTATCTCCTCTTCTCTCACACCTACACTGCATTTGCCTTCACATCTAACACCAGATGTGTGGGGCTTTTCCCCACACCAAGCAATTCTGTGACACCAGCCTGGTGCCCTACAATTTAATTAGATTCTGATACCATCTACCTAGAGTAAGCATCAGATCCTCTGTGTTAAAGGGCTCAGTCCCACAAAACTGCCCCCTGCCCACCCCCACCTTCGTTTGGATGCTAAGCTCAAATTCAGGTTGTTACCTGTACTTCTGACAGAATGGCTGTAAATCAGAAGTTCCCACAACCCCCTCCTCAAGTTTGATTAATTTGCTAGAGTGGCTCACAGAACTCAGGAAAACAGTTTACTTACTATTGATACATTACTGGTTTCCTACAAAGAATATTAAGGATGCGAATGAAGAGCCAGATGAAGAGATACATAGGGTGAAGGCCAGAAGCGTCCCAAGCACAGGAGTTTGTCTCCATAGAGTGTGGGGTACACTGCCCTCTGGGCATGTGGGTACATTCTTGTTCACCAACCTGGAAAATCTCCGAGCCTCATCCTTTTAGATTGTTATGGAGGCTTTGTTACATAGGCATGATTGATTAAATCACTGATGATTGGTGATTGAACTCAATCTCCAGCTTCTCTCCCTTCCCCAGAGGTAGAGGGGTGGGAAGAGAGGCGGAAAGTTCCAATCCTTTAATACTTTAATGGTTCCCTTGACAACCAGCCCCCAACCTTAAGGGCTATCCAAAAGTGACCTCAATAACATAAATTCAGGTGTGGTTGAAAAGCGTGCTCACACTACTTAGGAAATTTCAAGGGTCTTAGGAGCTCTGTGCCAGGAACAGGATGAAAATCGACTATATATTTGTTACAGATCACAAGACCACAAGAGAGCTCCCTTGTTCCTTCTATCATGTGAGGACATAGCCAGAAGACAGCCATCTATGAACCAGGCCCTCACCAGATGCTGAATCTGTTGGCATCTTGATCTTAGACTTCTCAGCCTTTAGGAACGTAAGAAATAAATGTCTGTTTGTTTATAAACCACTCAGTCTCTGGTATTTCATTATAGCAGCCCAAACAGACTAAGACACAGTGGTTCACTTACATGCCTGGTGGTTGGCAGAACAGTCAGGATAGGGGCCTCCTCTTGGCCCCTTGTCTTTTCTACCATGTGTTTTCATCTTCCAGGATGCTGATCTGGATTTTGTCAGTGGTGGCAAAAAGACTCCTAGCAGCAAGAAAGGGCAAGCCCAAAGTATAAGCAGTTTTCAGGCCTCTGCTTGCATCACATTTCTTAATGCTCCTTTGACCAAAATAGGTCATACGGACAAGCCCAGATTCAAGAGGTAGAGAAACAGACTCTATCAACTCTTGACAGAAGGATGAGCAAAGTCACATGGCAAAGGGGAATGCAATCTGGAATGGGAGGAATTTGCAGCCATTTTACAATCGACCTAACTGTAAACATTTAAACAACATGATGTAAATGCATATTCTAGGTAGTCAGTGACTGCAAATACATAAATTACTAACTTCTCATGTTAGACTTCTCTGGTTTTTTGTTCCTAAAGGAAAGCTTTGCCACCAATAACAAGTTTATAGAACAATCCATGATTTTGCTTTCACAAGCTCTCTTATGCCAATCTCTCATGCAAATGGATCAACTGAGACATTTCTATAAACTATTTATATCAATGATTACCAAGAGAACAAGCATTCCCTCCCCTTGAACCTCACTTAGAGAGACTTACCAGACTTGAGGTGAAAACACTCAAATAAACCACACAATTCTATAGCTAAAAAATGAAAAATATGTATAACTAATTTTTATAATACAAACTACAGAATGTATCACATTTATAAAATGGAGGCATGGTTTTTAAATTTGAGAGACACCAACCTGAAACTAAAGAGATTCCAATTTCCAAGTATACCCTGAGCTCTGTAGAGGCCATTTCTCTTCAAAAGAGACCCTGTTACAGGGTCCAGAGAGAGAGCATCCCTGGAACAGCCACAGGAATATTCTTCTCCTGGCTGAATCCACCCCCTGGCTGGTTGGCAGTTGGCAACCTGACAAGTGTTTTACATTCAAAAGGTCAAGCTCTGAGTGAATCTGCCCAGAGCCTCTGGTGAAGAGGGCCTTGCCAATCACGCCTGGATGCCCAGGCCTGGCATCTGTCCCTTGCCCCTGCCATTCTGACAGCTGTGGAAGAAGGGACCCAGGCTCCCAGCTTGGGCTGTCACTAAGTGATGGCAGCCCTTTTGCTGAAGGTCAAACTCTAATTCTTACTCCAGGGAGACTTCCTTCTCTCTTTCTCTATTTCAGCCTGTCCATCTTCATAACTGTTTGCGTTTTTCTGCTGCTTTATAGTCTTCAAAACATTTTCCCTTTCACACTCTCATTTGATCCTCCCCATAGGAAGAGGGTGTCAGAGCAATCATGAATTTCCCTTTTGTAAGAACAAACAGAGAGACTAGGCAGTTGAGTGTTGGAAGAACGTACAACGTAGCAGTTAAGAACAAAGGCTCCGGAGTTAGATTCCTGCCAGTCTCCTTCCATGTAACCTCGGGCAAACTGCATAATCTCTCTCTCCCTCTCTCTCTCCCCCTCTGTTTCCCTGTATATAAAGTAGAGATATTAATCTTTCCTATTTCATAAGGTTTTTGCAAGAACGAAGTATAAGAAGAAATGTCTGGCATAAAACAATATCGCAATAAACCATAAGGATATGTTTATTATTTGTACTGCTTCTGTTGTTATCACATAGCTAGATTACAGCAAAGCAAGGACTAGAATGCACATCCATGGGCCTGAAAGCCGCACTATCTACATCCACCTTTCAATAAAGTGAGCGGGGGTTCTGGCTGTTCTGCTTTCCCACATGAGAAGCAAATTATCCCAGGAAGGAGTAGGCTGGAGGACCTATCTTCTTAAAAGAAAACCTTTTCTTCCAGCGTGCTAAAACTTCAGAAAGGAGCCTGAGGGTCCTGAACTCTTATAGTTACCTCCAAAGAACAGGTATTATAAAAAACTGGGTTAGTCTCAGAATACGGTTAGCCTTTCCCT
>NW_006771758.1:1338598-1360255 GCF_000442215.2 Lipotes vexillifer
CCCTACACAACCTATTATTCTAATCCAGGAAAGTCAGTATGTCCAGGAATATCAGCTCTACTGACAATCAAAGTTCTTGCTTTTAGCCAGGAGTTTCAAATCCTTCCCCAACCAACCTTTCATCAAATTTGCCCCCAAATCACCAAATTTTAATTGTTCGAGTTCCTTTTCCTCCTTCATCCCTGGGTAATTATCAATGAATGTGTTAGTGAAAAGGTTATAAAATCATGAACAGGAAGAAGAAGGTGACCTAGTAACCCAGCTACTAACCCCTGAATAATCCACAGTTGACTTTGCCCACCATAAAGAAGATTAGAAATGTGTAGTTACAGGATGCAGAAACAAACAAATGTAAGCTTAGAAGGAGAAAAGAATTGAATTTCGAATTTAATAGTGACAACAAAAAAAACAATCAAATGGGAGAGAAAATGAAAAGAATAGAGTCGGAATTCCCAGGAAATACATTAAACCATAGCTTTGAAAGACAAAGAAAATAGAAAGAGAGAGAAAAATAACACAGAAATCTACCTTCATTGCACTGTGTCTGACCAAAGAACATTATAATGAATCTCCCACTACCATTAAATTAAACACGAATTGCTTTTGTTTCTAATTAATGTTTCTAATTAATGTCGGCCTAAGCCAACGTGATGTGTGAAAGTCTTCTTTTTTAATGCCTCTGCCATGCCACAGAAATATATTACAACCAGAATGAAAGATTACGGATGCTTTCCAATAGCTTCCTCTAAAATATAGGCCAAACCTTATAGAAGGTATATGTGAGAGTCATTTGAATTCCAAATGCATTTAAAAGGACCAGCTCTATTACAGTGCATAGCAAATGAATCCATAATGAGGAGATATTCCAGACCAATTGTTTCCAAATTATGCTTTAGATTATCTTCATTTCTCTTTTGAAAATATGCCTTGTTATTTTTAGCATGGCATAAGAAACCCTTGACTTTTCTGGCATCAAATGACATCTCCAGTTTCTGTGCTCTCCCTTATTCCTTTACATACCAGCTTGGCCACATCGGACTTAGACCCTTGTCATTCCCAGTAAACTCCAATCATCCTTCAAAGCCCAGCTCAGGTCTCACCTGCTCTGCAAAACTTTTGCCAGTACTCCCAGGTGGAGTTAGAAATCCCTCCTGGGTGCTCCCAACACCTTATATCCATGCAACATTTGTTCTACAGGTGGCCTTCAGCAAGAATCTTCTCTTACAGTGTCTGAACTCACCAGGTTATAGGTATAGGCACAGTGCCTGCATAGATGGATTGTGTTAACAATGAAGTAACAGAAATCTATAGGAGCTAGCTTAAATTTAAAAGGGTGGGGAGATGGGGCGCATATTAAAAGCATACATGGGAAGCTCATGGAATCCAAGCCAAGACTCAGGAAGAGACAGATATAAGAAATGGAAAGCCATCTGGAATCCAAAGGTCACTCTCTCCCACATTTCATCACCCATTCGCATCTACATCTGCTTTGCTCTTTAATCACTAAGACTGACTTTTCTGTTATCAGCCTACACAACAAAAGGTCAGGGTGGTGGTGAAGGAACTCAGTTCCATCACAGTTTTTGTATCTATAGAGCAAGAGTCCAGTCATGTAAAAAGAATCCCTTGTTGTCTCCGCTTTGGTCCTAATTCCAAATTCCAGGGGAGGAATCAGATTGCCTGACTTGAATCAGGTGTCCACAGTGACCCATCTTGCTAAGTTTAGATGGTCAGGGCTATGTGGTTCAAATTCAACTAATGGGGGCACTGCAAAGGAAGCAAAAGAGAAGGGAGAATCATTGTGAGCTAAGAGACAGCCCAAAAGGTGACACCTATACAGACATCCTGTTGACTAGAACAGAGGGAGGGAAAGAAGGAAGAAGGGAGGGAAGGAGGGGGGATAAATCCAAATACATTTGGAGGGCTTCCTCATGGTGATAAGAGTCAAACTAAAAGATTAGGAACTTAGTGAATTTCTGGGGATGCTCATGAAATCCAGCGGTAGTGACATCATCATTGTACATACGCATGTGTTGAGTATCTACAGGTAAGTAGCCACTGATATAGACACTTACCTTCAAAGAACGTGTATGTCAATCAATAGCAGGGATCTGAAGCTCAGGAAAAATAAAAAATAAGCAGAGTTCACTGAAGAACCCCAAACCAAAAAACCATGTATCTGTCAGTGGCATCTGCTCCAAATAACCTAAAAGTCTGTGGTCTGCATGTTTAGTAAGCATTAAAACCTCTGGGAGGCAGAAGAGAAACCCACATCTATTCACACTAAAGTGTAAATGTGTGCTTACAGCAGACAATGAACTGCCCTTTGGACATCACACAGTCAATAATATTAAAGCCTTGGTATAGGGGCAAGGTTTCCCAAAGTGTGGTTCACATTGGAAACTTAGCCAAGAAATCTGCATACCTGACAAGCTTGTGAGAAACTTCTCATGCACAGCACCACTATGAACTACTGGGGTGAGCAGCCTCTAAAGTGACCCCCGGAAATCTCCAAGCTACACCGTTTTTGTAGGCCCCTCCCACCCTGTACCAGGTTTGGTCTGTATGACCAATAGCATATAGCAGAAATGACAGTATGTCACTTCCAATATTAGGTTATAAAAGGATTGCAGTTCATGCCTTGAGATTCTCTCCCCTGAACCCACCCCCTCTCCTTCTCACTTTGCTTCTCCCCGTTCTCCCTTTCCCTATCACGCTGTCTATCTTTTCTTAGATCACTCATACTGGGGGAAACCATATGATGAGCAGAGTTATGGAGAGAACTCTGTGGCAAGAAACTGAAGCGTCCTGCCAAGAGCCACATGAGTGAGCTTAGAAGTGGATATTCCAGCGCCTTCAGAAACTGCAGCTCGACTGCAACATCATAAGAGACTGAAATCAGAGCCACTCAGCTCAGCCATTCCTAGATCCCTGACCCTCAGAAATCGTGGGATAATAAATGTTCATTGTTTTATTTTTTCATTTTTATTTTTGGCTGCACCGCAAAGCTTGCGGGATCCTAGTTCTCCAACCAGGGATTGAACGCGGCCACGGCAGTGAAAGCGCCGAGAACTAACCACTGGACCACCAGGGAATTCCCAAATGTTCATTGTTTTAACCTGCTATGTTTTGAGATGATTTGTTACACAGCAATAAATTACAGATAGCTAGTCTACAAAGACTGCCCCTTCCTGTCCCTGATAACTGCTTCTCATAACAAGAGATGGAATTTATTTCTCCTCCATTTAAATCTGGTCTGGCCCTGTGATTGGCTTGAGTAATAGAAGGCTGCAGAAGTGACATTCTGCAACTTCTGAGCCCAATTCTTAAGAGAACTAGCAGCTTCTACTTCCTACTGCTTGGAACCCAGACACATGCTATGAGCAGCCAAAGCCACATGGAAAGGATATATGGTGGAGAAGTGAGGTGCTCTGTTTGGCATCCCCAGCTCAGCTCCCAGCCAACACTGACTGTGCGCCAGGTGAGTGAGCCATCCTGGATGTCCCACCCAATTGAGCCCTCCAGATGACCGCAGCCTCTCCCAACACCATGTGAAGCAAAACTGCCCAGTCAACCCAAAGAATCGGGAAAAATAATAAATGGTTGCTGTTATTTTAAGTCACTAATTTTAGGGGTAGTTTCTATGTAGCAGTAGAAACCAAAATACACTGTCTTAGGCTAATGAATTTATTCATTAATGATTGGATTCTGAGCATCAGTCTATAAGTGAAGTATAGATATCTGTCCAAAGAACCTTTCTGGGCAAAGAACTTATGCATGTAAGATAGTCCTACACCTTGCATCTCCTCTGGATCCACCGTGATGCTGGGTATCTACTAGAGTCTCACATAGGCTTTTTGACATTGGCTCCCCCAGTTTCTTTCCTGTTTCTAATAACATCATGAAGAACTAACATTTCCTGAGCTCTAATAGGTGACAGGCACCACCCTAAATAGTTTACTTCTCTTAACTTACTAAAGTATTGGGTTGGCCATAACATCTTACAGGAAAACCTGAACAAACTTTTTGGCGAACCCAATATTACAACAACACTAAGAGCTAGGTCCTGGTATCTCCATTCTCCATATGGGGAAAGTGGGCTTGGAAAGGTAAAGGACTTGCCCAGGCTCACCCACAGCTGATAATTGATGGAGCCTGGAGAGTCCAACTTGGCATCCATACTCTTAACCACTACTCTACACTATCCTCAGTCCTATGAGGTAGATGCTGCTATTACCATTTTAAAGACAGGGAGCCTGAGGCTTAGGGAGTCCCTGGCACAAAGTTCACACAGTTAATAAAGAGAAGAGCTACAAGGAAAACTTCCTCTAATACCAACGTTCTTAAATAAAATCCTATTCTTCACCCCCACGTTTGAAGAATGTGCAGATTGTAGCAGGGTCTGGTCCAGTCATGTATTCTCAGCTCTTCTAGGCTCCACCTTATCAGGTATTTTAAGAACAAGGGTCAGTGAATCATGCACCCGTGAGGTAAACTCAGCAGCTCCTTAATCTTCCCTGCCTCCCTTTTGGAGATCATCATAACTTAGAAATATTCCCTTGAGTGCTTTAAATACTCTGCAAACAGCTGGCCCATTTTCAGGAACTCAGAAGACACACACCATATTTAGAGCTCAGAGAGGGGAAAAAAAATCCTCACAGATCTGCAAGAGAGAAGTATTTCTTCTGTAACTCCTCTCAACCTGAAAACCCTTTTGCTCTCTCCTAGTTTTAACTGTGAACCTCACCCCCATCCAGGAAATGTACTTTTCACCTCCATGGCCTGCAAACAATGAAGAAAAAAAAGAAACCAAAATTTCCCACACACTATTTCATTTGATTCTCATGAGCTTCTTTTAACAGCAAAAGGTATTTCACATATGCAGCATGATAATTTATTGAGAATTTACTGTAGAATGATGATCTACTGAGATATTTCTCTGTGTCTATTTCTTCTTATCTATCAGGAAGGAATGAATGGTATTTACTCCTTCCCAGAAGGCCTTTCTTCCAGGGCCAAAAAGGAAAGCTGTCTAAAAGGGATGGGGGTGGGAGGACCCTAATTACAACCCATACCATATTTGTCAGTTCTGAAGGCTCTACCCAGGGTCAGGCCTTCAGGAGAGACAGACTTTTTCTAGTAGGGCTGTAAATACTCAGCCAGTTGGCCAGAGGGTATTTGGGCAAAACATTCTAGGGGCAACTAGCTTGCAACTAATTAGGTTGTTCCAGAGTGAAGAGTAGTCGCTTGATGTTTTGGTGCATTGAGGGTAATCTGAGGTGAGATTCCTCAGGCCTGCGGCTGGGGGATGAGGAAGAACTGGCCCTCCTCACACTCACGGTCTCTGAGGCACTGATCTGAGTCCCCAGTGCTGTGACCTTGGGAACCTCAGCCACAATCCCATAGTAGGGCTTGGCACCATGGTGACCACTTTGAATTGAGGGCCAGAAACCTTCGCCTTTTTCCTGGACTGCATAAGCCGACCAGGCTAGGAAAGGGAGCCGCTGTTACCCCCATACCCACATATACACACAAATGACTGGTACTGTCTGCCTAGTCAGCCTTGACAAGTGGGGGCCTGAGCGAGGCTTAATATTTTTAGGATATGTAAAAACACAGCATTGCTTGCGCCCCACTTCATGAAACAAATATACTTCCCACAACACATTTCCTATCAGCACACAGGGAAAATAAATTTACTTTAATCTCAATTTCTTTAACATTAACCTTTTCCTCTCTTTCCTCCCCTTGGTTCTCTGATATCGTTTCTGTTGCACAGGCGATACTTGAGGCAAGTCATTTCTTCTTTCTTTTACACATTTGCTTGTTTCATCCCCTCTGGTCCTCCAGAAAATCATTTCCATTATATACCGTTTTTCCTTTATCAGACCATTTACAGAATGTCAACTAGTTTCTGAGCACTGATTGGCAAACTAAGACCCACAGGCCAAATCCTGCCCATAGCCTGTGTTTGTAAATAAAGTTTCATTGGGATACAGCCACTCCCATTCAATCATGTATTATCTGTGGCTGTTTTTACACCTTATCAGCACATTTGAGTCTTTGCAATAGGGACTCTCAAAGCCTAGAATGTTTACTACCTGGTCTCATTCAGAAAAGGTTTGCCAACCCTTGGTCTAGCAGAAGAAAAATACATGTTGTACTGCATATTATTAACCAGTACTCTATCCATCTTTGGGTGATGCTTTAAATAGAGGTCAATGCAAAGTGTTCTGGGGAGCACCATTAGATTTTAAATGGTCCCATATACATGGTTTATAGCTGCCATCTATATGAAGTTGAGGCTTCATATTGCAAATAATAAACTATTCAAGCTATATTTAGTCAAAAAGAATTTTTTGGGACTTCCCTGGTGGTGGCACATTGGTTAAGAATCCGCCTGCCAATGCAGGGGACACAGGTTCGATCCCTGGTCCGGGAAGATCCCACATGCTGCGGAGCGACTAAGCCCGTGTGCCACAACTACTGAGCCCTTGCACCACAACTACTGAAGCCCACGCAACTGGAGTCTGTGCTCCGCAACGAGGGAAGCCACCGCAATGAGAAGCCTGTGCACCACAATGAAGAGTAGCTTCCCGCTCGCGACAACTAGAGAAAGCCCGCACACAGCAACGACGACCCAACGCAGCCAAACGTAAATAAATAAAATAAATAAATTTTAAAAAATAGGCAAACTGAATTACACCATTTTAAAAAAAAGAATTTTTTATAAAATAATATGATGTTGGTTTCTTCTCTACCAGTCAGAATTCAATTAGGTAACAGAACCACTATCAGTATTATGGAATATAAAATTTACTGTTTATTATAGAAATGATATTTTGCACAATTGTGGGAGATGCGGGGGAAGAAAAGGTCTGGAAAGGGCAACTGGAGGACCAGGGGAAAGTCACTAACCAGGCTTCCTTTAAGCCTGGCCTGAGGGGACAAGCTGGAACAGAGTAAGGAAGCAATGAGGGTACAGAAAAGCTTGTGTCTACTAATGTCTACATTGAAATTGACTGCTATACCTCCTCTCCCTCTCCCTTTATAAAAATCCCACTTGCACCCATTCAAAGAACAGAAATGCACTCCAAAATTCTACCCTTTGGAGGAGTTACAACCCTTTGCCTTACATTGGAGTGAGAAGGGTCCACGTTCAAAATCCCCATCTTTATCCCTTTATGTAAGCAGTGATGATGATATTCAAGTTTTACTTCTCTGTGGGAGTTTCTGTCTCACTCAGAGTAAGTGTTAAGTCTGGACTTTATTGATATTGCAAAACTTCCAGAAAAGTGACTGGGTGAGTGATGGTTTTGAAACATGTTTGCAAGTTCGTTGACACTTCTCCCAGGAGATGTGGAATCTAATTCAACCTCCCCTTGATTATAGATAGGCTGGCCTTGGTGACTTCTTCAAAGGGATAGAATGCAGTAGACATGACACCATGAGATTCCTGTGGCCAGGTCATAAAAAGCAATACACTGTCTACTTGGCTTTTCTTCTGTCCTTAGAACATGCACTTCTGGAGCTCTGACCCGTCATACACAGAGTCCAATTACCGTGAAGGCACCATGCTGAAGAGGTTATATAGAGAGACAACAAAGAGATAGAGAAAGGTATCTGATGAGCACTGGTAGACCAGCCCTCAGCTGTTTAAGACTCCTAGCCTAGGCTAGGAGCAGCTTTCAGATGAATCCCCTCTCCAGCCTCCAAGCTGCCCCAGCCCACACCAAGTAGAGCAGAAATGAGCTTTTCCCACTGAGCCCTGTTCAGACTGCAGATCTGTGGGCAAATTAGATGTTGTTGAGGGGTAAAGTCATAAGTTTGGGGGTTGTTTATTGTGTAGCCATAGTAACTGAAATAGAATACAAAGCAATTTTCCAAATAAGCTATGGAGTTCTAACTCAGAACAGTTAGGCAGAGCTGCCAAAGGTAAAAATGCACATATACCCGTACAGCACTATGGAAGTTTATTCATCCACGTCATTCATCTATCCATCCAACGAATATTTATGAAGCGTCTACTTTGTGTGCTGGGGATTCAGTAGTAAAGACAGAAATGATCTCTGCCCTGATGGAGCACTCAGGCTACTGTGGGTTAAGAGAGACAATGAAGGAGTAATTCATGAGTCTTATAAACGGGGAAGCCCAGAATGCTTTGTCAGATAATAAGTCAAATGTCTTTTCTGGGAATTTCTTAAAGATACATTCCCCTTAATTAGTAAGAGTCTTTTAGATTCCAGCTCTGTTCCAGACATACAGAGCAAAAGAAAAGATATAAATTTACAGGTTCAGCAAACACAGGCTTCTCTGGGTTACAGGGGGTTTTGGTGGCTGCTTTCAACTGTGGCAGTCAGCTGTCCTTTCTCTGGATCAAACATACATAGACAAGATGCTAATTGTATGCTTTGTTCTGCGCCTACTTTGAAATTATTTATAATGAAACTATACGTCATCTTGTCTAAGAAACATTGCTGTTCAGAGTGGCCACAGTTTGGTTGCAAATCGAAATTACTCACAAGATCTATATTAGAAGCTAAAATCTTTCTCATCAGGCTGCTGATAATGAAGCTTGCTAACTATCCTGGTGCATAAAGTAGAATTATGAAAACTGATTCAGTCTAATTATCAAAGTGTTGGAGTTTTTCCGCTATTCTCAAAATGTAGCCATTGAAGCGGCTTGAAAACTCGTTGTCCAGAATTTAAATTGCCTATTGCCAAGGCTCAGTGACTGCTCCAGGAGTGAACGAAAGTGCTTAAAATCTCCGGACTGTTTGATTACAGGTACCCATCCATCGTTTGCTCAGTCATGTACAACTGTGCAATTAAAACAAATGGTGGCACATAAAAGGCTGCCTGAGGTAGATCTGGCCGGTGGGCAGAGTGCCAGCCTGTTAGAAGAAAGTGCCAGGCAGAGTGGGGGAAACAGTGAATAAAAAAGACACAGGGGGCTTCCCTGGTGGCGCAGTGCTTGAGGGTCCGCCTGCCGTTGCGGGAGGCGCAGGTTCGTGCCCCGTTTCGGGGGGATCCCGCGTGCCGCGGAGCGGCTGGGCCCGTGGGCCGTGGCCGCTGGGCCTGCGCGTCCGGAGCCTGTGCTCCGCAGATGGGAGAGGCCACGGCAGTGAGGGGCCCGCATAACGCAAGAAAAAAAGAAAAAAAAAAAAAAGACACAGGCCCCCATGCAACATGCATGCCTTCCTGGAGCTCACAGTCTAGTAGGGGAGAAAGACAAGTAAATGGGCATCAGTAACACAATGCCTAAGAGCTGTGTTTCAGAATAGTGTGGGATCAGGGAAAGCTAACCCAGAGATGCAGCCTCTAAGCTGAAGGTTGTGTAGGAGTCAGCAAGGCCAAGGTGGAGGGAACATGGGGAAGAAGAAAACATGGTTCAGGCTGAGTCAGACCAGAGACACTAAGACACTAGAGAGACAGAATGTTAGAGGAACTAAAAACATTCAGAGTGGTTGAAATATTAGGAGGTAAAATGATGTGAGATAAGGCTGGACAGGTAGGGAAAAGAGTCAGTCGGGTCATGGAGGGCTTTATAAGCCATTTTAAAGAGGTTCAACTTTCTATTCCCTAGATTTTATTTTTAACACAAAAGAGACATGTTCAACTAGCCTCAAATGTTTTTAAGAGATTCACTTTTATGAAGATCTAGAATTATGAGACAATCAGTTCTTCCCTGGTCTTACATCAAGAAGACAGAGAACATGGAGTTCCCATTCTCATGCTCAAGTGTTTTTCTTCTGAAGACCAGTAGCTATTTACTCATTTACCCACTTAGCCCTGATCTCTCTGCCAGGCAGATTGGAGAGGGAGGGCACAGAGTGAAAAATATCATTGTTCATTCTCAAGAGAGAATTATCCAGCAAAAAGGATAAGGATTACTGTTTCTAACAAGCATCAGAGGGGGTAAACATTGAGAGTTCAGAATTGTCAAAGATTTTCTTTTTAATGTAAGAAAGATTCCTGTGTAGAACATTTATGCCTTTTCTCCAAGTCTCAGAAAAATCACATATCTTATAGTTTAGTAATGAGCACATGTGACTACACTACCAGCATTTGGTAGTGACCATTTTTACTATAGACGAAGTGGTTACACATATGAAAATTTACTAAGTAACAGAATGACCATCATGTCTAAAAGTTGCCCTGTTTCAGAAGGGACCCAAGCCAAGTATAGGATGTCTCCTAGATTGAGTGCTAGGTATACCCAGCATGGTGCCAGGGGGTGAGAATTAATGTATGGATTATGATGGTTTAAATAATGAATTAATGAATGAAATATGATGGATTAATGATGATGAGTTAAATACAAGTTACAGTCTGTTTAAGTCCCGGCACAGGCCTGATGACATGAGGCAGGCAGGGCTTCTAGAGCAAACACAGTTCTGTGTTCTGAAAAAACTTCACGCTTTCCTAAACCAACCAGGCAAAACTCAAGTCAAGAAACCCCTTAACTTAAAACTGACTAAGCAAGAAGACAAGTGTGTTAGTTTTCTATTGCTGCCATAACAAATTACCACAAACTTAATGGCTTAAAACTACCCAAATTTAGTATCTTACAGTTCTAGAGAGCAAAAATCCAAAATGAGTCTTCCAGGCTAAAGTCAAGGTGTCAAGAAGGCTGTGTTCCTTCTGGAGACCCTAGGGGAGCATCCAATCCTTGCCATTTCCAGCTTCTAGAGGCTGCCCACACTCCCGGGCTCATGTCCCCTTCCCATCACTCTGTTCTGTTGTATCATCTCTTTTTCTGACTCTCCTGCCTCCCTCTTTCCTTTATGAGGACCCTTGTGATTACGTTGGGCCCACGCAGATAACCTAGGAGAATCTCCCCAATCTCAAGGTCAGCTGAATTAGTAACCTTAATTCCACTTGCAATCTTAATTCCCTTTGCCATGAAATATATTCCTTGGTTTAAGATGTAGACAACTTTGGGTTGGGGGCATTATCCCATGTCAAGATCCTTGACTTAATCACGCCACAAAGCCCCATTCTGCCATGCAGGGTAACACAGTCATAGGTTCCAGAGATTAGGACATGGACATTTTGGGGGGCCGTTATTCTGCCTCCCACAATGAGAAGAAAACAGACTGTAAGATCTGAAGGCCAGATTTCATCTGATTTATTCAACATCATCCCCAGCATAGTACTGGCTCATGATCAGTACTCAGTCACTAGCTGTTGAATAACTGAGTAAATGAATAAGAAAATATAAATGATGTACTATTTCTGCAATAACTCCTCATGTGAATAAGGTATGGATGGTTTCAAAATCTGTAATTTGCTGTCTCTTACAAATGAAGGATTGAATGGATTCCAAGTTTCAGTTTGGGAAGATGAAAAAGTTCTGGAGATGGATGATGGTGATGGTTGCACAACAATATAAATGTACTTAATACCGATGAACCGTGCATTTAAAAATTGTAAATGTTACATAATATACATATTTTTACCACAATAAAAGAATCTAAAGGACTAATTCAAAGAGTATATAAGTCAAGAAAAAAGTTATACAATGGCCCTTGACCAGAACCATAACATCTGACTTAAATAAATATCCTTCTAATAATAATTCCCAGAAGAGAAAGGTATGGAATATCCTCAGTCTTAGGGCTGAACCCTCTTCTCATTATTTTATTTGCCTCCTAAAGCATTAGAATTTATCACAGGTTATGGTCATTAAGCCAAAATGTTTTCATTATGCTTTTTAAGTTAAACTGATGCAGGAGAGATCAGTCAAGCAAGCAGATGTCTACTTGGGCCTTTGGTTAGTTTATTTTTCTAAGTGTCCTCATTTGTCTGCATCATGGTTTTAAACTCTCTCTAAAACACATTCTAACACACATACATGCACACATGCACACACCTGCATACAAAGTCAGCATCCACATGGTGCCAAAATACTCTATGGGTTCATAGATGAAATCCAGCCAGACTGCTTGGGCAGGCTTTCCACAGACTCAACAATCAGGATGTGTAGTGAATCTTTCACTTATTTATCAGTTCATTTGGGCAAAACTGTGGACACAGACTCAAACAGATCATTCTCAGAATAGACGGTCAACTTTTAACCCAAAGCAACAACTAGGAACCAATTAGAGCCATTCTCTTCAATGGAGCTTACTATTGGTGCTAACCTGTAAATAGAAAAGTCCAATTGTGAGGAAGGTTAGCAACCCCAAATAACACTCCCGTAAGGTTTATTAGGCTTCTGCCAACAACCTTCGGGCTGCCTTAATTGCTCCTTCAGGGCTGGTTTCACAGAGAGAATGGAGTCATTTCCAGTGCTCTAGTCTAGTTCTCCCAGCGTCAAATGTAGAAGATGGGAAAGAGCACAGAAAACTTGGGTCACTCTACTAAACCTAGAAGAGAGATATTTTTAAGTAACTTACACAATATTACACAACTAAGATCAGTAGAATAGAACCCGGAGCCCAAATCTGTCTTAAAGTCTACCACGTTTCTCGATTCATCACACACTGACCCACAGCTATAGAGGCAGCCCTCAGGAAAAGAACTAGCCAATATTTGTCTTTAACAAATATTGAGCAGTTCTTCCTGTACCCTGCCCCCCTTTCAGCAGCCATGTCTCTCATGCTCTTAAGGGAGTCCAGTCCACCCACCACACACCCCTATTAAGGAAGAAAGCATTATGGGGAACAAACTTTCATGCCAACTACAGATAGAATTTACTCGGTGCTTACTCTGTTGCCTGGACCTGTGTCAAATGTCTCACGTGCATTATGACATGTAAAATCTTTTTCTGAGATATGATTGGATGAGGCTGAAGACTAAGAAGTCATTAGCAAAACCAAAGCCTGAACTTATGATGCCAGACTGAGTTCCAGGCCTTTGGGGCCATGACTGCATCTTCCCTACCTTAGTGAATGTCAGTAAGTGGAGTACAATATTGACTTTATCATCTAAACAAAGCAGGGCAGAGAGGCAGTGGGGATAGCAAAAGAACAAGGAGCCCTTAGCCAAGGGAAGAAAGGACTTTTCTAAAAACAATGCTCTCTTACATTTTGCTTTCAAAGAATTGCTTTATAGCAGCAAGGACTCTATGAAATACATTTGTGTTGGAAAGCACAAGAATGCATCAATATTTCTTCTGTGTTTTCTATGCCTTGGGTTGAAGGAGCTTGTTAGAAATTGTTCCTTCCAGGGTAAAGCTAACCCTGATGCTAAGAGATATGGAAGGAAAGACAAATCCAAAGTCAGTCTTCATAGCATCCCAGGGCCCTCTCACTCCTCTAATCACCATCCAACATCTTAGAAAATTAGGCTATGTGGTTCCTAAGAGATTTGCCCACAAGAGGTTCATTATTTTTTGAATGAGCGTGGAGTAAAAATCCTCTTGTGAAAACTGCCTTCCCTTGGACAGCTTAATGTTTTTTCCTGTCTCAAGATCTCCAGGGCAGAGAGCACCCCTTTGCAAAGTCAGGGAGGGATGTGGAGTGCAGGGAGAAAAGACTTTTTATAGAGACTCAGGTCAAAGAGCAAGAGAAAATTCAAGCTGGCTCTTGATTTTTCTTCTTTTCTTTTTGTTTTTTTTCTCAGCCAGTAAAACCATCCAAGACATTGCTGAAATCCTTCTACAGACCAAAAGACTGAAGTTTGAAAGGAGGGATTCTACACTCTTAATTTTTAGCTTTCTGAAAAGAAATCTTTTTCTCTGAAATTAAGCAGAGAAGCAAGGTAATGCCACACAAACAGTGCTAAACAACCTTGAAAGAAACTGAGGCAAATCAGTGTGGCAGGGATATTTCTTCTCCTTTGAAAGGGACAGAAAACCATACAGTTGTCAGATAGTAAGTCTCTAGCCTACAACACAGGACAAGGGAGGAAACTTCTCATGGGTGAAATTAATACACAGAAAATCCCTTGGTGGGCAGTACATACTTAACAGGGAAGTTGGTGCCTGAGCTTAGAAAGAAGCAGAGTCAAAAGCAACGAACAGCTCCAGGACAGAGCTAAGCTGATGAACAACATGGCTTTTGCTTGAACTTGTAAAATTTAAAGAGTTGAAGAGTTCAGTCTTCCAGTGGCAAGTCTCCTGGCGAGCTTGTTTCTGTTCCCCTGCTGGTTACAGCATTTGAACTCCCCCAAGTTGAGTGGTCCTAATGGGATGTGCAAAGAAAATTCCACTTCATCTAACTGACACCAGGCTAACTAAGGTCAAGTTGTGAAGTTAGCCAAAGAGTTATGGTAAGTCTAAAAAATAAACCACATGGGTTTCCTGCCACCACCTCCACAGGGAAATCAATTCTATACCTTAATTTTCTCCTCTGCAAAATGAGGGTTTGATTAGATCATCTCTAGCATTCCATTAAACCTTCACAATCTAGGTTTCTAAATTTATCTCTGGTCCCCTTTTATTTCCATTTCAGTTCCCTCTCCCCCAGTTTTGTCACTTGCCTACACATTCCAAGGCAAAAGCCTGTTGCAGGCACTTCTGTAAATGACAATGTTTGTAAATATTATCCAATTTAAAATACACACATACACACACACACACACAGTCAAAAGGGTAAAGATGAGTACCTTCATTTAGTAGATGCAGAAACTGCGATTCAGAGAGATTAAAGCACTTGCCTAAGATCAAAGATCAAGAAGAACTCTTGTGTCTGTATTTGAATCCAGGACAATCTGACTCTTAAACTCACATTGTTGCTACACCATGCAGTCTCCCTGTGGCCTGGATCTCTTCTATGAATCCCATGGCAAATGGCTCTTTTACTCAGCTTGAAAACCCTAAGTAGCGAGCCTCTGTTCTCCATCAAAGTTTACTTGTCCTAGCTCTCATTTCCTCCAATGCCTCTCACTATTGCATTTTCTTTCTAACTGACAGAGGACTTAGCACCTATTCCAATACACTTATAAAAAAAGAGGAAGAAACCAAAGACAGGGGGGAAGCTTGCACAATCTCACAGAGTATTTACAGGTAAGGCCCAAATATAGCCCATTAAAACCCACCTCTTTTTAAGCTATCACATAAAATCATTGACAATTAAAATACCACTGAATTCTCTTCATGTATTAACTCTCATGGATATTTTCTTTTAACAAAAAGATATGTTTTCTTCTTAATAAAATGAATATGAGTTTATTTTGGACAATTTTGAAACTAAAGCAAAATAGGACAAGAAAGAAATACATTCACAGTTCACCCAGAGAAGAGCACTATTAATTTTATCAAATTTACTTCCAGTACTTTTTCTTTTTCTTGTCCTTGGCATCATTTCAGTTTTATTTATTTTTAAATAAAACCTATTATTTTATGATGATAAATATGTAGTCCACAATGAGATACCACTACATACCCATCAGAATGGCTAAAATTTTTTAAAAGACTGACACCATCAAATATTGGCAAGGATATGGAGCAGCCAGAACTTGCTTACATCGTCGGCAAGAGTACAAGAATAGTACAGCCACTTTAGGAAAATGTCTGGCAGTTTCTTTTTTTTTTCTTTTGAAAGAGAGATGAGTTTGGGGAGGACCTTTTTTTCTGTAAACTTTTTGGTTGCGTTGGGTCTTCCGTTGCTGCGCGCACTTTCTTTAGTTGTGGCGAACGGGGGCTACTCTTCATTGCAGTGCATAGACTTCTCATTGTGGTGGCTTCTCTTGTTGTGGAGCACAGGCTCTAGGCGTGCAAGCTTCAGTAGTTGCAGCACATAGGCTCAGTTCTTGCAGCACACGGGCCCCAGAGCACGCAGGTTTCATTAGTTGTGGCCCATGGGATCAGTAGTTGTGCCGCGTGGGCTCTAGGGCATGCGGACTTCAGAGATTGTGGCTCAAGGGCTCGGTAGATGTGGCTCGCGGGCTCTAGAGCACAGGCTCAGTACTTGTGTGCATGGGCTTAGTTGCTCCGCGGCATGTGGGATCCTGGACCCAGGATCGAACTTGTGTCCCCTGCATTGTCAGGAGGATTCTTAACCACTGCACCACCAGGAAAGTACCTGTCTGGCAGTTTCTTACAAAACTAAACATACACCTACCCTATGACCCAGAAATCCTACACCCATGTATTTATCCAAAAGAAAAACATCTACACAAAAAAGGAAAGCTATAACATCTTTATTTATAGCAGCCAAAAACTGGAAATAGCCCACGTGTCCATTAATAGGAGACTGGAAATACAAACAGTGGTGTAGTCATACCATCCCCAGCAACAGAAACAAACTACTGATACATGCAACAGACTGGGCAAATCTCAAAAATGTTATGTTGAATAAAAGAAGCCCTACATAAGACTATATACTATATGATTCCATTTACATGAAATTCTATAGCAAGCAAAATTAACCTATGCTGGAAAGAATTAGAACAGAAGTTGATTTTGGGATAGGGATTGACCAGGAATGAGGGAACTTTCTGGGGTGATGACAATGTTTTGTATCTTGATAAGGATTTGTCAAGTGGATGCATATGTCAGAACCCACCCACTGAATGCTACATAGGATTTGTGTATTTCATTGTAAGTGAATCTCATAAGAAAAAAGTACACAAACAAATATTGAATTTTCTTTTTCTTTTTTTGCAGTACGCAGGCCTCTCACTGTTGTGGCCTCTCCCATTGCGGAGCACAGGCTCCGCACGCGCGAGCTCAGCAGCCATGGCTCACAGGCCCAGCCGCTCCGCAGGATGTGGGATCTTCCCGGACCGGGGCACGAACCCGTGTCCCCTGCATCCGCAGGCGGACTCTCAACCACTGCGCCACAAGGGAAGCCACAAATATTGAATTTTAACTATGTATGATGAAGTAGTTGGGAAGAAGTGTACTGATGTCAACAACTTATTGTGAAATGCATCAAAAAATAAGATGAATTGGGTTTACCTGGTGGCACAGTTGTTGAGAGTCCGCCTGCCGATGCAGGGGACACGGGTTTGTGCCCCGGTCCGGGAAGATCCCACATCCCGCGGAGCGGCTGGGCCTGTGAGCCATGGCTGCTGAGCTCGCGCGTCCGGAGCCTGTGCTCCACAATGGGAGAGGCCACAACAGTGAGGGGCCCGCGTACCACAAAAAAATAAATAAATAAAAAATAAGATGAATTAAATAAAAGACTGGATAGATATGTGATAAAGCACATATAGTAAAACGTTGATTGTAGAATCTAGATGGTGAGTATATGAATACTCACTGTAAAATTTTTCCAAATTTTCTGTAAATTTTGAAATGTTATAATAAAATGTTAGGGAGAAATGTTTAAAAAAACTGTAGAAAGTATGGAAAATTTGAAAAGTTCAAAGAAAATGAGACTCTCCCAAAACACTGCCCAACAGCAATATTGAAAACAATAGTGAACTGCTTTCCAACCTTTTTTTCTATATTTACGGGTGTGGGTAGGTGTTTCACAAAATTAGTATCAAACAGATTTATATCTTCCTATTATAAAGTAGTGTTTTATCAATGGCCCTTTTCCAGATGATTAAATATTTTTCAAAAGTATTGTATTATAATTTATTTAAACATACTTCAAATATTTTAGGTTATAACACTTGGATGAACATACACAAGTAAATATGCATTTTGCCCAGGGCCTGACAGCTACCTAATGTTTTTACCAAAGGAAGTGTTTTTTTAGGTCAGTACAGCGTTGTGGTTTAAAGAGTGCGCATGAGCCCAACTCCCGCACCTACTCCACTGTTACCTTGGGAAATTTGCTAAATGTTTCTAGATCTATTTCTTCTCCTGCTCTCTGAGGTAGTTTGTGGGAAGTGCCTAGCACTGTGCCTGGCACATAGCTCCCAGTAAATGGCAGCTATTATTATTTCACTCAGCCATGTTACTTGTGTACTGTGAGAATATTTCGGACAAAGGAAATATTCAGGGTTACAAAGAGAACCATAGATATAACAAGGACCATATCTAATTTGACTTAGTATCACTATGCCTTGCATGGTTTCAATCACATAAGAGGTGCTCAATAAATATAAGCTAAAAAAAATAAAAATAAAAAAATAAATATAAGCTGAATAAATAAAGAATGAATGTATAAATAAGAGGGTAGCTACCTGGCTTTAATTCATCTAGGTATGAGGTCAGCCTCAACCTCCCTTGTAATTTTATCCTGCCCCATCCCCTGGAAGCAGCTGAACACATCTCTCCTTTGTTAGCTGAAACTGTATAATACACCTCAATTAACTAACTGGGAGACCAAGGTTCAAAGTCTTGCCCCATCTCTAACCAGTGGTGTGCCTGTGAACCAAAACATTAGTAACAACATTCCCATTATTCTATTAGACTCTTAAAATAGTCTCCAGTGAGGGAGGGGAAGCAGAGCATGTCATTCTACCCCCTGTTCAGAGGAGGAAACTGAGGCCCAGAGAAGTGAAATGATTTGTCCAAATACCCTCCTCCAGACCAAGAGGCAGTCAGGTAAAAAACCTCTACTGGCTGGTTTGGCTCTATGGGTCTTAAACTGCAACATTTCCTCTTGACCACCGCCTGACTGCAAATAAGTTCCCCGATTGTATTGTCCTTTCTGCTACATCCTTCGTCGTTAACTCCCCTCGGGTCTCCTTTCCCCAAAGCCAGCTGTGCCAAGCTGCGCTACGGATTTTTGACAGCAGAGGGGGCTGCTGAGTCAAACCGGGCTTTTTCCAAATAAGGAAGCGAAAGAAGTACGGTTGCATGCTGAGATGCAGCCTGACTTCCTCATTCTAACCTGAGTTCTGAGAAGACACATAGGTCGCAGTAGTACAAAATCCTCTAGGGATCTGTAGTACAAAATATAATCCATGAGGAACATGTGCTTTGGTCCTAGCTCTGCCAATAACAATTTGTCACCCCAGGAAAGTCCTTTCATTGAAATGTAAAAAAGTCCTGGCTCAGGGGTTCTCAAACCCTGAGCTGCACATCAGGATCTCCAGGGCTGCTTATTGAAAATACACAATCTGGGGCTCCAAGCCAGACCTACTAAACCAGAATCTTCAGGGGCAGAACCAAGAAATCTATCATTTTACAATTTAAGATCCCAGGATTTTCTAAAGCACAGACATGTTTGGGAACCACTAAACTAGATACATTTGAAGGTCCTTTTTTTCATTCTAAAACTAAAAACTCAAAATGTGTTGATCTCTTTCCCACTTCCATAAAACATGACTGCTTTTATTTCTGGTTTATTGGTAATTGACTGCCTAAAGAACTGTCTTAAGAATGATTTGAAGACAGGACCGTACTGTAGTAATAAAACACAAGCCACAAGTGTGAATACCACATACAATTTCACATTTTCTAGTAACCACTTTAAAAAAGTTAAAAGAAACTGGTAAAATTAATTTTAATAACATATTTTGTTTAACCCAATACATGCAAAATATCTATAATCAATATAAAAATTATTGAGATATTTTATATTTTTCTTTTGTGCTAGGTCTTCATGATCTGGTATGAATTTTACCTATAAAACATACATCTATTTGGACTAGCCACATTTCAAATGTTTGATGGCTGCATGTGACCAGTGGTTACCAAATTAGACAGAGATGTGAAGCCACATCAATAGGAGAAAGTGGGGCTTCCCTGGTGGCGCAGTGGTTGAGAGTCCGCCTGCCGATGCACGGGTCCGTGCCCTGGTCCGGGAAGATCCCACATGCCATGGAGCGGCTGGGCCTGTGAGCCATGGCCGCTGAGCCTGCGCGTCCGGAGCCTGTGCTCCGCAACGGGAGAGGCCACAACAGTGAGAGGCCCGCACACCACAAAAAAAAAGTTTTTTAATAAAAAATAATAATAGGAGAAAGTGCAATAATCAATTAGAAGCATCCACAATGAGCAGGGAATTGGAGGGGAGGCACTAGTGCCATATAGTTGTCATCGCCGGGTAGGGGACACCAAATGGCCTAATTACTAGTCCTCTGAAGATCAGGGAAAAAAAAGGAAAGATCAGGGGTGACTCGGCCTAGGATTCAATCATGAGGAGGAAACAGGAAATTCCACACTGGTAGTTAGTGGTTAGGAGCACTGTAATTGAGTATAACGTTAAAATTAGAAAAAGATTTTACCAAAACAAGTGTAGAATAGACCCAAGCACCAGCACTTGAGAATATATGTTGTATTCTTTCTATGAAAATAATCTTCCTGACGGTCAGTGTCAATATAACGGGCCTATTGAAGGGCTAATATTGATTGATTTATAAGGAGCATTCACAGTGTGGTTGAATCTCCACTATGAGAAACAGCCAGCTGATACACTACAGAAGAAGTGGGGGAGGAGGGTATCTATGGCCATGAAAATAATCATGTAATCTGAAAATAATCATGTAATCAGTAATAATAATAGGTCATATTTAAAATTTACGATTTTAAAAAGCACTTTATCCATTCTCATTTGTTCCTCATGACATATGGAACAGGCAGGTGAGGTGCATGTCCCCTTTTAGACTGGGAAACTGAGATTCTGAGTGTTTGCCTAAGTCTCATAGGCAGAGAATGAGTAGCATAGTTTCTCCACATGAAGCTCTCTGGTCCCTATGGGAATTCAACCTTGCCTTCATTATCAGCGAGCTCTTTCCAGCTACTTACCTGATGCAGCTATGAATATCGTTAATTCACTTTTCAAAGGCTTTTCCTCTTCTAACAGATTAAGTTCCTGTTAGCCTCCTATCCACCCCCTCTTCTGTGTCTGTGTCTGCATCTCCTCTGCCAGTCTCTAATCATATGTGTCCCTGGAAGGTGTAAATGCCTTTGCCTTGGGCAAGGATGCCTTTTCTAAAACACCATGTGGAGCCACCAGCAAGCTTCTAATGTGGGAGCAGCACTTTTCTCTGATGGGTTAGTCCAGATAACAACTTGCAAAGTCACTCAGGAGGCATGGAAGGGTTTCAAACTTGAAAGTGATGTGATGAGACAGGATGGTGCGTGAGGCAGGTGTGTTCACCTGCCTCACACACCTATATAGCACTAGAGCGCTGTTGTTGAAGTGGAAAGAGAGAAACGGAAATAAAAAGAGGAAGAAGGGAATCATATCATCATCATCAATATCGGCTCATCTTTCAGCTCTCAGTTTATATCAGTTCCTCGAGTCCAATCTACCTGTCCAAAGTAGCCATCCTATCACTCTCTATAAGATCATCATCCTTTACTTTCTGCACAGCATCTTTCACTCTCAGGTGTTTTTGTTTGTTATTATCTGTCCCCACTCCAGGTTGACTTTCGGGTCCATGAAAGCACAAACTCTGTTTTATTCACTGGTCTTTCCACAGATAATACAACTACACCTGGCCCTAGTAAACACTAATTAAATATTAGTTTAATGAATTAATGACGGGCTGAGCTAAGTACTTAACATGGTTTACAGGTTATATCACTGAATCCTCACATGAATCCAGGGAATTACGTCTTATCATCTGCACTTTACAGGTTCCTAACCTAAGTGTGAGATGATACGAGTTTATAATCTGCATACTGTAAAGTCACTAGTAATTGTCTAATCCCCAAATCTAAAATCCTTTTCTCAATGAAGCCTTTCCTCATTCATTCCAGCCTTGCTTCAACATTGTAGACTGTCAACCCTAGGTTTCTCCTAGAAAATCTCTTTTGGATTCTACTCACTCCGTCATTCAACAGAAGTTTGTTAAGTACCAATTATGTACCAGTCACTATTCTAAGGGCTATGTGTGCAAAGTTTTGATGGCCAAGCAGGA
>NW_006771758.1:1360265-1435138 GCF_000442215.2 Lipotes vexillifer
GCAGGAATGGGGAAGGGTCTCAATGTGGCGATGCTGCTTTTCTCCCTATCGTTTCTTCTCAACCTCCTCTATTTTTTCCTCTATCCCTCAAATGTGAGTGCTCCCAACGTCCAGCTGTAGGCCACTCTCTGTGTACGTTTCCACCTGTGATGGTCATTTCAATCTACCATAGCCTCTTAAACAGTCACCTATGCGTAAATGCCTCCTAAATCTATAATCTCTAACATGGAGCTTTCTCCTAAACTCCAAATCTGCATCTCTTTTCTACCTGGACATCCCATTACCACCTCATCTCAACTCAACGACCCTAAAATGGAATCTATCCATGTACCACACCCTCCCAAACTAGCTTGCATTCCTGGCACCTATTCTCTCAGAGAAGTCACAAGAAAGAAACCAAAGGGGCAAACTATCGGTAGGAGTATTGACCTCACAGGATGACAGTCAGACTGGGAGAGTCTGAAGCAGAGCACCCTAGAAATCAGGGCTGTAAGTACAATGGACATATTTTCAGCTGCACCTAAGGGTCAGCAAAAGGTCTAAAGGCTTCAGCGTAGAAGGTGGGATCAAGGGCTCCTACAAGAATGTTCAAATCCTTGCAATTAAGTCATTATACACTATTTAAAGCTCCCATTGTATTGATTCCACTTCAGTCCCCATGCAGGGATGGGCTAGGGTCAATAAGGAAAACCTTTAACCAAATACACTTTCTTCAAAAGTTGCCCAAAGCATTTGAGTTGCAAAAACAAATGGAATATCCTTGGCCTAATGGATCCAGGTGAAAGGAATGCAGAGATTGCATAAGACTTTAGCATAAGAAGTCAACTCAACCCCCATCACTGGTGGAGGAATTCCCTATACTGCAGAAAAGACAAACTGAATTTATTGAGGACAACCGCTAACCAAAAATCAGTACCTGTGTGCTGCACATTCTTTGAGAAAGAATGCCGTGATTGATGAATGATTTCTGCCATGGTGGGGAGGAAGACACAAGGTAATAACAGGATTATTTCACATATTTGCCATCTGGGTGGTCAGACAGTTTTAGACGTATTCTGCTAATCATACTCAACAAACATCAACATTTTCTTTCTGTACAATGCAAGAAAGTAGATTTAATTTTGACCAAACATGTTTTATTTGAATTAAGCTAAGGAATAGCTGCTAACAATACCATACTTCTAATGTCAAACCCATGAGTTCAGTCTCTGTGAGCAAGATAACTTTGCTCTAGTGAGCAATTCCTAATTTCATCCCTTTTCAAAGTCACATATTTACTTATAACTACATTATTCAGTTATGTAAAAACCAAATCAAAATGAAATACACTGTTGGTATTTAGATGTAAATTCTCCCCAAATTAACCTATAGATTCAGTGCAATCCCAGTTTCTTTACAGAAATTGACAGAAGTTGATTTTTAAATCTAAACAGAAATGCAAAGGATAAGCAAAATAATTTTGAAAAAAAAAAACCAAAGTACGGGAACACACACTACCTGATTTCAGGAGTTTTTATAAAGCTATCATAAAAAGAAAATGTGGTATTAATAAAAAGACATACTTACAGATAAATTGAACAAAACAGAGACTCCAAAAAGAGATCCACACATACAAACTCAATTATCAATGAAAGATAACCAAAATGTCAAGGCAATTCAAACAGGAAAGGATAATCTTTTCAATAAATGATACAAGGGAATAAACCTCATCCTTCCTTTATACCATACACAAATAATAACTCAAAAGGAATCTTACAGCTAAATGTAAGAACCAAAACTATAAAACTTCAAGAAGAAAACATAGGAGACTCTGGAGTAGATAAACATTTCTTAACTCAGACCCATGAATACAATCAAAATGAAAAACTTTTACTCTCCAAAAAAAAAAAAAAAAAAATTATTAAGAAAATGAAAAGGCAAGTCCCAGACTGGGAGAAAATATCAGCAAAATAGTTACCTGATGAAGGATTGTAACTAAAAAATATAAAAAACACTCAGAACTCAATAATAATAGCTTAAAAATGATAACATATGTAAATATTTGAACAGTCATTTCACCAAAATAAAAGATATACAGATAGCAAATAAGCACACAAAATGGTGCTCATCATTATTAGTAATTAGGGAAATGCAATTTAAACCACAATGGGATATCATTACACAATTCTTAAAACAGCTAAAATTAAAAAGACTGACACTACCAAGTGTTGATAAAGATGTAACTGAAACTTGCATACATTGCTGGTAGAAATGCGTAATGGTAGGACAACTTTGAAAAAAATCTGACAGTTTTTTTAAAAAGTCAAATATATACCTACCATAAAATTCAGACATTTCTCTCTCCTAAGTATATACCCAAGAGAAAAGAAAGTATATGTCCAAAGAAAGACATATGCAAATGTTCACAGCAGCTTTATTTGTAACAGGCAACTGGAGACAACTCAAATGTCTACCAATATGTAAATGGATAAACAAATTGGAATTCCATACAATGGAATACTACTCAACAAGAGAAATGAACAAACTGTTGATACACATGACAACATGGATGGACCTCAAAATAATTAAACTGAGTGAAAGAAATCAGACAAAAAAGACTAATACTGTATGATTCCATTTATACAAAATTCTAGAAAATGCAAAATAAGCTATAGTAAAAGAAAGCAGATCAGTGGCTGCTGGGGAATATAGTAGGGGACATAAAGAAACTTTTGAGAAGTATGAATATGTTCATTACATTGATTTCAGTGACAGTTTCACAGGTGTAGGCATATGTCAAACTCATCAAATTGAACACTTTATATATGTGCAATTAATTTTATGGCAATTATACTAAACAGTTGTTTTTAAAAGCATGAGAAAAGACTAGAAATTTAAATTAAATGTTTAAGAAATGTAAATTAAATGTTTAAGAAATTATATTTGATGACAGAAGTACAGACACTATACATTTTCCTTTGCCCTATTTGTATTTTCCAAAATTCTAATATTTATTATTTTTGAAGGTTTTTTTCCCTCAAATATACCTTTATATTTGCTCATTATAACAAAGTTAAACAAAAAAGGAGTTTAAAAGGCAAAATCTATTCATCACTCTGACTACCACCATCAAATCCCAATCCCAAATTAACCACCATTGACAATGTGGTGTGAGGCTTTCCAGACTTTTTTTAATAAATGAATTAACATGAATTGTGTATGTGTGTGTGTGTGTGTGTGTGTACATACACATATATAGATTTTTTCCCACTTCTGTGGGAAGTTAGATCATGTAGTTTTAGAGATTACTGAACTAACACTAATTCTTGGAAATGCATGATGCATGATTCTACCAGTTAGAAAAGGGACTTATGACTCAGGTCCATCTCACAGTGAGTCCAGTGGTTCCCTGATTCCACCCCATGTTAAATACAAGATTTCTTGTGCACCCAAACTTATAAATGTGACTGGATCTGGCATAATATTCCTTTTACCCTCACCCATCCAGATTCATTCCCTAACATATTCCCTGGATTATGGATTAACATATTCCTGGATTTCCATATATAAAAAATATAGAGAGACAAAATCTTCCACAATTTTTGGCACTTATGATCCTTCCCCATGAGTTATACTTTGTACCTGACTTCCTGGTGCCTGCCAAAACTAAGTCTGGGTTAAGTCTACAGGTAATGAGAGTGGTGAGAGGTAGGTATTGAGGAGGATCAGTATTCTACTGTAAAGCTACCACCTCAAGAGAGGCTCTTACAGGTTCTTCAGTCAAGGGAAACTAGACTTCTCCAATATGGAAGGTCACTGCTATTGACCAAAAATGTTCAGCAAAATTTGGAAGTTCAACAAATAACAAATGCTGGCAAGGATATGGAGAATAGGGAACCCTCATACATCGTCAGTGGGAATGTAAATTGTGGAAAACAATATGGAAGTTTCTCAAAAAAACTGAAAATAGAACTACCATATGACCCAACAATTCCACTCCTGGGTATATATCCAAAAAAACAACAATGCTAATTCGAAAAGATACATACACCCCAATTTTCATAGCAGCATTATTTACAATTGCCAAGATAGGGAAATACCGAAGTGTCCATCCACAGAGGAACCGATAAAGAAGATGTGGTACATATATATAACAGAATACTACTCAGCCATAAAAAAGAATGAAATAATGCCATTTGCAGCAACATGGATGGAAGTAGAGATTTTCATACTAAGTGAAGTAAGTCAGAAAGAGAAAGACAACCACTTATATGTGGAATCTAAAATGACACAAACGAAATTATCTATGAAACAGAAACAGACTCATAGACATAGAGAACAGACTTGTGGTTGTCAAGGGGGGAGGAGGGGTGGGGGAAGGAAGGATAGGGAGTGTGGGATTAGCAGATGTAAACTATTATATATAGAATTGATAAACAACAAGGTCCTACTGTATAGCACAGGGAACTATATTCAATATCCTGTAATAAATCATAATGGAAAATAAAATGGAAAAGAATACATATATGTATATCTACATATAACTGAATCACTTTGCTGTACACCAGAAAGCAACACAACATTGTAAATCAACCATACTTCAATAAATTTTTTAAAAAATTAAATTTCGCCATTTGCAGCAACATGGATGGACTTAGCGGGCATAATGCTAAGTGAAAGTCAGGCAGAGAAAGACAAATACTGTATGATATCACTTATACGTCGAATCTAAAATATATGACAAGCTAATGAGTATAACAAAAAAGAAGGAGATTTACAGATATAGAGAACAAACTAGTGGTTACAGTGGGGAGGGAGGAAGGGGTACTATGGGGACTGGGGAATGGGAGGTACAAACTATTGGGTGTAAGATAGGCTCAAGGTTGTATTGTACAACACGGAATATAGCCAATGTTTTTGTAATAACTGTAAGTAGGGTGTAACCTTTAAAATTGTATTTTAAAAATAGTATTGTAGGGCTTCCCTGGTGGCGCAGTGGTTGAGAGTCTGCCTGCCAATACAAGGGACACGGGTTCGTGCCCCGGTCTGGGAAGATTCCACATGCCGCAGAGCGGCTGAGCCTGTGAGCCATGGCCGCTGAGCCTGTGCGTCTAGAGCCTGTGCTCCTCAACGGGAGAGGCCACAGCAGTGAGAGGCCCGTGTACCGCAAAACAAAACAAAAAAAATAGTATTGTACCAATGTAAAAAAAATTTTGGAGATTCAAAGTGCTGAGCTTTACCCATATATCCCCATCTTAATTTTCAAGATCCCACTCCTGCCAACACGAAGCATAAATTTAACATACGAGACCTTGTGAGACTTGTGAGACTTGTGAACTCCATTTGTGTTGTAATTCAGCCACTCACAGGATTAGACTTTGGGTCTGATTTTCAAAAACCTAACCCCATGGCTACAAAAGATAAGCCTTTTTTTGTTTTTTTCAGAGAAGTCATAGAAGTTTTGTGTTTCCTTACTTGGCCCTTGAGCTAAGAATTAAAATCCCTGAGCTTATTATTTTCTTTCTCCAAATTCTCTGGTGCCCTTGAAGTAGTTAATCAACCCCAGTTCTTAAATTTTTACTTCCACTACAGTGTTTTATGGTAGCAGCTACTTGGTTATCTTGCCTTCCATAGGCACATGGCTCCAGGTGACTACAGGTGATCAGTTAAGTAAGTGATTTGCCACTATATACCACATACTATCAGTGTCCCATTTACCACTGGCAACAGGCTCACTTATGCCATAAAATCAAATCTGATCAAACAGCTAATTCCAGATTCCAATCTTTATGGTTTGATTTCCTGGAACCATTCCAGTACCAATAACCGTATCAGAAAGGGTTCAGTCGGGGAAGCAAAATCACTCTGAGTATACAAAATAAATACTTAAAACTTTAATATAGAAATCGGATCTTACACAATTGTGAAAGAAACTGTGAAAGAAATAAAGGTCAAGTAGGGAAAACCAGGTGATCAGAAGAACCACTAACCTGTTAATCTGAGAAGCCAAGAGCAATCAGCCTCTGAAGTATGACCACAAATAAGAAGCTTGTGGAAAGGTCTATGGAAAGCTGTTGCTTCTGGGTTACTACTGCCTCTGTGGGTCCACAGCCAAGCATCTAGTGCTCGGTCTGGGACCCACAGTTAGGAAGACCTGAGAGCACCAAGACAAACTGGAACCCTACCAGCACCTGTCTGTCACCACAACTGACCACAACAACCCTCTGACAGTAATGGCCACTTCTTCACTTCCACCTGCCCAATCTCACAAAACCTCCTCTTTCAGCCAACTCTTAACACAGAACCATACAGGGAAGGGAACTCTGGGAAATGATTCCCAGTTAAACCAAGCTGACCCAGCATAATCTAGCACGTATAGTATACTACAACGTAGGCATATCATGCTTTCTTTGTTCCTTTATTGATTATATGTACGTAAGTTGACTCTATTAGCTGTTTAAAAGTGCTCCAATAAATATCCTTGAGTATATATATATATATATATATATATATATATATATATTTTTTTTTTTTTTTTTTAACCAGTATGTTTTTAGATAAATTCTTAGAATTAAAATTGCTGGGTCAAAGGACATATGCATTTCAAGTGTTTATAGATGAGTCCAAATTGTCCTCCAAAATGATTATGTCAATTTATACCCTTTTCTGCCTTCTTTCCTTGTCCACACTGAATATCATTTGCCAATATGATAGAGAAAAATGGCATCTTGCTTTTTATATCTTTATATCTTTCATATGTCAAGAGATTTACATTTCTTCTTTCAGTTATGATTATAGTCTTTGCTCTTTTTATACAGAGTTATCTTTTTCTTGTTGATTTTAGGAGTTCTTTATCTTTTAACATATTTTAGGTAAATATTTACAAATATTTTCACTCAGCCTGTAGTTTACATTTTAATTTGGTTTATACTGTTTGACTTTTTGTTTTATTTTGTTTTGGTTAGGATCCTATCACTTAATAATGAAAAACGTCAATGTGTGCTTGTGGGCTTAGTGAAAATATGACTCTATCAGTGTAAAAATTCCCCACTTCAAGAAAAACCACAGATGTATAGAACCAATTGATGACAGGTTAGAAGCAAAGCTGTCCTAAATGAAGCAAAGAATTATAGCTATTCCTCTGCTCTAAACAACCCAACTGTAATTTTGAGGAAGTTCACAGAATCCCAATTCTGAATACAGAAAATCTCTTTGAATATTTAACAAATAATCGCATTAGGTTTCAGAATTCCAATTGGAATTTCTTAGAGCCTATTTGACCAAGGGATATTAAAAATGAGGCACCCATGCTATCATCACCACCACCGTCCCCTTTTTACACCCGTGGTAGACAGTGCTAATTGATTATTCTTTCTTTCGGAGCCCAGATGTGTTCTAAAAAGCTATCTCTATGAAGCATTCAAGGGAGCTGTTACCAATCAGTCAGATAAAATCTGTTTTGCCACCCTGTTTCTAATCTAACCTCCCATTTTTAGAGGAATAAATGGGAGTCCAAGGCAGGGATGTGACTTACAAAACATTCAGCAAGTTAGTTGCAAAGCCAGAGCTCAAAGCTAGCCTTCTGCCTCCCAATCTAACACTCCTTCCATGGGACCACTGTATCTTGCCACCACTAGCGAAAGCCCTTCACGGAGGATTTGGTGAAGACCTTTTCAAAGAATGAATACTACATAAATGGTTAATCACAGCATACATATCAATAGTATCCTGATAGCTTTAGAGCTGGGTTAACAGGGGACTAAGTTGGGCAATTAATAATCTATAAGAGGCACTGAAATACAATGACAAATCAAAGAAAGTGGAGACCTTGTCTCACTAAAAGCTCCACATGGAATTGGATGAAACATTGAAGATAAGGTGCTTGCAGAGGGCGTAGGGAGCAAGGGTCCCATTAAAGAGCAAGCTCAGTACCAAAAGATCGTCTCTAAACTACTGCTCTAGGGGCTTCCCCTGATGATCCCGTGGCTAAGACTCCGCGCTCCCAATGTAGGGGGCCCAGGTTCCATCCCTAGAACTAGATCCCACATGCTGCAACTAAGAGTTTGAATGCCACAACTAAAGACCCCCGCATGCACATCCTGTATGCCGCAAAGAAGATGCCGCGTGCCACAATGAAGACCCCCGTGCAGCCAAATAAATAAGTAAATATTAAAATAAATAAATAAATAAACTAGTGGTGTAATTAACTTTTGTTTTGCAAAGTGGAGCAATCATAAATTGTTGGGGACAATCAAGGAGAGACTAAAGGCAAACAGAAGCTAGCCTCCTCTCTGATCCTCCCCCATGCATGTTCCACTTCACCTCTAAACTGATCCTGAACAAATATTTAAGGACTATCAATTTAAAGGATCACCATATTATTGGTCTGCTCTGAGCACCAAGTCACGGATCCTCAGGAGGCAGTCCCAGGTCTCCAGCTAACTCTGTTTACCCCCGCCCCAAACTCTACCCATCCTTGCATCCTAACTACTCTACAAAAGCTTTCCTGATTCCCACCCTGCCCACTGTTATCCGTTTCTGCTTTTGCTTATCATCTGCATCTTGATTAGGCCGTGGGAATGTGCCTGTTATCAGCAAGTACCCCTCTATGGAGGGACAACCTGCTTCTCCTCTACCAGGCACAAACTGTGCCTTTTCCTTATTTGTATACTGTGCAGCACCCGGTTGACACAGTCAGTGCTCAAAAACTGTCTGTTGATTAAATGGCAAAAAGGAAAATTCACAGTGACTCCTGGGCTTGACTTTCAAAGGGTCTGTGGAGACTTTGGAAGCACACAGAGTTCCATTTCCTCAAAGGCCTGACTGGGTCCTGTGCCATTTGTGGAAGGGTTCTGCTTGGAGAGGAATGATTTTGAATTGCCTACACTGTTTTTTTTTTTTTTTTGAATGACTTCCATTTTATCATAATACTACACATACAGTAGTAATTTGTTTCTATTTGCTCTCATGCCTAAGGCTAGCAACAATTTGTTGTGAGACCCACAATGTAATTTATGTTATCGTGTATCATAAGGGCTGGAATTAGGGAGAGAGATGAGAAAGAAAGAAAAGTGGGGCAGGAATAAGAGGATGAGGTTGTTGGTAATGTGGGTTCACTGATAAATGCAAATCTTTATCTAGAAGAGTGGCTCTTAACTAGGGGGAGACTGTCCCCCCAGGTAGGTTACCACATTAAACATAGTACATCCAGTTAAATTTACACATTCTAAAATTTATTCATTGTTTCTCTGAAATTCAAATTTAACTACGCACCCTGTATTTTTATTTGCTAAATCCGGCAATCCTACCCAGGGGACACGTGGCAATGTCTGGAGGCATTTTTGATTGTCACGACCTAGGGGCTATTAAAAGATAAATTGAGGCATATTAAAATTCTTAAGAGTTTATTTGAGCAAAAATCAATTCGTATTGGGCAGTACCAAATGGGAAGTGATTAGGGACCTCCTCCAACAGGAGCTGGGGGCAAAACTTTTAGAGATAAGACCACAGAAGCAACGCAAGGAAAGTATTTGATTGGCTATGGCTTAAGTGGTTGCCCTATTTGGGAAAGCCTAGGTTAGCTGTTTGTGCTTGGTTAGCCTTAGGTGATACCTTAACCTTGGGGCATTTACAGCCTTAGTCGTGGTTGCTTACATAGACTAAGTAAGGCATTAGAACCACCTCAGTTTAATGGCTTCCTTGTTTAATTAATTTCACAGGGTGCTACTGGCATCTAGTAGGTAGAGGCCTGGGATGCTGCTAAACAGTCCCCCCCATAGCAGAGAACGATCTGGTCCAAAATGTCAACACTGCCACTGCTGAGAAGCCATGATGTAGAAGAATAATTTTCATCCCTAAAAAGTACCTAGTATGGCTAAAATAGCACTGTAGGAAAACAGTATGCATATGTATACATAAGCATATATATATATATATATATATATATATATACAGTACCCAGAAAACATGTATGCAAAGCTTTTCTAATTTAAATCTACAAGCTGTGATGATCTACGGTTTTATCACAATAATTTCTCCAATTTCTCCCAGGGGAGATAAGACAAAATTCAGATCACATTTGGGGGAAAAATACTTAGAAATAGTAAGTGATTCTCCAGGATCCCACAGAGCCCCAAGGAAAATAGAACTAAAGCTCACAACTGCTAAACACACTACTCATTCCAGTAAAGTCAGCCTCTCTGCACCTCCCCTGTTCAGCTCTCACCACGCTCAGAATAAGGCAATTGCAACGGGATTTTCGGGTTTTCATTTCCAAGAGATCCAAAGTTTTCACAACTGATTAGTATCCAAAAAGCAACAGCCTCCTTTAACCTTGAGATGCAAATAGCCCAAGATTGTCAAGGGATCTGAAGAGCTGGAGGATCTGATTAGTTTCACATGCAGTCACAGGATGGTCCTGCCTACTCTCCTGGAGCAGGAAAGCTGTAATAAGACTCTGAGCTTTATAAACTTGGACTAATTGGTCTGTACCCATCCAGCAGAGTTCATTATTGTCATCCCCATTTCATAAAACACAGAAGGTGTGTAGAAATCTTTTTTTTTTTTTTTTTTTTTTTGCGTTATGCGGGCCTCTCACTGTCGTGGCCTCTCCCATTTGCGGAGCACAGGCTCCGGACGCGCAGGCTCAGCGGCCATGGCTCACGGGCCCAGCCGCTCCGCGGCATGTGGGATCCTCCCGAAACGGGGCACGACCCCGCGTCTCCTGCATCGGCAGGCGGACTCTCAAGCACTGCGCCACCAGGGAAGCCCTGTAGAAATCTTTTTACTCCACCACCACTGGGCACGGGCTTCTTTATTTCCCTCTTCGGATCACTATACATAAACTCCAGGTACCAAAGGTGGGGATTGCTCTGCTAATTATTCATACTAGAGGGAAGGAAAGGTCTAGAATTAAGTCAAATCTCTTTGCATGTGCCTCTTAACATTCCACTTGAAGGTGAGTCCTGGCCTCAAAAAGGTTTAAAACAGTTCAGCACTCTTATCTAACTGTTCAGGAAACCAGGGAGGAAATTGCTGTCAATTACAGCCCGGACTTTGGAGCATGAGCTAAATTGATTTCGAAAGACCTGATTGCTGAACCACTTCCCGCACACTGGCGGCCAGGACTGGAGCCACAGCTGACCGAGATCCAGCCAGTTGGCCAAGTCCATCCTGCAGCCTGTTGTCATAATGGATTTTCCATTCACATATGTACAGTTATGTCTGCATGTCTT
Organism: Lipotes vexillifer; assembly: GCF_000442215.2. NCBI lineage: Eukaryota > Metazoa > Chordata > Mammalia > Artiodactyla > Lipotidae > Lipotes > Lipotes vexillifer. The sequence goes on from NW_006771758.1 coordinate 1,371,479, forward strand.
TTGTCATCACCTCGCTCTCTGAAGGGCAGCATGTCAGCCTCCTCCAGGACCATTTAATGGCTGGAGAATCTTCCATCAGGAGACCCTGCCTGACCAACGAGGTTTATGACAATCCCAGACTCTCTAGGGTTTTCACCTTGATGTTTCCCTTCCTCTGGCACTGATGAGGCTTTATCTTATGCAAGCTGGCAGCTCGCTTTCTCAAATAGGCCAAAGGATACTGGTGGCAAAGACTTGCCCGGAGACAGTGTGGCCAGCCAAAGATGCTGGTGGAATCCTCGCTGGCAGCCTTGGCTCTGACTGAACAGCTCAGCACTGGCTTCCTCACCCTTTAGGCTTTCCCCTACCTATCAAGAAAAAGGCAAGGCTGATAACAAGAAGTCCAGGCCCTATAAAGATTTCTGTCCCCCCTTACCTCTTGGGGATGCTTTTAACAGTAAGGTGTGGTGGTTAAGAACAGGGCTCAAGTTTCTGCCACTTTGCTAACCTCATACAAGTTACTTTTTAACTGCCATTTCCTCATCTATAAATAGGGGATAATGATACTGAGACCACAAAGAGTTGTAGGGAGCAATAAATGAACCATGGGCACATGGCAAGGACTCAATAAATATGACCTTGTATAGTGGCGGTGGCGGTGTGGGCTCCCCCTGTCAATTAAAGTCATAGGCAAATTTAAGCCTCAGGCCCACTCTATGACACCCACGAAAATCCATCCATCATGGAAAAAACAAACAAACTCCAAGTGGCCTCATTTTCTTGTTAGCCTGTTGCACTCTAAAACCACTCTCTATCCCTACCCAGTCCCAGTGCCCTACTCCTGCCCTGTTTTTAACAGAAATCTACACCACCCTTTGACCTTCACTCAGACAGCCCTTTTACATGCACCCTGGCGCACATTAAAATCCTGCTGCCCATTCCATCAAAACTCCTGCTGTCTCCATCACTCTAGTCTCCTCCAGCATCACAGCATACACACTGGGCTGGCCCTGGGCACTGGCAGGTCACACCACTACCTTTCAAAGGGTGACTTGAGGAATGTCAGGAGGCCATGCTTGTCCAAGGACCTCCCCCCAGTGGTCAGTCTCAGAGCCTTCCTTCTTTCCTTACTGGCCTAAAAGGCCCAGTGTGAAACTTCTAGCTTAGACAACATCAAGTAACCCGTGAGCTACTATAGAGATGTTCATTTATTACATGAGAGGTGAAGGAAAGCCACTTCTCTTACTAGGTACCCAGTAAGTCATTAGTTCACCAAAATTGATCAGATTAGTGCATTGAAAAGAGGGCAGACTGAGAGAGCTGGGCCACAGATGGGGAAGTTTTGCTGGGATCATTGGGGAAAACATTTTACTGGATGAAGAACAGGCAGCTCTGGGGACCATAATTATTGGGGGAAGAATGAGGGCTTGCTATCTAGGAACTTAGGAGGTGAGAGGCCCAAGACTGTAGGACAGAGATATAGGAAAGGTCAGCTTCTCCCACTTTGTGTCCTGTAGCCTGAGTCCTGCCTCCCTGAACCAGAAGGCAACAGCTGACTGGCTGGATATGCATGTTCATGAACCCATGCTGCTGCGGACAGAAAGGCATGAATATTTTAAATCTACATTTTCTGTTTCTGTCAGGAGCTTCAGAAACTTTTGCAATCAAATAGTGGAAGGCAGGAAATCTGAGGGTAGAAGTCATTACCTTCTTGGGCTTAAAGAACAATAAACTTTTTCACCTGCAGGGTCTGTTGGGTAACATATCAAAAGAAAGGGGTAGCACAGGGAACTCTACTCAATACTCTATAATGGCCTATATGGGAAAAGAATCTAAAAAAGAGTGGAAATATGTATATGTATAACAGATTCACTTTGTTGTACACCTGAAACTAACACAACATTGTAAATCAACTATACCCCAATAAAAATTAAAAAGAGGGGCTTCCGTGGTGGCACAGTGGTTAAGAATCCGCCTGCCAATACAGGAGACACGGGTTCGAGCCCTGGTCCAGGAAGATCCGACATGCCACAGAGCAATTAAGCCCGTGCGCCACAACTACCGAGCCTGTGTGCCACAACTACTGAAGCCTGTGCGCCTAGAGCCCGTGCTCTGCAACAAGAGAAGCCACAGCAACGAGCCTGCGCACCACAACGAAGAGTAGCTCCCACTCGCCGCAACTAGAGAAAAGCCTTTGTGCTGCAACAAAGACCCAATGCAGCCAAAAATAAACAAAATTAAATAAATTAATTTTAAAAAAATTAAAAAGAAAGTAAGGGAGGGAGGCAGGAAGGAAGGAAGGAAGGAAGGAAGGAAGGAGGGAAGGAAGGAAGGGGTAGGGAGGAACTCTGCGCTTCCACTGCAGGAGGCGCAGGTAATATCCCTGTTCAGAGAACTAAGATCCCACCTGCATGCCGTGCAGCACAAAGAAAGGGTCAAGGGAGGATGCTCCATGTGGGGCTTTTATCGTGTGCCTGTGGTGGGTCACTTTATATGGGAAAAGAATCGAAGAGTAGAAAAAGCAATAATAAACGCAGGTGAGAATAGCACCCACGAAATATTGTAAAGTATCTCAATTTATAAAGTCATTACTTCAGGTGACCTAAAACACTTGAAGCATCAAACGTAATTTTTTTGACTTCTACAGATGCCATTAACATTTGGCATCTAACTCCCTGATGTCTGCACACCTAAAACTAGAGGAAAAAAAGTAGGCAGACACAGTAGGGTAAAAACTCTCCCCCCACCTCCCCAAATCTCAGTGATTTGAGAGATAAAAGTTTATTTCTCATTCCCATCACAGTCCAATATGGGATGCAGTTCCTCAAGCACCCAGATCCTTCCAGTGAATTCTCTCTTTGGAGCTGGTCAAGAAGGAAGAAGGAGAGAGCCCAAAGAAGGCTTCCTTGTGCTTAACCAGCTCAGCCCATAGGTGACTTACATTACTGGAGCTTATACTACACTAGTGGGAACTAGTCACAAGGCCCAGACTTAATAGAAGGAGCTGGAGAAACATAGTCCAATATACGTGCCCAGGCAGAAGAGAAAATGGATTGGCAAGCACCTAGTCTCTACCATAGCAAGTGACATTAATTTTAGCATCTAGTCAGTTTCACATTTGGTTTTTCCTTCATTAGCACAATATATAGTGCAGATTATGGTTGGGTTGAGCAAGATTCTAATTCAAAGTAGTCAGAGAAATCATCTTTCCCTGGATTGCCACATCCTTGGCAGGTTTGCTCTCACTTCCTATTTCCTGACTATAACAGACATAGCTCATTAATCATGACATTCTTCCCTATAACTCTAGTCACAGCCCTGCATTCCTTCTCAGTATAGAACTACAGATATTCAGGACCAATGGATCAGAGGCAGCATGTAATACAAAACCTATTTTCATCAAGAATCATTGGATTTTTTCCACCCCTTACATTTTATAGATGAAGGAACTGAAACTTAAGGAAGTAAAATAACTTCATTCACTGACAAAGTTCTCTTTTGTCCCTGCTATATATTAGACATCCTAAGTTTAAACAATACTCCTTCAAACAAGATACAGGCCTGCCTCCAGGAATTTAAAGGACAGTGGGAAGTCAGATGAGAGGAGGGTAATTACAATACAGTGTGACAAGTGCTACAAAAGAGGTAAGGGCAGGATGCTATGGGAGGACGTGACTGACATCTAACCTGCTCTTGATGAGGGTTAGGCAAATCTTGCTAGAGGAAGAGCCATCTACGCTAATCATAAAAATGAACAGACTTTAGCCAAGGAAAGGGTGAAGCTGAAGGATAAGAACATTTCAGGCAGAGGAACCGGCCTGTGCAAAGATCAAAAGGTAAAAATCAGGATGGCAGGGCTTCCCTGGTGGTGCAGTGGTTGGGAGTCCACCTGCCGATGCAGGGCACATGGGTTCGTGCCCCAGTCTGGGAAGATCCCACATGCCGCAGAGCAGCTGGGCCTGTGAGCCAGGGCCGCGGAGCCTGTGTGTCCAGAGCCTGTGCTCCGCAACGGGAGAGGCCACAACAGTGAGAGGTCCGTGTACCGCAAAAAAAAATCAGGATGGCAATATATAGAAAACTGCAAGAAATTTAGCCTGACTGGACCCCACAATACAGAGAGATGAAATTAAGTGTGTATCAATTAGCTGCTGCTGTGTAACAAACCACCCAAAACTTAGTGGCTTAAAATAATAACATCATTATTATTGCTCATGAGTCTGTAGTTCAGCTGAGCTGTTCTTCTAGTCTTGGCTGGCTCATTCATGTATCAGCAAACAGCTGAGAGCTGGGCAGGTAGTCTCTCTCTCGCACGTCTGGGCATTAGCTAGCTATAGACTGGTTTAGGATAGCCCTGGCTGTGACAGCTGGGCTCTCCTCCAAATAGTCTCTCATCCCCCTGCAGGCTAGCCTGACCTTGTCCACATGGCAGTGGCAGGATTCCAAAAGAAAGAGCAAAAGCACTCCAAGCCTCTGATGCCTGGGCTCAGAAATAACACAGTGCCACTTCCAGTGCATTCAGTAAGCCAAAGTGACAAGGACAACTCAGAGTCAAGAGGTGAGAAAACAGACTCTACCTCTTGATGGGAGAAGCTACACAATCTTTTTGCAAAGCATGCGCATACAGAGAGGAAGAATTTAGTCTATTTTTTAAAAAGTCAACCTGCCACAGAGGGAGAGCAGTGGCAAGAGGTAAACCTGCAAAGATAGACAGGTCCAAGACATAAAAAGTCTTGTTTTTCAAACTCAGGTGTTCAGAGAGGCAATGGAGAAACAGGGAAGAGCAGCATGTTCAGATGTGAACTCTAGAAAGGTGTTACTTTAACCCAAAAGATAGTTGATGAAGGCCTGGATCATGGCAGGAGAGATGGATTGCACAGTGATTAGATTCAAGAGATAACTACAGATACTACCTGTTGTGGGCGTGGAAACGAGGGAAGCACCTAAGGTTTTATAGCTGGTGAATAGAAGAGCTAAGATTAAAGCCAGGCCTTCTACATCCCAATCTCATGTTACCGCCATTCTTCCCACGAGTACAGTATTTTAATTAAGTTCATGGATTTTTCCATCCCTCCCCTACCAGTTACCGTGTTTCCTTGGCTGCTTTCTGAATCCATTACCAGGAAACAGAGGCACCAAGGCCATTCTAAGAAGTAAACCTCATGGAGATATGAAGCCCTGCTTATCAGAGCTAACTATCAGCGGTAGAAAGCCTTTAGAGATAGGGAAATAACAATAGACCCTAATAACAAGGGTGTCCACCTGGTGTGGCCTGGAAAATCATTAACCATTGTTAAAGAAATCCTGCTTATTGCTTACCCAGGAGCATGCTTCTCAAAGTTGCTTATGTGATAAGCAGCTCAGTTGCAAATCAGCACCCGTCATTAGGAGCATTCACCCTTTTGACTTTCAATTTAGGACTCATATTTGAAACCATTTTGTTTTTCTCTGCCTACAGCATCTCAGTCCTATGGCCTGTCTCTCCTAGTCAGCAGTCTGCAGGCCTCAGTTCAATTTTAACTGCTCTAAAGAATGGCTTCTTTAGAGAGAGCTCCTCACAAGTGAATCCCATGCATGCCAAATCAATATTGCCCATATTTTGTCTGATCTTTGCAAACATACCCTCCAAACCAGATGAAATCTACCTAATTGATTTTGTAGGTCATGGTGACAAACAGAAACTACTTCTGTCTATTTACAGTGGATAATTGCCCATACACTGCACTTTTCTAGCAAGGGGCTCAAATCAGTTTGTTTTGTTTTGTTTTGTTTTTTGCGGTACGCGGGCCTCTCACCGCTGTGGCCTCTCCCGTTGCGGAGCACAGGCTCCGAATGCGCAGGCTCAGCGGCCATGGCTCACGGGCCGAGCCGCTCCGCGGCATGCGGGATCCTCCCGGACCTGGGCACAAACCCGCGTCCCTTGCATCGGCAGGTGGACTCTCAACCACTGCACCTCCAGGGTAGCCCACAAATCAGTTTTTGAATCTTCTTTCATTTAATATTACACCTTGACAGGTATGAGTCAGCTATCATTATTCCTTTCTTTTTTTCAGGTCCATTGTGAGAGTTGATCTCCAAAGATGGTCTCAATAATTCTGCCCACCCTTTATATTGCATACCCTTTTTCAGCAATTCCCACCAAGAAGTGGAATCTGTTTCCCCATCTCTTGAATCTGATTTGGCCTCATCACTCACATGAACCAACAGAATATGGCATGACACTGGGCAACTCAATTGGCCTTGCAGCTTCTGGTGTGGCTCTCCTGGAGCTGCTGCCATGTTAATTAACGGCAGCCTGCCAGCTAGCCTGCCAAGCTAGCCAGCTAGCCAGCTGGAGGATTAAACAAGAGAATGTATACTAAGTCCCTAGCACATAGTAGGTATTCCAGTACCTGTGAGTTTCTTGCCTCATTTTCTATAGTAATCAGTTCCTATCTAGGTAAGGCTTGAATTAAATTAGTAATTTCTGCACATTTCTTTTTAAGAGTGGGGGAATGGTTTTTCCCTCTTCCTTGTTCAGAAATGTACTAAGAACCTGGTGTGATCGTGGCCAGTTGAAGCGTGTCAGATATGATTACCATCTGAAGGACAACAGCAGGGTTCTTCAGAAACCCTCTGCCCCTTACTGAGAGAAAGGGTTCACTTTGTAATATGTTCTCATCAATGGGCACAGAGAGGACTTTGAGTTCTGAATACTAAGTATAGTTCAAAAATCCAACTTATTGGAAAGGAAAAAGGAAAATCACAGGTTTTACAACAAAGTCACTCTTCAGGTTCTCGGAATCAGTTTAAAAGACCAATTCTACTGTTTGCCTGCCAAACCTGAGTATTTTCGTCCTATGACTGCTAACTGCATAGGTCTCCATGGGTCACCAAGGCTGCTGTAGCAGGAAAAACCAGTCAAACTGGTGGAGGGCAGTGCAGCAGGTGGCAACTTACTCCTTCCTTGGAGTCCTTTGAGGTTTACAAGGAGAAAGGGGTGTGGGAGGTGGGTGGTGGCAGTGGTGAGGGTAGTGTGACATTTTCTTGCCAAGACTGATAACAGTCCAAAATCTGGAGAGTCATTAATAGAAAAAAATACAGTGCCTGCTAAAACCTCCTGACCACCAGCAGGAAATACGATCAACCAGAGTCTGTGGTCTTTCAAAAGCACCCATCCAAGACTCCAATGCATGCTCTTCCATTCAAGGAGGCTGTGCCCATATATAGGGTGCTGTGGGTGCTAGGGACTGAGAACAGAGAAGGGAGGAAGTGAGAAAGTCAATAAGCCCCATAATCAGGTGGGGAAGGTTACTCCTATGCCAGTTTTCTTTGGCACATGAGTTGATGCTTGCCAATACTTGCAATGAATTGAAGTCTGTATGAAAGTTATTTTAGTGAGTAGAAATTGTGACTCAATACTCCCAATTTGAGCAATGTCACATTTTTTTTAAATAAATTTATTTATTTTTGGCTGCGTTGGATCTTCATTGCTACATGAGGGCTTTCTCTAGTTGCGGTGAGCGGGGTCTACTCTGTTGCGGTGCGCAGGCTTCTCACTGCGGTGGCTTCTCGTTGCTGAGCACAGGCTCTAGGTGAGCAGGCTTCAGTAGTTGCGGCACGTGGGCTCAGCAGTTGTGACTCGCAGGCTCTAGAGCACAGGCTCAGTAGTTGTGGCACACAGGCTTAGATGCTCCATGGCACATGGGATTTTCCCGGACCAGGGCTTGAACCCGTGTCCCCTGCATTGGCAGGCGGATTCTTAACCACCGCGCCACCAGGGAAGTCCCAATGACACATATTTTTATTTTTATAAACCACACAAAATCCACCTTCACGTCCCAGATGACAAGGTCAGTGAGAAGATGACATCTGTCATCAGTCATTTTTGTGGCTTCTGTCTGTCTTGGTTCGTATCAGAGCATGGGTGTGGTGCACTTCCGGGAAAAATGGAGGCGAGAGCTCTGGTCAGTCCCTGCTGGTCACTATCATCACCACTGTGCCTTCTAATATGTGTGCGAGGGTTGAGAGCTGCTCCCTCCATTTGTTGGTACTGGCCACTCTGTGTGCTCACTCCTTCAGCCTTCCTCTCTCTTAAGTCCCTAGGCCACAGGGGCTGAGACATTCTTCCCAAGAGCACAGCAGCTACACAACCACCTGCTGGCCAAGGGCCTGTGATTTTTGAAGGGTTTTGTACAAGAGGCAGCCCAGATTTCAGACACCCTACACAGGAGTCTACAATCCCCATCCCGGCCCCGTCTTCAGGACAGAACTTCAGCACAGCCCTCTTATCTGGAAAATAAACAAGGTGGTCAGTGCACCCGTGGACCAGGAACCTGAAACTCAAGGCTGCCTGCCCTTCCTCAGATGTGAATGGAAAATCTACCTCCTCATTCTTTGGCTCTGAGTCCACCACAATGAATAAAACAAAGCATAAACTAAGTAATTATTAATGACGGCCTCCCTGATGCTGAACTATGGTCATTTCTCTGTCTTTCCACTGTTGGTAAATAACAGTAAACCTTTCCTGATAGACAAAGAAATGCAACGTCACTTACACAACTTGTCCATGCTTTCTCTGTCCAAGTTACTGTCGTCTCTAAGACAGTCAATTCCCAGGGAGTCATCACCAATTGTTTACTTTTCAGTATAATTGCAATATGATGCACACCTAGGCAGTTATGTATAATGATCCCTTCTAATAATAATTATCATCATCATTATCATTATCATATATTATCATTTATTGGGAGATTATTTTGTAATAAGCACTATGTCAAGAGATATACTTGCATTACCTCATTTTATCCTCAGAACAACCCATAGAAGCAGGCATTATTATTCCCATTTTCCAGCTGTGAAAATCAAAGCTCAGAAAGATTAAATTGCCCATGATCACCAGCTAATACATACAAGAAGTGGGGTCAAGGATACATTGTCTGACTTGAGAGCCCAAGCTTTGAACCTCTAGGATACATAGTCTTCCTACCACATACAGGATATGCCCAAGCGTGCCTGACTAAGCCCCCGCCCGCCTCTCCAGACTTTTGTACAGCGAAGAACATACAACTCCCTGAACACGACCTGCTGTTTTACACCTTGGAGCCTCAGTTGCTATGGATCACTCTGCTAGGATCACCTGCTCCCCACTGCTTTTGCTCATTCATCTCACACAAATCAGCTGAGACATAAGTTCCCCAGGAAACATTCCCCAGGCTGGGTTTGTGTCCTCACTCTGTTGTCCCCTAGCACTCTAGGCATTCTTCTGTCATTGTCCTTACCACATCATGTTGTAGTATTATATTTCCTTTTTATTTATCTGTCCTACTAGACTTCAAAAACAGGAGTTATATAATATATGTTTTTATATAATATATAGTCATATATAATTTATATAATATATATTATATTATATATAATATATATGAGTTCCTTGAGCTACTGTTAACTAAAGCACAGATGAAATGACAAGGTAGCTGTGTCAAAATACTAAAGCATATCTGTATATCAATCAGGTAAATGGTATTTATATATATATATAAATATATACATATGTCCTGTTATATACATTAACGTTATATTTTATGATACATTTGTATTATATATATATATATATATATATTTTTTTTTTTTTTTTTTTTGGGGTTTTGCGGCCCTCTCCCTGTTGTGGCCTCTCCCGTTGCAGAGCACAGGCTCCGGACGCGCAGACTCAGCAGCCATGGATGGCTCACGGGCCCAGCCGCTCCACGGCACGTGGGATCCTCCCGAACCGGGGCACGAACCCGTGTCCCCCGCATCGGCAGGTGGACGCTCAAACCACTGCGCCACCAGGGAAGCCCCTATATATATTTTTAATCTCCAACACGTCATACATTCCCTATTGTGTATGAGATACTCAATAAATATTTGCTGACTTGTACTTCCAACAATGTTAAGTGAGTTTCCAGATGCTTATCTAAAAGTATTACCCACAGCTTTGAAACAATGTTAAAAATGACCACCATTTAATTCAACCAGTATTTATCACAGTCACTAAAAGAGCACAAAGAGACCTTGGAGAAAATTTAGTTCACAATGGTATATAGATGAAAGACTCTGTCTGGAATGGGAAGCAAGGAGCTGAGTTCAAGCCCCTCTTAGCTACTTTCCAGCTCAGGCACTCATGACCTCCCTGAGCTTTGGTTGGCTCATCTTTGGAACAGGGTGAATCGTACCTTATCTACCATGAATGGTTGGTGTGAGGATCAATTAGAATATTTATGAATACTGAAAACATTATATAATTAAATAGCTTTGTTTTGTTTTTGCTTTGCGTAGAGCCTGGGACATAGTAAATGTCCAATAGTTGCCAATAAAAGGAATTAATGATTAAACTCTTCATTCTCTGGTTAAGATATCAGAGGTCAGATTAAATAAAATGCTTAAGTTTCCCCCTAAACTATAAGCTCACAGAAAGCAAGACATTTTTTTTATCCCCAGCACCTAACACCTGGCCCATGGTAGATGCTCCATGCGTTTGTGGAAGGAAGAAAGGGAGGGAAGAGAGAAGGAACATCATACAGCTGGGAGTGACTGAAAAAAGGCCCTTCCGCCTGATTATGGCATTAGGTACTCTAGGTCAGTGGTTCTCAAAGCGTGGTCCTGAGAACCAGCAGCACCAGCATCAAGTGGAAACTTGTTAGAAATGCTCCTACTTCATCCTAGACCTTCTGAATCAGAATCTCTGGGGGTGAGTCCCTGCAATCTAGGTTTTAACAAGACCTCCAGGAAATTCTGATGTGTGCCAAAGTTAGACATCATTGCTGGAGGAGAAACTCTTCATCATCTGCTTATATTTGACACTAAATGGACAGAAAAGGGTGAATGTATTTATGGCTTTTAAATAATGTCTTCAAAAACCCTAATGCATATTATTTTCATTGTCATTTCCTTCTGATTTGATATATTTATGATACAAGAGGGGTACATTGCTGGAAAGATTGCATCAATAATGCAATATGTTTTTGGTTAAAAATAACATTTACTGAATTGTTTTCTAAGTATAGAAGACTACATGATCATTACTAATAATATGGATAATACTGAAAATTGTAACGACACTTACATAGTGTTACTATATAACAAGAACTATTCTATGCACTTTTCCTATCTTAAATAACTTATTACTCAAAACAATCCCATGAGGCAAGTATAGTTTTTATCATCCTCATTTTACAGAGGGAAAATTGAAGTATGTAGAGGTTATGTAACTTGCCAAACAAAGGTCACATGTCTGGTAGAGCCAGGATTTATATCCATAATTTATATCCAAAATTTATATCCAAAATTCTTGAGATTAACCATGTTATACCATAAATCACCCATAATTTAGAGATAATCACTGATTATTAATATTTACAGAGAATTCAGAATTTTCCTTGAGGTTGGTAAAAAATATATATAAAAACATATATAAATATACACACATATCTGTGCATTTACATATGTGTATATAATATATTGATAAACTACTTATTTATAATTTATTTATTTACATGTAACTATCGCAATACTTTTTACATTTTTAACTCATTTTTATATTTTTTACAAATACATTTATTTACAATTTAAAAAATAAAACTGGCTACAGATTCAATGCAATCCCTATCAAATTACCACTGGCATTTTTCACAGAACTAGAACAAAAAATTTCACAATTTGTATGGAAACACAAAAGACCCCGAATAGCCAAAGCAATCTTGAGAAAGAAGCATGGAGCTGGAGGAATCAGGCTCCCTGGCTACAGACTATACTACAAAGCTACAGTAATCAAGACAGTATGGTACTGGCACAAAAACAGACAGATAGATTAATGGAACAGGATAGAAAGCCCAGAGATAAACCCACACATATATGGTCACCTTATTTTTGATAAAGGAGGCAGGAATGTACAGTGGAGAAAGGACAGCCTCTTCAATAAGTGGTGCTGGGAAAACTGGACAGGTACATGTAAAAGTATGAGATTAGATCACTCCCTAACACCATACACAAAAATAAGCTCAAAATGGATTAAAGACCTAAATGTAAGGCCAGAAACTATCAAACTCTTAGAGGAAAACATAGGCAGAACACTCTATGACATAAATCACAGCAAGATCCTTCTTGACCCATCTCCTAGAGTAATGGAGATAAAAACAAAAATAAACAAATGGGACCTAATGAAACTTCAAAGCTTTTGCACAGCAAAGGAAACCATAAACAAGACCAAAAGACAGCCCTCAGAATGGGAGAAAATATTTGCAAATGAATCAACTGACAAAGGATTAATCTCTAAAATTTACAGGCAGCTCATGCAGCTCAATAACAAAAAAATAAACAACCCAATCCAAAAATGGGCAGAAGACCTAAATAGACATTTCTCCAAAGAAGATATACAGACTGCCAACAAACACATGAAAGAATGCTCAACATCATTAATCATTAGAGAAATGCAAATCAAAACTACAATGAGATATCATCTCACACCAGTCAGAATGGCCATCATCAAAAAATCTAGAAACAATAAATGCTGGAGAGGGTGTGGAGAAAAGGGAACACTCTTGCACTGCTGGTGGGAATGTGAATTGGTACAGCCACTATGGAGAACAGTATGGAGGTTCCTTAAAAAACTACAAATAGAACTACCATATGACCCAGCAATCCCACTACTGGGCATATACCCTGAGAAAACCATAATTCAAAAAGAGTCATGTACCAAAATGTTCATTGCAGCTCTATTTACAATAGCCCAGAGATGGAAACAACCTAAGTGCCCATCATCGGATGAATGGATAAAGAAGATGTGGCACATATATACAATGGAATATTACTCAGCCATAAAAAGAAATGAAATTGAGCTATTTGTAATGAGGTGGATAGACCTAGAGTCTGTCATACAGAGTGAAGTAAGTCAGAAAGAGAAAGACAAATACCATATGCTAACACATATATATGGAATTTAAGAAAAAAAATGTCATGAAGAACCTAGGGGTAAGACAGGAATAAAGACACAGACCTACTGGAGAATGGACTTGAGGATATGGGGAGGGAGAAGGGTGAGCTGTGACAAAGCGAGAGAGAGGCATGGACATATATACCCTACCAAACGTAAGGTAGATAGCTAGTGGGAAGCAGCCGCATAGCACAGGGAGATCAGCTCGGTGCTTTGTGACCGCCTGGAGGGGTGGGATAGGGAGGGTGGAAGGGCGGGAGACACAAGAGGGAAGAGATATGGGAACATATGTATATGTATAACTGATTCACTTTGTTATAAAGCAGAAGCTAACACACCATTGTAAAGCAATTATACCCCAATAAAGATGTTAAAAATAAATAAATAAAAAATAAATAAAACTGGGTCATATGCTGCTATAACCTAATTATTTTATTTAATAATATATTGTACACACATTCCAATATTACTACAACTCTACAATAATTGTAATGGCTGTACTGAATTCTCTTCTAATTTATTTAATCAGTTCTCTATATTGAACAATCAGATCATATCCAGTGTTTTGTATGGTAACACAGTAATGAATATCTCTGAACTTAAAGTGTGACAATCGTGCACTTCAGTTTTGAATCTCTGAATCACTCTTTTTTATTTATTTATTTATTTTATTTTATTTATTTTTGGCTGTGTCGGGTCTTCGTTGCAGAATCTTCATTGTGGTGTGGAGGCTTCTCTCTAGTTGAGGCATATGGGCTCAGTAGTTGTGGTGCGTGGGCTTAGCTGCCCTGTGGCATGTGAGATCTCAGTTCCCGGACCAGGGATTGAACCCGTGTCCCCTCCATTGGAAGGCAGATTCTTTCCCACTGGACCAACAGGGAAGTCCCTGAATCACTCTTAAACATGGGCCCACATAAATAAAGAAAAATAACACTATCCAAACAGTACATACAGTCCATAAACTTTCTCACTTTAATACTTTATGACAGCAAAATCTAATTATGCCCCACTGCCCAGCAGCAAGACTATCTAATAATTGTACATATCATTTAAAAATACTCTGAGTGACAATTTTATTAGCTTTATATTAAGGAAACCACAGGCACTATCTTCAGAGATTCATAGATGCAGTAAAGGAAGAACTGAATAGCAATAAAAGGTCAAAATATTTACGAAGCAAAATAAAAGCTCTCCTTGCATCTAGATTCATCCCAAAGGCTAGACAGTGTCTAGAACGTAGCAAAAGTTCTGTGAATGAGTATCCATCTAATACCAGTAAATAGATGCAATCATGAGAGAAACTAGAGAAAAGGAGAAAATAGGCCCTTTTTCCAGACTTCTCTGTAAAAGGCTATTGATTCCATTGTGGCAAATAATTTGGATATGATTCATACAGCAACACTAGAGAGAAATATAAATAGCAAAGTGATTCATTTACATACCACCACATTCCTGGTGCAGACTTCTAGGGCCTTGATGTGTTTGGATTTGGCCTGAGCTTTCTCAAATCCAAACTCCCAAGGAACTTGAGGGAAACCAAAATATTTAAGCCAAATTGGACGGGCCCAGGATGTCTGCTGCAAGCTAGTAATAATAGATTCTCTGGGTCCACACCTGTTACAGTGGGAAGGGGAGGTGCAACTCTACTAACCCAGATTTAACTGGAGGATTGGAGAAGAAAAAATAATGATTGAAATAGATGTATACTGCCAGGAGCGAGCCAGTCATTTCAGTGTCAGAACCTACCGAGACCTCGTTTCCCATCATTATCTCATTCATACTTTCTTGCCAAAGGAAAATCTCGTACTGTGGAGAGACAGGTTCTTCTGGTATAACTGATCCTTTTGGATCATGTAACTAAATTTTAAAGGCATACTGTTGACTTAAATATTTAAAAAACTTAAGATGCTGAAGTTGGAAGGACTTTCATGTTCAACAAATCTCAATCTAGCATTTCTCAGATGAGAAAATTAAAACCTAAAGAGACAAAGAAACTTCCAATACCACAGAGCAAATTAGTGGCACAGCCAAGATGAGGGCCACAATTTTGATTTCTATTCCCATACCACATGGCCACTACCCCATGCTTGTGGCCTCAGTGTGATGATATTACACTTCCTCAGACCATCAGCCAACAAATTTTATTTTACCCCAATACTGCTTAATTCCTTTGCATTCTTTTATTCAACACCTATTTATTGAACACTTTCTAGATGTCAATGTTCTAAATGCAAGTGAGAAAGTAAGCAGCAAGATGTGTCCTTGTCTTCATAGATTTAGGGGGATACAGACGAGGAGCAAGTAAAGAAGATAATTTCAGGTCATGATAAATGCTATGAAGACAACATAATACTGTGGCAAAGGGTGTCTAGGATTGGAAGAGGCTACTTTATAGAGAGTAGTCAGAAAAGGCTTATCTGAGCAGGTGACAATTGAGTTAAAACCTGAAATATGAGTAGGAGTTGGTCAATCAAAGATCTGGGTGAAAAGTATTTCAAGCAGGGAAGAAAGTAAGTGGAAAATCCCTGAGGCAGGAGTGCCAGTTCCAGGTAAGATGATGTAAGCACATTCTCTCCCAGTAGATATGGCTAGAAAGCTTGAAGTTTTCTTAACTTAAACCATAGAAGGCAAATTAGAGAAGATCAGAATTTGAAGTACCACCAAACCAGCTGTGAATTTCCCCTTTTTTCCCTGGTATCCCCAACCTGGTTTCTAGACATCCTGATATCCAGAGCTTGTCAGGAGGCAGAGGAAGAGAGGTCCAGGAGAAGCCTTCTAGAGCTGGGCTAATGCTAAGGGAGAATGGAAATTTCTTGGGGGTGGTCCTTTTCTCTCAAGCACCAGCCCTCAGGCAATCCCACAGTAGCAACGATAGGAACAGTAACAGCAGCCAAGGCCTACAGGTGTCTACTTTCTGAGGAGGGGAGCCTTTCTCTCTCATTAGAGGGACTTTGAGCCTAAGGAGGTGGGGAGAACACCTACTGCTTTTTTCTTTCTTACTGTTCTCCCACCACTGATGCAGGCACAGCTGTAGGAAGTCCAAGGCTGAGTGTTGTACTTAAAGGCCTGAGGACTGAACAGGGGAACACCAGGAACCTGGAAACTACAGGGAGATCATAGAAAGGGAGGAGTCAGAAAGAATTCTTTCATAAAAAAAGGAAATGCAAATGACTCAAACATATGGAAAGATGTTCCATCTTGCTCATAGAGAGAGAAATGTAAATTAAAACCATGCTGAGATACCACTTCTTACCTATCAGATGGCAAAAAGTCCAAAAGATTGACCACATATTCTGTGATGTTACTTTGGGGAAACAGAACTTTTCATTCCTTTATGGTGGGAAGGCAAAATGGTACAACTTCTGTGGAGGTTAGTTGGCAATATCTACAAAATTTTCATTTTCTCTTTGTCTCAGAAATTCCACTTCCAAGTTTTGATCCTAAAAATACACTTACAAAAATATGAAAATTTCTGTGTATGCTGTGCCAAGTGCAAATTGCATTACTTGGGATAGAAAAAGACTGGCTACAACTTAAGTGTTCATCAGTAGGAAGCTGTCTGCATAAATAATAGTCCATGCTCACAGTGGAGTTCTCCAAGCTGTAAATATGCTATGAAGTGATTTCCAAGGTATAACAATGAGTGAGAAAACAAGACAGAGAAAAGTTATTGCAGTAAGCTCCTGTTTAAATACATATATGCTTATACATACATTATATCTATGGTATATATATACACACACGTATTTTATATATATATATACATATATATAAAAGAGATTACATATATTTAAAACAAAATGTTACCTGCTGCAGAGAGAGTGAACAAGATAGAGGGAATAAGATGAGAAACTAGACTCTGCATATAATTTGTTTTATAGATTTGACTTTTAACCACCTAAATGTCTAGATGATTAACTAACAAAAATAAAAATAAAGGCGCTTCCTAAGAAATAAAAACAAAATAAAACAAAAATTAACAGTATATTGAAAGGAATTATTTCACATGATTTTAAAACATAGTAATTTGGCTATGTATCCCTAGTAAAGAAAAAGAACTGCAAAACTATCTTAAAGTATGTTTAGTAATCATATTGTTAGTAATAATATTGCTGTTATTATTCTGAAACTATTATATTCATGGTAGAATAAAGCAAATAAGTAATTGTTAATGTTGTTAGGAACCAAGATTTTCAGATTAGGAGAAAATAGATACAAATACTATGAAAATCAAAGATATTACATAATACCCTGTAATAATAAATTTGTATTATTATGAACTCATGATGTCTTTCCTTTTTAAAATAAAAAAAGTATTGCCAAGATCTCTCCACTGTAATGTCCTAAAAACAATAATAAATCCAATAGAAATGAGCACTGCTAATCTTCAGATCATGGCCTCCAAATACCATTTCCTTGGAAAAATCGCTGACGAGGTTGAAGCAGAAAATGTAAAAGACAAGTCTGGATATCGTGTAATAATAAAAAGCAAGGAAGCAGTTAAAGAAGTCTGGTGTTGTGTCAAAAGGACTCAGGAGCCATAGTGAAAAAGTTCCCCTTGGCCAAAGTTGGAATTATCTGAACATTAAATAGAATAACAACTGTAATTAATTCAAACAAGTCAAATGCACTAAACTTCATGAGTTCATTTTTAAAAAGAAGCATTTCTGAAAGATGCTAGGGAACCAACTCACTATTCTGAATACTGGCGAATACAGAGAAAAATCAAGCATTTATTTTTGTTCTCAGAATTTCCAAACAATTGGTGAAGGAAACATTTCTCTTTAGCAAAACAAATAAATCCCAGTTGAATGAAAAAGTAATGATAGAATTAGAATGTGACCATTTTTGCAAACCCTGAATGAAATAATGGATCTAGTCAATAATCCTCAATGGGGCTTCCCTGGTGGCGCAGTGGTTGAGAGTCCGCCTGCCAATGCAGGGGATGCGGGTTCGTGCCCCGGTCCGGGAAGATCCCACATGCCATGGAGCGGCTAGGCCCGTGAGCCATAGCCGCTGAGCCTGTGTGTCCGGAGTCTGTGCTCCGCAACGGGAGAGGCCACAACAGTGAGTGCGAGGCCCGCGTACCGCAAAAAAAAAAAAAAAAAAAAAAAAAAAAATCCTCAATGATAGCTTATATTGCCATAGAGGGAGACGACCCCTCACTATGTGCCTCGTGATAGAAATTCCCAACACCACCTGTGTTCGTTTTCTAGCCTGGGTGGCTGAAACAAAAGAAATTCATTTTCTCACAGAGGTGAAAAGGCTGAAATCAAGGTGTCAGTAGGGTTGATTTCTTCTAAGTCCTCTCACCTTGCCTTGCACATGGTCCATCTTCTTGGGTTTTCACTCTGTAACTGTCCGTTTCCAAATTTCCTCTTCTTATAAGGACACAAGCCATACTGGATTAGGGCCCACCCTAATGATCTGATTTTAACTAAATTACCTCTTTAAAGATCCCGTCTCCAAGAAGAGTTCACATTCTTAGGTACCGGGGATTATGACATCAACATACAAATTTTGGGGAGACACAGTTCAGCCCATAACAACATCCATCCATGACATATTCTTGCCAAAAACTAGAATCTGAATTAGATCACAATTAAACACCAGTTTACAGGGAAACCGGGGCGGGCGGGGGGACAGTGCTGTGGGGGTGAGAAACATGTTAAACAACACAATGGGAATGCAGTCCACAAAATTCAGAATTTGGAAAACTCCAAACTTCCAAGTGACCTGCTTCTGCAACAGATAAATTGCAAGGACAAAAGAAGAGGTACCCACAGATTATCAGAGACCTAAGAAATACATGGATCAAATGCTATCTATGTGGATCCTAATGAAACCAAGCAATTTTTTAAAAGACATATTTGTGAGACAATTGGGAAATTTGAACATTAACTGATTCTGAGATTTTTTTACATTATTAAGGAATTGCTTTTAGGTGTGCTAATGTAGGTTGTGTTTTTAAAACAGTCCTTATCTTTTAGAGAAAACATACTAAAATATTTACGTATGGGTGACATGATGTCAGGGATCTATTTAAAAATAATCCGGTGGGGAAGGAGGCAGACAGAGTGCAGATGAAAAAAAAGAGTGGCAATGAGTTAATGCTCACAACTAGGTGATGGGTACATTGGGCTTGCTTATACCACGCTCTCTACTTTTGGGTATGTTTGAAGTTTTCCATAATAAAAAGCTTATAAATCAATAAATGAATGAACGAATGGGTGGTCATACCACGCATCCCACTGGGCAAGAGCAAAACAACTAAGATGAAAACAGGGAAGATTAACATACTAAGGGAAGCAATTGGGAATAAAATGTGACTAACACATAATAGCAACTGCCCTTTGTTGAGCAACAGGTAGATGCCAGGACAAGCACTAGGCAAGATCATACATCTATATGTATAGTCACAAATCTCTACTGCTTTTCATCTTTATAATGTTCCTGGAGCAGGGGAGAAACTGGGTCATTTTACAAATAGAAAATCCAAGATTCAGAGATGCCTGAAACCATAAACTGGTAAGGACCTGAGATCAACCAGCACCCAAGACTTTGGTCTACAATGTGTATCCCCTTTCCCTTATCCCACTGTACCTTGGGGGTTCAAAAGGAAATGAAATAATGGCCAAAACTTGAGTCAAGAGGGAGTGGCCTCAATCTGGAAATAAAACTTTGTTTTCTTTCTTTGTTCTTAAGGAAATTAGTTTTAAGAGCTTTCTTAGCTTTGTCCTCTATCAGTACTCTTCATTTTTTTTTTTTTCCAGAGGAAAAAAAAAGCACTTTAAATGGTCCTCATCCAACAGAAATGCTTGCAGTCACATTTCTCTGCAGGTTCACTTTTACAGTAATGAATACAAAGCCTTTTCTTCATCCCCATGATGATATATGTAGAGCTATGACACCAACGTGGAAATATAAAGAAAACAGAGATAGTGTGGAAAATATGTGCGCATTTTTTATCTCCTGCTATGAGTTTCTAGGTATTCCTCTCTGCCAAAATAAAACTCTTCAGACATGATTCACAAGCACATGGTGTCTCAGATAAAATGTCATCCATCTTTTTCACTTGTAGACTATGTTTTCATTGTTTTTTATTTTCAGTACACTCTTTTTAATAACGTGGGGAAGTAGACTCCATTTTAGAAAGATTTCCATCAAGACAGATAACAGTGAAAGGATCAGCCCATGAAGCTGAAGCCTGGCTCACCTGTGATTCTATACAACCAGTCATTACTCAAGCTACTAGAATGTCAGCTTCTCTATCCCCTTAGATTTTTATCTTCCTCATGAATGTTAGGGGAAGAGTTGAGGTGGAAGTGGACGTTAATGATTTGTCTCTTCCAGAATCATCTGCTTGACTGCTCCTTCAGGCTACTTGGTCTTCGGCCACTTTTCTCTGCAAAGGTCGTGGGAGGGATCTGGGGAGAGAGGGCCCTTACTTCCCTTTATGAATCTGCCTTGAGCACAAGGATTGGGAGTAGAGGGGTGCAGAGGGGACTTTTGGTCTGGCCTCCCATTCATGAAAGGACTAAAGTTCTCCTTTAAAGATTTTTCTCTATGGGGTTATAAATAAAGATAGGAAGATAAGGTGACAGGACTGGAAGATACTGATGTTTGCCTTGCCTTTCAGCTTTAGGCTTGTATCCTATCCCTGAGCTACTGTGTCCACAGTACGCAATTTGTATACCATTGTAATTACGCCATAAAGAGCGCAGTTTTATTGCTTGTATTTTTCGTGTGTGTGTTGCAAAGCATTAATTTGTCATATATAAATGTTTAAAGCATACCAATATTTTGCAATCATATTTTGTAATTTCCTTATTTGTTAATACACTGGTAGCCTCAAAAAATGGAAGTAGCTCTGGCTCCTTTCTCTGTCTGAAAGGCCTTGAGAGGGACTTCCCTGGAACTCCAGCAGTTAAGACTCTGTGCTTCCAATGCAGGGGCCTCAGGTTCGATCCCTGGTCGGGCAACTAAGATCCCACATGCCACATGGTGTGGCCAAGTTAAAAAAAAAAAAGAAAGGCCTTGAGAAGAGGAAGGGGAGAAGGTATGGTAACAATAGGCACAACAGTGAACATATACTGAGCATTTTTATGGGCCAAGTGCTGCTGGGTATCCTAATTTAACTCGTTAATTAGCACTTTTAAAAAAAAATAAATTTGTTTATTATTTTTTTGGCTGTGCTGGGTCTTCGTTGCTGCACGTGGGCTTTCTCCAGTTGTGGCGAGCAGGGGCTACTCTTTGTTGCAGTACGTGGGCTTCTCATTGTAGTGGCTTCTCTTGTTGTGGAGCACAGGCTCTGGGAGCACGGGCTTCAGTAGTTGTGGCATGTGGGCTCAGTAGTTGTGGCTCGCAGGCTCTAGAGTGCAGGCTCCGTAGTTGTGGCACATGGGCTTAGTTGCTCCACATCATGTGGGATCTGCCCAGACCAGGGCTCGAACCTGTGTCCCCTGCATTGGCAGGTGGATTCTTAACCACTGTGCCACGAGGGAAGCCCTAATTAGCAGATTAATTAACATGTATTAATTAATTTAATCCTCACCTAAGAGGTAGATATTATCTCCATTTTACAGATAAGGAAATTGAGACACAGCTAATAAGAAGCTGTGTATCAAACTTTACTGAAGGGTTGGAAGAAGCCAAAGGCAATTACAGAGTATGAGGGAAATAGTATAAAACTAAATACTAAGTATAACTTTTTGTGGTTAAAAGGAAAAGCACCTAAGAGGTTAAACCCTCCATAAAGGGAATTTCCTTCCTGGAATCCCCCCAGATCCTAAGCTTGTTTCTGGACCCTCATATTCTCATATGAAAGCACCACCCTCCTCTCTAATCTCTGGAAAATTCCACCCTTCCTCACAAGGACTGTTTTTGCCCCAGGGCCATATCTCTTCCCCAACCAGGGGATGTGTTTCCCCTAGGGAAAATATCTCAAATTCTGAGTTACTCAGTCTGACATAACACTCAGGTATTTGTCAAGGAGGTGCGCTGTAGGGGAGGGGGTTGTTGATACTCCAGGTGTCCAGTCCTCTTTGGTGTCTCTCTTGACATGGTAGGTGACAGAGATCTTCTATCTTGGCCTTTCAATAACTTTTGGACCTACTTTTATCTTCCAAAACTTAACATTAATCATCAAAGGCAGTTAAATCTAAACCAATCCACAGGGATATACAGAATCATACCTAAATGCTTCATAATTTGCAAATGTATCTTTCTCAACACTGGAGTTAGTGCTCTGGATTACTACGGTTCCTTTATTTGGTTCACTGTCCCCCTCCCCTCAAATAGGGTTCCCTTGAGCAAACTATCTTCCTCCCCATAACTACTTGGGGTGGATGGGAGGTGCGTGGGCGAGGGTATGAAGACTTAGGTCTTCCAGCTGCAACACAATGTAAATAAGGTCATCTGAGACTTTTTTTTAAAACATACTTCCTCTATATTCTAAGTCATCAATAAAAGACTACAGTTGATATTATTCGGTCACATTTTACCCCAGCACCAAAAGTATTCATTGAGAGTTCCCTGAGAGCTTGGTTGTTAATAAACGCTGTATAACTACTTTCTATGAGGCAAGTACCAGGGCCTGGCCCTTACCCAGCTAAGTTGTAAGAAATCTCATATTAATGTTTTATTATTGTAAACATTAGTTGGGGTTGGCCCCAAGCACAGGGATAAATCGGTACTATAAACAATTCAAGGGCAGTTTTTAGAATGAAAGCAATGCCTAGAATAAGAAGTTTTCCAAAGCACTTTTACACCTACTACATTGTTTCAGTCTCACGATAACTCAGAAAGGTCCTTAAACTTGTCATTATTACCTGCATTCATAGAACAGGAAATTGAGAGTTTAAGTGATTGGGCAAGGTCACCCAGTTAATTAATCAAAGTACAAAGCTTGCTTTCGGACAACCTAGTCCAACTTTTGCCAAAGCATTGACATTTGCCTTCTTTATATCTGTAACGCATTTCACAGGATTAAAACTCATTTAATCCTTGTGATGGTTAATTTTACGCATCAACTTGTCTTGGCTAAGGAATGCCCAGATAGCTGGTAAAACAGTGTTTCTGGGTATGTTTCTGAGGGTGTTTCAGAAGCAGTTAGAATTTGAATTGGTGAAACAAGTAGAGCAGATAGCCCTCCTCAATGTGGGTGGACGTTATCCAATCTGTTGAGGGCCTGAATAAAACAAAAAGGTAGAGGAAGGGTGAATTCACTCTCTCCCTGTGAGCTGGGACACCTGTCTTCTCCTGCCCTTGACATTATAACTCCTGGTTCTTGGGCTTTCAAACTTGGACTGGGACTTACACCATTGTGTTCCCTCAGCCACCTCCCTTAGTGGGTTCAGCATTGTGTTAATCAAGAATACAAGTCTGGGACTTCCCTGGTGGTGCAGTGGTTAAGAATCTGCCTGCCAATGCAGGGGATACAGGTTCAAGCCCTGATCCTGGAAGATTCCACGTGCCACAGAGCAACTAAGCCCGTGCGCCACAACTACTGAGGCCATGCGCCACAACTACTGAGCCTTGCATGCCGCAACTACTGAAGCCCATGTGCCTAGCACCCGTGCTCCACAACAAGAGAAACCACTGCAATGAGAAGCCAGCGAACTGCAATGAAGAGCAGCCCCCACTTGCCACAACTAGAGAAAGCCTGTGTGCAGCAAAGAAGACACAATGCAGCCAAAAATAAATTAATTAATTAAAAATAAATAAATAAAACAAAATAAAAATTAAAAGGTAGATATGGGGGGGGGAGAATACAAGTCTGAGATCCTGGAATGACCTCTGAAACAAAAGTACCCAAATTGAAGGAGACAAAAATTCTTCATGGAAACTAAGAGCCAGCAATAATTCTAGTCATTATTATTGACATTAGGAATAACTTCTGACAGTTATCATCAAACAACTTAAATAATTCATTGGGAAAAGAATAATCTTTTCAACAAATGGTGCTGGGACAACTGGATATTCACACGCAAAGAATGAAATTCACATCATATACAAAAATTAACTCAAAATGGATCAAGGACCTGAATCTAAGAACTAAAACTACAAAACTCTTAGAAGAAAATATAGAGGTGACCTTGGAATAAGCAGTATTTAGGTACAGCACCAAAAGGACAAGTAACCAAAGGAAAAAAATTAATAAATTGGACTTGATCAAAATTTTAAAATGTTGTGCTTCAGAGGACATTATCAAGAAAGTGAGGGACTTCTCTGGTGGTCCAGTGAGTAAGACTCTGAGCTCCCAATGCAGGGGACCCAGGTTCAATCTCTGGTCAGGGAACTAGATCCCACATGTACACCACAAATGAAGAGTTTGCATGCCGCAGCTAAGAGTCTGCATGCCAAAACTAAGAAGTCTGCATGACACAACTAAAAGACCCTGCATGCCACAACTAAGGATCCCACATGCCTCAGCAAAGATCCGGCATGCCTCAGTGAAGATCCCAAGTGCCACAACTAAGACTCAGTGCAGCCTAAATAAATAAGTAAATACGGACTTCCCTGGTGGCGCAGTGGTTAAGAATCCGCCTGCCAATGCAGGAGACATAGGTTCAATCCCTGGTCCGGGAAGATCCCATGTGCCACAGAGCAAATAAGCCCATGCACCACAACTACTGAGCCTGTGCTCTAGAGACCATGAGCCACAACTATGGAAGCCCGCACACCCTAGAGCCCCTGCGCCGCAACTACTGAGCCCACACACCACAACTACTGAAGCCCGCGTGCTCTAGAGCCCGCGAGCCACAACTACTGAGCCCGCATGCTTCAACTACTGAAGCCCGTGGGCCTAGGGCCCATGCTCCGCAACCAAGAGTAGCCCCTGCTTGCCGCAACTAGAGATAGCCTGCGTGCAGCAATGAAGACCCAACGCAGCCAAAAATAAATAAAGTTAAAAAAAAAAAAAAGGCCTCAATTGACTGGTCTTAAATCATTATTATAAATAAATAAATAAATAAATAAGTTTTAAAAAAAATTTTATTTATTTTTGGTTGCGTTGGGTCTTCATTGCTGAGCGCAGACTTTCTCTAGTTGTGTCGTGCGGGGGCTACTCTTTTGTTGTGGTGCACAGGCTTCTCATTGCGGTGGCTTCTCTTATTCTGGAGCATGAGCTCTAGGTGCGCAGGCTTCAGTATTTGTGGCACACGGGCTCCGTAGCTGTGGCTCGCTGACTCTAGAGCGCAGGCTCAGTAGTTGTGGTACACGGGCTTAGTTGCTCTGTGGCATGTGGGATCTTCCCAGACTAGGGCTCGAACCCATGTCCCCTGTACTGGCAGGCAGATTCTTTTTTTTTTGCAGTACGCGGGCCTCTCACTGTTGTGGCCTCTCCCCTAGCGGAGCACAGGCTCCGGACGCGCAGGCTCAGCGGCCATGGCTCACGGGCCCAGCCACTCTGCAGCATGTGGGATTTTCCCAGACCCGGGCACAAACCGTGTCCCCTGCATCGGCAGGCGGACTCTCAACCACTGCACCACCAGGGAAGCCTGGCAGGCAGATTCTTACGCACTGCGTCACCAGGGAAGTCCCTAAATACTTTTTTTTTTTTAAGTGACAAAGACAACGTACAAAATGCGAGAAAGAAATGCGCGCGCAGCACCGGGGCTGCGCATGTGTCAGACGGCTTCTCCCGGAAGTCACTTCCTAGGTTCTGAGCGTGAAGTCGGTTCCTAGCTTCTGAGCGTGAAACCGCAGAGATGAACCCTTTAGCTAAAGTTAAGCTGATCAACGAGCTGAATGAGCATGAGGTCCAGCTAGGGGTAGCAGAGAAGGTGTCTTGGCACTCCGAGTACAAGGACAGCGCGTGGATCTTCTTCGGAGGGCTTCCTTATGAGCTGACTGAAGGGGACATCATCTGTGTGTTCTCACAATATGGCGAAATTGTTAACATTGATTTGGTACGGGACAAGAAGACTGGGAAATCCAAAGGATTCTGTTTGCTATGAAGACCAGAGGAGCACAATTCTGGCTGTTGACAATTTTAATGGGATCAAGATCAAAGGAAGAACTATCCGAGTGGATCATGTGTCTAACTATCAGGCCCCTAAGGACTCAGAAGAAATGGATGATGTGACCAAAGAGCTGCAGGAGAGGGGCTGCGGGGCTCACACTCCCTCACTGAGTTCATCTGAGGGCTCTGAAGATGGCAAACCCACCAGAAAACACAAAAAAGACAGAAAGGAAAAAAGAAAAGAAAGGAAGAAAAAGAGAAGACTGACCAGGAGGTACAGGCAGAGCAGCCAGCCTCCTCTTCAACGCCCAGAAGCAAGATGATAAAGGAAAAGGATGACCCTGGCTCTAAAAAGCACAGTGGCAAGAACTCAGAGAGGGGTCAGAAGTCAGAGTCCAGGGAGGTGTGGAAGCCCCAGCCCAGCTCCCCTGAGATCAGGACAACCTGCCATGGTGGAACAGAGGACGGAGAGAGGGAGCCGAGGAAGGAGAAGCCCAAGCATGAACACAAGTCATCACTCAGGAGGGAAGAGAGATAAGACAAGAACAGAGATAGAGACAGAGGTCGAAGCTCAGACGCACGTTGCAGCCGGCACAGTGGGCGCTCTGAGGGTCGTAGTCACAGAAGTAGAAGTAGGAGTCAAGATAAATCCCACAGGCATAAAAGGGCCCGGCACTTCCGGGACGGGGAGTCCTCTAATCCTAGTGACCACAGGCATCACTGAAGCCACAGCCTGTTCAGCTGCATGGTAGAATTGGAAATGAACTGTGTTTTTTGTTTGTTTGTTTGTTTTTTCTGTACGCGGGCCTCTCACTGTTGTGGCCTCTCCCATTGCGGAGCACAGGCTCCGGACGCGCAGGCTCAGCGGCCATGGCTCACGGACCCAGCCGCTTCGTGGCATGTGGGATCTTCCCGGACCGGGGCACGAACCAGCGTCCCATGCATCGGCAGTAGGACTCTCAACCACTGAGCCACCAGGGAAGCCCCTGAACTGTGTTTTTAAAATGCAGTGAAATTCAGTTATGCTTTTACTATTTCTATATGTAAAATATCTGAGGATGAGTTCTTTTATTTTTTATTTTTATTTTTTTTACATCTTTATTGGAGTGAGTATAATTGCTTTACAATGGTGTGTTAGTTTCTGCTTTATAACAAAGTGAATCAGTTATACATATACATATGTTCCCATATCTCTTCCCTCTTGCGTCTCCCACCCTCCCACCCTCCCTATCCCACCCCTCCAGGCAGTCACAAAGCACTGAGCTGATCTCCCTGTGCTATGCGGCTGCTTCCCACTAGCTATCTACCTTACGTTTGGTAGTGTATATATGTCCATGCCTCTCTCTCGCTTTGTCACAGCTTACCCTTTCCCCTTCCCATATCCTCAAGTCCATTCTCTAGTAGGTCTGTGGCTTTATTCCTGTCTTACCCCTAGGTTCTTCATGACATTTTTTCCCCTTAAATTCCATATATATGTGTTAGCATATGGTATTTGTCTTTCTCTTTCTGACTTACTTCACTCTGTATGACAGACTCTAGGTCTATCCACCTCATTACAAATAGCTCAATTTCGTTTCTTTTTATGGCTGAGTAATATTCCATTGTATATATGTGCCACATCTTCTTTATCCATTCATCCGATGATGGGCACTTAGGTTGTTTCCATCTCCGGGCTATTGTAAATAGAGCTGCAATGAACATTTTGGTACATGACTCTTTCTGAATTCTGGTTTCCTCAGGGTATATACCTAGTAGTGGGATTGCTGGGTCATATGGTAGTTCTATTTGTAGTTTTTTAAGGAACCTCCATACTGTTCTCCATAGTGGCTGAACCAATTCACATTCCCACCAGCAGTGCAAGAGTGTTCCCTTTTCTCCACACCCTCTCCAGCATTTATTGTTTCTAGATTTTTTGATGATGGCCATTCTGACTGGTGTGAGATGATATCTCATTGTAGTTTTGATTTGCATTTCTCTAATGATTAATGATGTTGAGCATTCTTTCATGTGTTTGTTGGCAGTCTGTATATCTTCTTTGGAGAAATGTCTATTTAGGTCTTCTGCCCATTTTTGGATTGGGTTGTTTATTTTTTTGTTATTGAGCTGCATGAGCTGCCTGTAAATTTTAGAGATTAATCCTTTGTCAGTTGATTCATTTGCAAATATTTTCTCCCATTCTGAGGGCTGTCTTTTGGTCTTGTTTATGGTTTCCTTTGCTGTGCAAAAGCTTTGAAGTTTCATTAGGTCCCATGTTTTTTTTTTTGTTTTTATTTCCATTTCTCCAGGAGGTAGGTCAAAAAGGATCTTGCTGTGATTTATGTCATAGAGTGTTCTGCCTATGTTTTCCTCTAAGAGTTTGATAGCTTCTGGCCTTACATTTAGGTCTTTAATCCATTTTGAGCTTATTTTTGTGTATGGTGTTAGGGAGTGATCTAATCTCATACTTTTACATGTACCTGTCCAGTTTTCCCAGCACCACTTCTTGAAGAGGCTGTCCTTTCTCCACTGTACATTCCTGCCTCCTTTATCAAAGATAAGGTGACCATATGTGCATGGATTTATCTCTGGGCTTTCTATCCTGTTCCATTGATCTATCTTTCTGTTTTTGTGCCAGTACCATACTGTCTTGATTACTGTAGCTTTGTAGTATAGTCTGAAGCCAGGGAGCCTGATTCCTCCAGCTCCATGCTTCTTTCTCAAGATTGCTTTGACTATTCGGGGTCTTTTGTGTTTCCATACAAATTGTGAAATTTTTTGTTCTAGTTCTGTAAAAAATGCCAGTGGTAGTTTGATAGGGATTGCATTGAATCTGTAGATTGCTTTGTATAGTAGAGTCATTTTCACAATGTTGATTCTTCCAATCCAAGAACATGGTATATCTCTCCATCTATTTGTATCATCTTTAACTTCTCTCATCAGTGTCTTATAATTTTCTGCATACAGTTCTTTTGTCTCCCTTAGGTAGGTTTATTCCTAAATATTTTATTCTTTTTGTCACAATGGTAAATGGAAGTGTTTTCTGGATTTCACTTTCAGATTTTTCATCATTAGTGTATAGGAATGACAGATTTCTGTGCATTAATTTTGTATCCTGCTACTTTACCAAATTCATTGATTAGCTCTAGTAGTTTTCTGGTAGCATCTTTAGCATTCTCTATGTATAGCATCATATCATCCGCAAACAGTGAAAGCTTTACCTCTTCTTTTCCGATTTGGATTCCTTTTATTTCCTTTTCTTCTCTGATTGCTGTGGCTAAAACTTCCAAAACTATGTTGAATAAGAGTGGTGAGAGTGGGCAACCTTGTTTTGTTCCTGATCTTAGTGGAAATGCTTTCAGTTTTTCACCATTGAGGATGATGTTGGCTGTAGGTTTGTCATATATGGCCTTTATTATGTTGAGGAAAATTCCCTCTATGCCTACTTTCTGCAGGGTTTTTATCATAAATGGGTGTTGAATTTTGTTGAAAGCTTTCTCTGCATCTATTGAGATGATCATATGGTTTTCCTCCTGCAATTTGTTAATAAGGTTTATCACATTGATTGATTTGCATATATTAAAGAATCCTTGCATTCCGGGAATAAACCCCACTTGATCATGGTGTATGATACTTTTAATGTGCTGTTGGATTCTGTTTGCTAGTATTTTGTTGAGGATTTTTGCATCTATGTTCATCAGTGATATTGGCCTGTAGTTTTCTTTCTTTGTGACACCCTTGTCTGGTTTTGGTATCAAGGCGGTGGTGGCCTAATAGAATGAGCTTGGGAGTGTTCCTCCCTCTGCTATATTTTGGAAGAGTTTGAGAAGAATAGGTGTTAGCTTTTCTCTAAATGTTTGATAGAATTCGCCTGTGAAGCCATCTGGTCCTGGCTTCACAGATTAAAAATCACAGTTTCAATTTCAGTGCTTGTGATTGGTCAGTTCATATTTTCTATTTCTTCCTGATTCTTCCTGATTCAGTCTTGGCAGTTTGTGCATTTCTAAGAATTTGTCCATTTCTTCCAGATTGTCCATTTTATTGGCATAGAGTTGCTTGTAGTAATCCCTCATGATTTTTTGTATTTCTGCAGTGTCAGTTGTTACTTCTCCTTTTTCATTTCTGATTCTATTGATTTGAGTCTTCTCCCTTATTTTCTTGATGAGTCTGGCTAATGGTTTATCAACTTTCAGTCTGTATGTGTCTCTAGGTCTGAAGTGGGTCTCTTGTAGACAGCATATATATGGGTCTTGTTTTTGTATCCATTCAGCCAATCTGTGTCTTTTGGTGGGAGCATTTAGTCCATTTACATTTAAGGTAATTATCGATATGTATGTTCCTATTCCCATTTTCTAAATTGTTTTGGGTTCGTTATTATAGGACTTTTCCTTCTCTTGTGTTTTTGTCTAGAGAAGTTCCTTTAGCATTTGTTGTAAAGCTGGTTTGGTGGTGCTGAACTCTCTCAGCTTTTGCTTGTCTGTAAAGGTTTTAATTTCTCCATCAAATCTGAATGAGATCCTTGCTGGGTAGAGTAATCTTGGTTGCAGGTTTTTCTCCTTCATCACTTTCAGTATGTCCTGCCACTCCCTTCTGGCTTGTAGAGTTTCTGCTGAGAGATCAGCTGTTAACCTTATGGGGATTCCCTTGTGTGTTATTTGTTGTTTTTCCCTTGCTGCTTTTAATATGCTTTCTTTGTATTTAGTTTTTGACAGTTTGATTAATATGTGTCTTGGCGTATTTCTCCTTGGATTTATCCTGTATGGGACTCTCTGTGCTTCCTGGACTTGATTAACTATTTCCTTTCCCATATTAGGGAAGTTTTCAACTATAATCTCTTCAAATATTTTCTCAGTCCCTTTCTTTTTCTCTTCTTCTTCTGGAACCCCTATAATTTGAATGTATGTGCATTTAATGTTGTCCCAGAGGTCTCTGAGACTGTCCTCAGTTCTTTGCATTCTTTTTTCTGTATTCTGCTCTGCAGTAGTTATTTCCACTATTTTATCTTGCAGGACACTTATCCGTTCTTCGGCCTCAGTTATTCTGCTATTGATGCCATCTAGAGTATTTTTAATTTCATTTATTGTGTTGTTCATCGTTGTTTGTATCATCTTTAGCTCTTCTAGGTCCTTGTTAAATGTTTCTTGCATGTTGTCTCTTCTATTTCCAAGATTTTGGATCACCTTTACTATCATTATTCTGAATTCTCTTTCAGGTAGACTGCTTATTTCCTCTTCATTTGTTAGGTCTCGTGGGTTTTTATCTTGCTCCTTCATCTGTGGTGTGTTTTTCTGTCTTCTCATTTTGCTTATCTTACTGTGTTTGGGTTCTCCTTTTTGCAGGCTGCAGGCTCGTAGTTCCCGTTGTTTTTGGTGTCTGTCCCCAGTGGCTAAGGTTGGTTCAGTGGGTTTTGTTGGCTTCCTGGTTGAGGGGACTAGTGCCTGTGTTCTGGTGGATGAGGCTGGATCTTGTCTTTCTGGTGGGCAGGTCCAGGTTTGGTGGAGCGTTTTGGGGTGTCTATAGACTTATTATGATTTGAGGCAGCTTCTCTGCTAATGGGTGGGGTTGTGTTCCTGTCTTGCTAGTTGTTTGGCATAGGGTGTCCAGCACTGTAGCTTGCTGGTCGTTGAGTGAAGCTGGGTGCTGGTGTTGAGATGGAGATCTCTGGGAGATTTTCGCCGTTTGATATTATGTGGAGCTGGGAGGTCTCTTGTGGACCAGTGTCCTGAAGTTGGCTCTCCCACCTCAGAGGCACAGCACTGACTCCTGGCTTCAGCACCAAGAGCCTTTCATCCACATGGCTCAGAATAAAAGTAGAAAGAAAGAATTAGTAGAAGTAGAAAGAAAGAAAGGAGTTAGGGAGCGAGGGAGGGAGGGAGGAAGGAAGGAAGGAGGGAAGGAAGGAAAAAAAGAAAGAAAAAAGTAAACTAAAATAAAATAAAGTAAGATACAATATAATAAATTTATTAAAATAAAAAAATAATTATTAAGAAAAACAATAAAAAAAAAAACAAAAAAACGGACAGATAGAACCCTAGGACAAATGGTGGAAGCAAAGCTATAGAGACAAAATCTCACACAGAAGCATACACATACACACTCACAAAAATAGGAAAAGGGGAAAAAATCATAAATCTTGCTCTCAAAGTCCACCTCCTCAATTTGGGATGATTCATTGTCTATTCATGAATTCCACAGATGCAGGGTACATCAAGTTGATTGTGGAGCTTTAATCCGCTGCTTCTGAGGCTGCTGGGAGAGATTTCCCTTTCTCTTCTTTGTTCTCACAGCTCTCAGGGGCTCAGCTTTGGATTTGGTCCCGCCTCTGCGTGTAGGTCTCCTGAGGGCGTCTGTTCTTCGCTCAGACAGGACGGGGTTAAAGGAGCCCCTGATTCGGGGGCTGGGGCTCACTCAGGCTGGGAGGAGGGAGGGGCACGGAGTGTGGGGCGAGCCTGCGGCAGCAGAGGCCAGCCTGACACTGTACCAGCCTGAGGCGCACCGTGCGTTCTCCCGGGGTAGTTGTTCCTGGATCCCGGGACCCTGGCAGTGGCTGGCTGCACAGGCTCCCCGGAAGGGGTGTGTGGATAGTGACCTGTGCTCGCACACAGGCTTCTTGGTGGCAGTAGCAGCAGCCTTAGCGTAGGATGAGTTCTTTAAATCCCTTGAGTGTTAGAATCATTGAGAGAGCTGCAGTTTTTAACAGCTAAATGTCCTGGATTTTTGAGCGAAATCCATTGTCCCTGGGAGTATACTTGGTACTTTTAGTACTTAACCAGAGTATATATCCTAGATTTGGGTTCATTTATGGCCCTTGAATTTGTGACCCCAATTTATGATGAAATGGCCAGGAAGGGGAAATACCAGGCAATTCTAGAATTCCAGTCTTTGTGAGATATTTAGAACCCTTGCAGTAACCTTTCCAGTTGGCAGGTATAACCATAGCGTAGAGAAGTGTGGCTTCACTAGGCTCAGACAGCTTGCTGTGAATGTGGTAAGGATTCTTAACATCAACCTGCTCCCTTCCCACCTCCCCCACCCCAACTTTTTTGAAATTGTAGACTTTTTTTTGTTTTGGTTTTGGTTGATATGTCTCCACATCTTTTCCTTACAATTTTATTTATTTATTTTACTGAGAAGAAATTAACATAAAATTAACCATTTTTAAAGGGAAAAAAATGAGAGAAAGTACTTGCAAATCATATATCTAATAAGGGACTTGTATCTAGAATATATAAAGAAGTCTTACAACTTAACAACAAAGGCAAAAAATTCAATTAAAATATGGGCAAAGGACTTGAATACATAATTCTTCAAAAAAGATATACAAATGGCAAATAAGCACATAAAAAGATGTTCCAACATCATTATCCACCAGGGAAACACAAATCAAAACCACAATGAGGTAGCACTTCACACCTACTAGAATGGCTGTTATCAAGCTCTAAAGAGGATGTGAAGAAACTGGAACCCTCATACATTGCTGTTAGGAATGTATAGTGGTGCAGCCACTTTGGAAAACTCTCTGGCAGTTTCTCAAAAAGGTAAACATTAAAAAAAAAAAGTAAACATAGAAGTATCATATGACCCAGCAATTCCACTCCTAGGTTTATACCCAAGAGAATTAACATATGTCCACACAAAAGTTTGTACACAAATGTTCATAGCACTATTTATTCAAAGTAACTGAAAAGCAGAACGAATGTGCATCAACTGATGCACGGATATACAAAATATGGTATATTCATACAAAAGAGTAATATTCAGCCATGAAAGAGAAATGAAGCACTGATACATGCCACAAATGAATGAACCTTGAAAACATCATGCTTAGTGTAAGAAGCCAGACACAAAATGTCACATATTACATGATTCCATTTATATATAATGTCCACAGTAGGCAAATCCACAGAGACAGAAAATACATTAGTGGTTGCCAGGGACTGGGAAGACAGGGAGATGGTAAGTGACCGCTAACAAATATGGGTTTAATGATCATGTTCAGGAATTAGTGTGATGTGAATATGCTAAAAATCACTGAATTCACACTTTAAAAGACTATTATGGGAATTATATCTCAATTAAAAAAATAAATTCCAGCTTCTTACAGGTGCTACATTAAGGAAAACAGATAAATCAATTCAGGGCATCTAAGCCCATCATCAGGGAACCCAGTGAGGAAAGAATAATGCTCAGAAAATCACCAGGGAGGTCAGATTGGTTGTTATGACTCTGTAAGTATTCTAGTAGCACTCCATGTCAGTCTCTAGGAAATTTGCATCATGCTTTATACGATGGCTAGCCCCAAAGTGAAGCTATGGCCTTAGGACCAAGCTGGTTTCATTTCTCATTAACCTCGATCTTGCCATCTTTCAGGTGTTTCCTCTGCAGTATCAGAAACAAGGACCATCAAGTTTATGACTCTCAGATAACTGAACTCAATTCATTCAACACATTTTATTGAGTACCTGGAAAGTGCCAGGCACTTGCTATACCCAGGGAATCAGATATGATCAGGATAAATGCTCCCTTCCCTTGATGAAACATATTCTAATATGAAAAATGGATAATAAAAAATATGCTGCTTCTCTTCAATGGCTCTCCCATCCCCAACCTATTCAATGGTCTTTTCTGACCTGCTTCTGGAGAGGTAGGGTTCACCTGTGAGAACTGTGTAAACCAGGCTCCCTTTTACTAGCAAGAAATTAGGCAGCAGGAAGAGAGAGATGAGGGTATTTCTTCTCCCTGCCTCAGCCTCACAGTTCTGGCAGTAAATTTCAACTACTACATCTCCTGTAGGATAGACTTCCTCTATAGCACCAGATCTCACTGGAAATTCTACTTTCTTCCTCTATCTTTTCATACTGAAGCATGTGTGGCAGATTATCTGAAAAGACAGCTACTAATGATTCATTTCAACCTATATGTTCAAGCAGATCCTCCCCTTAAAAAATAGTATCTAGTTCACCTCCCCTTGAATCTGGACTTGCCTTGTGACTTGCTTTGATCAGAAGAATGTGGCAAATGTGATGTTCTGTCTGTTCTGGGACAAGTCCTTAAGAGGCCTGGCAGATTCCACTTTGACTTTCCCGGGACTCAGCCACCTAATAAGAGCTCAGGCTAAATCATTAAACAGGGAGAGATCACATGGAAAGAGAGGCAAATCTAGCCCACCACTCACCAGTCCAGCCACCCCAGCACAGAGGCACCAGATGTATGAATATACCCATCTTGGATCCTCACTCAGCTCCAGCTGAATTTCCCTAGCCAACTCTACCAAGTACAGAGCGGAGATGAGCCATTTCTACCAAACCCTGCTCAAACTGAATAATCGTGAGCAAATAAATGGTGGTTGCTTTTTTTAAGTCACTAAGTTGTGGGCACCTTGTTACATAGCAATAGAGAACTGAAACTGATGGTAATGGGTCCTCACTGCTGCTTAGTCCCAGATGCCTCGACATCCTTATTAATACCCTTAACCCTGACCTTGGCTCCATGAAGGGTCCACTGGCTTCATTCTCTTCAATTAAACCCTCTTGAGTTCTGTTTTATGTTCTGTTTTGAGTTCTGAGACACTGCCCAACACAACAAGTAAATAAATAAATAAGACAATTACAGATTCTTGTTGGTACCAGGATGAAAATAAGCAGGCTGCACGACAGGCAATCACAGAACCAACTTCAGGCAGCATGTTCAGAGAAGGCCTTTCTAACTAACTCTGCTTAAAACACCTGCAGCAAAGAGGCTGAAGGAAATGCAGTGCTAGTGGAAGCAAGGTTGGTGACAAACTCAGCTGAGGACTACACTTCAGGTTCAAGTCACTTTTTCTGGTGTCTCTGCCCTGTGCCACAGAGCTAAGGCTTGCAACTGCTTTCATATCTCTGGGTATATCACTCATTTCATTCATCCCATTAGGCTGAATATTTGAAGTAGAAGCAAGACAAACAAAAAGAATGGGAATGGCTCCTTCCCTGCCATGCTTGCCTCCCATCTCCCAAATATACCTGAAAATACAAGTTTGAAGGGTGTGAGCCATACTGCCTAAGAAGAACCAGGACTAAAAAATGGGAGGGATGGTAAAAGGGACTTTTACATAAGGTATGAAAACATATTTTTTTCCCACAGTTAGGAGTAATTTGAAATTAAGGCAACATATTTTTATCAATACAATTGGTAAAACTTCTAAAGAGCAATAGGATCTAGTGCTGGTGAGGATGTGACAAAATGGGCTTTTCAATATGTTGCTTGGTGAGAGAAAGAACTGCTATCCTCTCTTTGGTATACAATTTGCCAACATCCTTAAATAAAAAAACATATATCTTTCCCTGGTCCCACTTTTGAGAATCTACTCTAAACACCATATGTAAAGATAGATGTGCAAAGATCTATTTTATTGCAATATTGTTCACAGTGGCAAAAATAAAAAGTAGGAACAACCTCATTGTCCATCAATAAGAAAATGGTTCAATAAACTACAGTACATTCATATTAAGGAATCACACCAGTATTAAAAAGAATGAATTAGATCTATATTTATTGAACTGGAGGGATATCCATAATATATTATTAAGCAGGTATTTTAAAAAGCAAGCATCATGTATAGTATGATCCTAAAGCATAAGTTACATATGTGCACATGTATTTGTTTATATTTATAGGAACATGAAGACAGTGTGGAAAAATACATATGCTTTTAACAGGATTACCGTAGAGGGGTGAAAATAAATGGAAAAGGATCAAGTTTTCTTTACATATTTTTGGACTGTTTCATTTATTGAAATGAGTGTATATCACTTTCATTTTTAGTTCTGCTGTCCCCACCCTTCTTTCCACCTCAGGCAACCAGTTTTTATTTACTTCATCTTAGATTAATTTTAACTGTTCTAGAATTTTATATAAATGGATTCATAATTTTTTGTGTCTGGCTTCTTTTTTTCACTGTTGTGCCTGTGAGATTCATCCAGGTTGTTATATACATTGGTAGTTCATTCCTTTTTCATTGCTAAGTTGTATTCCATTCAAATGGTGTATCACAATTTGTCCATATCCTGCTGATGGACATTTGGGTTGTTTCCAGATTTTGGCTATTGTGAACAAAGCTGCAGTGAACATTCTTGCATGAGAATTTTTTTTTTTTAATTGAAGTATAGTTGATTTACAGTGTGTTAATATCTGCTGTACAGCAAAGTGATTCAGTTATACATACACATACCTCCTTTTTAATATTCTTTTCCATTATGGTTTATCAAAGGATACTGAATATAGTTCTCTGTTGCACAAGAATTTTGACATAGATTTCCATTTCTCTTGGATAAATACCTAGGATTTGAATTGTTGGGTCAAAGGGTAGATACATGAGGATGTATGAACATATTTTACTTTTGGTAATTAAAAAAAAAAAAACGGGCTTCCCTGGTGGCGCAGTGGTTGAGAGTCTGCGTGCTGATGCAGGGGATGCGGGTTCGTGCCCCGGTCCGGGAAGATCCCACATGCCGCGGAGCGGCTGGCCCCGTGAGCCATGGCCGCTGAGCCTGCGCGTCCAGAGCCTGTGCTCCGCTAGGGGAGAGGCCACAACAGTGAGAGGCCCGCGTACCGCAAAAAAACCCCAAAAACCCATAAAAACATTTCCAATAAAAAATTTTGAAGGAAGAGGATGAATCTGTACTTCAAAAAGATAATAATCCTTTGCTATCTTTTTCTCCATCCTTCCTCTCCCAATAGGTGTTTGCATCTGTCAGTTCTTAGACTTCCCAGGCCAGATCAGTGACCCACTACTTTTCAGGATGAATCATCAAAGATGGGGAAATTCTAATGTCATACCTGCCCAACAGGAACTAGGTTTAGATAACGCCCACCAGAAGCCTTAAGACTCAAATGATAATTCAAGAGAACTGCTAACACACAGGAAAAGCGGCTTCTATAGTCAGAAACTTATTGCAAACCAAACAAAACTCATGACACTCCTTTTCTATAATAACAAGTTGTCACCAGAATAGATACTTAGCATGAAAAAGAAGAAACGAGTCAAATCAACACATCAACAAGAGTAGCAGAAGTAACCCTACTGCAAGGGAGGGTTTACAAACAAATTGTGAACCAAACCTTGGTAACTTTCCAAACTTAAACTGAAAGTCCAAGATGCTGTAAAAAATCCAGTCAATACCATGAAGACCTATTCTAGGAAGGATTGGCTGGAATAAACATATTTTTTAAGTGTTAAAAAAAGGGGTACTGCCACACTGTCAATGACAGATTTTAGCACCCTTTTTCTCAGAACCGGCCTTGAGTCTTAACCCGTAAGAGGGTCACAGTTTCAGTATATCCTCCAGGATACAGCTGTTTAGACCAGGGATGGACCTCAGACAGTTCAAGTTTGGATTTGAAGTGCCATGGGAAGCCAATAAAGTATTTTGTGCAAGTAGTAACATGGTCTCATTTATGATTCAAAAAGATATTGGAAGAATAAATTAGCAAGCATTTGCAGTAGTTCAGATGAGAAATGATTATGGTTGACGGTGGCAGTGGAGAGGGAGAGAAGTCCTAGGCAGCCCCTCAACATCTACAAGCCAGGGAGAGGAACAAAGGGTTTCTGAAGGAGTCGACATGTAGACCTAAAAGACTGTGAGGTCATGAAAGCTAAGAGAGAGGGAGTTTTTGAGAAGGAAGAAGTCAACTGCGGCATCAGAAGTAATGACGAGGAGCCTGTTTGTGAAGGAGACAGCCTTCTGTTAAAGGGAGCAGAGAAACGGGGCGGTAGCAGGAAGAAGATAAAGTGACAAGGAAGTGACTAAAGCATGTTTGTAGCTTCTTTTGCACTGCAGATAGAAATCTAAAAGGCCATGTTCTTAACTTGCCATACAAGTCCCTCCATAGCGTAACTACTTTTATCACTCAGGTTCCCAGTAGCAGACACTGGCACACTCAAAGAGTTTAGCTGAAGAGAACACCGCAATAGGACAATTTACAGCTGTGCAGGCAGGGTGAGGAAACGCACATCATTTGGGGAAGCACCCAGGTGTTAGCTTCAGGGTGAAAACATTGCCACACAAAGCCTGGAGAGAAAAGGGAAGGAAACTTAGAGCTAGAGCCATGAAAGGGGGGGCCACCTGACACCAGCAGTGGCCACAGAGGGCCAGAACCCTGTTGCTAAAGCAGGAAGGAAGGAGAAAGAAATATCTCTCCCCCCGTTTTCTGATCCACCCTCACAACATTGAACCCAACTGGAAACCAGAAGCCATGAGAATGCAGATGATGTACTACACAGAGGTCAGGAGGGCACAGAGAAAGGCAGAGAAATCCCTGGGAAGTTGATTGAGCAGTTGATTCACCAGCACACCCTTGCTCATCTCCCCAGCTCATCTCTGACCAGTTTCCCTCCCCTCACCCCCACACTGAGCCTTCTTTCACATCCAGGAACATGCCGAGCTGCATGCTACCTTGGGCCTGGGTACAGGCTGTTCTTTCTATCTGGAATATTCTTCCTCTCTCCGCCTCGTTAGCTCAAAATTATCTTTCCACCTTCACTTTAGATGTCACTTTCCCAGAGAGGCCTTTCCCTGCCCTTGTCCCTATCCCATCTTCAGGAAACACCACTGTTACATTCTCTCATAGCACCCTGTTCTTTTTCTTCTACGGCATTCTTCATCGTGTGCAATGATAGCTTTACCGCAGAATTATTTGTTTAACATCCACCTACTCCCTCAGACTAAACGTCATGAGAACAGGAATTTGTGTCTGTTTTCACAGGATGATTTTGGCAATGGGGTAAATGCCCAAACACATATTTATTTAAAGACTTAATGAACCTGTTATAATACCCTCTCCACGTCACCCATGATCTCTGAACACAAAAGGTTTAGTAATGATAACAGATCTTATTTAATCCGTCCTTGTTACATGTCAAACAGTGTGCTAGAAATTTAATGTATGTAATCTCATTCACCACCCACAACAAAGTCCTAAGAGTCAGGGACTCTTTTCAGCCCCATTTACCCAGAAAGGGCACCAAGGCATGAGAGGTCAAGGAATTCAGTCAAGGTCACACAGCTATGGGTTGTGAACCAAATCCCACTGATATCACAGCTGGTGCTCTGACCTTCCTCCCCCAACCGCCCCCATTATACTGCCTCATTAAACATCTCCCTCTGGTTTTTCCTTGTTTGTTTATAAGTCTATCTTCCATATTAGACTTTAAGCTCCTTGG
Source organism: Lipotes vexillifer (assembly GCF_000442215.2). NCBI lineage: Eukaryota > Metazoa > Chordata > Mammalia > Artiodactyla > Lipotidae > Lipotes > Lipotes vexillifer. The sequence continues at coordinate 1,411,541 of NW_006771758.1, forward strand.
GTAACAACAGGTTTTAGTCAACTATTTAACCCCACTGCACATCGCAGATGCTCTATAAACACTGAACGGCAACTCTTTCCTACCAGAAAAGCACGTCTTGTGCTGACTGACCTCTCCCCTCACCTCCAGTCTTTACCCACATTCATTCTGTTTATTAAAGAACAGTGGTCTCTCAGTCAGACTCTTTTGATGTCCACTGCAGTGAGCTCTTCCACTACAGCACAATTCTTTTAATGAACTGATAAAGAGTTCAAGGACCAGAAAAGCCTCCTGTGAACTCTGAACACCTGGGGGCTTTCCCAGGACACTCTTGCCCTTATGCAGAAAGACCCTGCCTCAGAAACCAGCCAGCCCATCCTTTCTGACATCCACCCAATTCAGTCCTGAACCTCACTTGACAAAGCAGGATCAGTTCCCACAGTCACAGGCTGCCTAGTTGCTTCACTGATGGCAACTTGGATTTCTGTGAATACAGCTTTCAGAGGCCCAGCCACTGGGAGCAGCACATCTACTCTGGGCTCCCCTGTGGTCAGGGGACAGAAGGAGAGAGAGCATTCCAGGAGGCAGAAAAATGATTCCAAGAGCACTTCTGCCTCCATCTCACCTACGGCCAGCACCTGTGCATTCTTGCAGAACTTGGAATGTGTTAGCCCTTTAGAGAACCTACCAGGCTCTCTGAATAGGTCCACCCAAGCCCTCTAACAGCCCTGAAAGGAGACTGAATTTCAGCCAAGAAGAGCCCAACTGTCAGCAGAACAGAGAGTTAGGGAGGGCATGCCCTCCTACCAGCTTACCTGCTGCACGATGCTGCGGCTCCACTTAACTCCTTACTTCTTCATTGCTTCTTTTTCTTTTCAATTATCCCCATGGCACTCTTTTCTCTTTTGCTCTCCACAACCCAACTTCTGTGTGACATGGACCAAAAAAAAAAAAAAAAAAGAAAGAGCAAGAAAAAACCTTGTGGCAAGCCAAGAAGAGCCCAACTGTCAGCAGAACAGAGAGTTAGGGAGGGCATGCCCTCCTACCAGCTTACCTGCTGCACGATGCTGCGGCTCCACTTAACTCCTTACTTCTTCATTGCTTCTTTTTCTTTTCAATTATCCCCATGGCACTCTTTTCTCTTTTGCTCTCCACAACCCAACTTCTGTGTGACATGGACCAAAAAAAAAAAAAAAAAAAGTCAGAGCTAGAAAAAACCTTGTGTCATCTAACCCAAGGCATCCCAAGCCCCGGCAAAATCACTTGAGGTTTTTTAAAATACAGATTTCTAGACCCTACCTTAGACCTGCAGTAGTAAATAATTATTGCTTTTGTCTGTCGAGGCATGGCTTTCTTCAGCGTTTCTTCAGGGAACTTTTCTTTCCCCAGTCTACATGGTTCTCCTAGGACTAGCAATTCCATAATGCATGGCCCCAAGATAGGTACATGATCCAAACTGGGCTAATCAGTCATTCCCAGTGCTATCAGACTCAGTGGAGGAAAGATTAAAGTGTCCCTTTCCCACTGGTTGCCTAATCGAAAAAAATGCAACCCACTCTCCACACGGTAATAACCCTATTTCCTGCCAACTAGAAGAAACTTATCTGCAATGAAGGAAAATGAAAATCAGAGAGAGTTCTGACCATATCTGCTAAGTTCCTGAGGCAAATTCTATCTCTGAACTCCTGTCTCCTGGGTCAACAAATTCTCTTGCTTTGCTTAAGCTAGTTTTGAGAGTTTCTGTCATCTGTGACCGAAAGTATAGGGATTAATACATCTACTGAGTCAAGAACTCAAAGGTTAGGTAAGAGAATCTGAAATTTTAAAAGATGTGCAGGGATTTCTGATGTATGGCTAGGTTTAGGATATTCTGACAGACCAACCCCTCAGCTTCTAAGGATAAAAGCTGAGATCCACATAAGGGATTTGATAATAATAATGAGGTAGAATTTAGTGAGCACTTACTACATGCAGGACTCAATGTGAAATGAGTTATATGTATTACTTCATTCAATCCTCAGCACATCACTTTGAATTTAGTATGTTTACCATATCTATTTGCTTGTTTACTATGTCTGTTTTATCTCCAGTTATACATCTACCACCTTACCACCTAGCACAGTGCCTGCAACATAGTAGGAGCTTACTAAATACTTGCAATATTGAATAAATTTTACAGATTAATACAATTACTAGCAGCAGCAGTAGTAGTAGAAGCAAGATTACTAACATTTACTGAGTGTTTATTTTGTGTTAGATTCTATTCTAAGTTCTTTTTAAACATTAGCTTAATTGTCTGAAAAAGCTTTTAAGGTAGGTTTCTGTTATCCCCATTATGATAAGAAAACTGAGTCACGGAGATGTCAAATAATTTCCCCAAGGTCACATAGCTAGTAAGCAGCAACACTAAGATTCAAACCCAGGCAATCTGGCTCCAGCGTCCCAGTTCACAACCACTATGCTATACCGGTTTAATTAACTTATTCAGAATGACCAAGCTACTGAAGAGCAGATACAGAATTTGGGCCTAGGTTTGTCTGAGTCCAAAATCTGCACTTTTTAACCAATACTTTATACTTCCTGCCTGTGGTTAATTGTCTGATAGTTCATGGTAGTCCACATAAATGGTCCTGGGGTTGTGCAATATACAATCTGCATAGCTCTTGTGGCAACCCTCATAATATGATTCGAAACCAAGTATCCTGACTTCTAGAGAGGAATAGTTAGGTGTGATCAAAAACAACCCTCACTGGGCCAAATACTGAAACCAAGGTACAACTGTTTGCCTCTTGTGTCAGTTTGGATACTGCAAGAAGCAAAAGCCAAGATGGAATTAGAAGTATAAGAGATTTATTGAAGGATAAATGGAAGAAGGAACAGGAGTATGTGGGAAGAGTTTCAGACTACAAGGAAATTCTGTCGAGAGAGAAAGGAGAAGGAAGATTGGGTTGGAAGAGAATCTGTCCAGTTGCAGCAAAGCTCTGAGGAAATGTGGGCCAGGTCAGTGGGGAGCCCAAGGCAATGCTGGCCCAGCAGAGGAGTCCTGCTTTGGGCAGAAACAGCCTCACTCCAGAACACCTTGCTCAGTCATTGCTTGGGAGCAGCCCAATGACAGCACAGCCTTGGCATAAATGCTGTGGCTGATCCCCAAGAAGTGGCTGTCAGAGCTGCTGGTCATCCACACTCCTCTCAACTGGTTCTCTTAAAGATAGATCTGGCCGGAACCTTCCCATGGCTGCCACAGCCCTGTACTAGGAATCAAACTCCTCTGGAGGAAACACCAAGGAGCCAGCCATAGGAGAGAAGCAGTGTTTACAATTGCTCCTGGCACATAAATAACACTGCTGAGTACATTTGCTTTCAAACCTTGTGTTGGTTTGGCCTTACTAAAAGCCCATTTAGTGAAAAATATGTTTTCCTGAAGAGGGGTAGGTGGGACTTTTTCTTGTTTATTTTTCTACTGTGGACACATTTAAATTGCCACAAAAAAGTTACTATGGAAACTGCTCCCAAACTTGCAAGATAAAGGGTAAAAATGGAACACTTTGTTAAAATGCAAATGATTAGTCTTTAGAGACCAGAGCACTTTTTAACAAACTCTCCTTGTCTGGCTCTTCTGAGTCCATTAAGGGCTCTCTTAAATCAAAGGTAGACAGGCAGGTTTTTTGTGTTATATTCTAGATGGCATTGGTCAACTGTGAAAACAGCACAGGTGACGACTCTGGAATAAATCTAGACACTTTCAAAGTTGTTGGATCAGGCAAAGTAGATAACAGCATTGTACTCTCTGGGTAACTCTGGTGAAGCTGACTATGAATTACTATGAATGTGCAAACAGGCCGAGGGCAGGGAAGGTGGTTATTTTTATGCCAGGCTCATTCTGCTGGTGTACCCTGAACCCGCTTGTTTGAAAGTTAACTTGCTGAACTCTTATTTATGGGAAGCAGTTTCCCCTTCTTATCTCCCCAGGCCACATTCCACCCTTTGAATCTTGAGCTGGACAGTCTTTTCAACACGAAACACAAACTTCTCATTCGAAAGCCCCATTTCTCTGCCTATCTCTTTACCTGCCCCTCCCCACCCACTCTCCAACTCACTTTACTTCTGTCTGCCTGAGCAATCCTATCTTGACAAAGCTCTCAGATAGCTTTGTCCTGATTTTTGCTTTTTGTACTTTTCTGCCTGGCAATTCTTTCAACTTGCTTGTCTTGTTGAAATCCCGGAAGTCTTACTGAAACTCTTTTTCAGAGCTGCTTCCAGTTATTAAGTGGATGCAATATGAAGGGGTGATTTGACCTGAAGAACTAACTAAGGGGTCACGTGTTCTAGATTCTTGATTTGGGATCATTGTTACCTAGCTTCATGACCAGCAGCAATCAATTTCAGGTCTCCTTTGTGAATCAGTCATCATCTGTTCCCTTCACCAGGAATTCTTTTCTTGCAGTTGTTTGTTTTGTTTGTTTGTTTGTTTTTTGCCAGCTCCTTTTTATCATTCAAGTTTCAGCTTAAATAAAATGTCATCAGGGGACTTCCCTGGCGGTCCAGTGGTTATGACTCCAGGCTTCCACTGCAGAGGGCACGGGTTCAATCCCAGGTTGGGGAAGTAAGATCCTTCATGCCAAAAAAAAAAAAAAAAAAGCCCTCAAAGAGGCCCTAAATACTCCCTAATGTTATTTTCCTCTAACATCATTCTTCATAACATTATCTTCTGTTTTCTTCAAGCACTTTCTATCTGCAATTATCGTAAATGTTCCCTTGATTACTATGTTTTCCTCCAAAGGACCTTTAAGATCCAAGAGAGCTGAGGCCTTGTCTGTCTTCTTCCCATCTGTATTCCCCACTCCTGGCACATAGAAAATGCTCAGTAAAAATTTGTAGAATGAAAAAAACTATAAAATTTAAGCAGTTGGACCAAATGAACTTTAAGGTTGCTTGTGGCTTTAACATGAACACTGTCAAAAATGAGTAAGTTAAAAATAAAATGACAACAACCATTTAAATAAAACAATGAAGGCAGTGTGGATGTATACTTATGCTTTAAGAATATACACCTGCCAAGTTCTTGGGCCTGTCATAGTGTTGTACTGCTGTTTTTATACAGTTTCCCAGGGAGTGTGAACTGAATTTCTGAGCTTTATAATACAGTATTTAACAAGGATATCAAGCAGCTGTCTAAATATAACAGCCCCGTATCACAGAATTAGAGTGGGATAGGTTTTAAAATACAATCTCTTCAATTTACAAGGATGTAAGCTAAAGCCCTGGGAAGGAAGTATATTTGGACATTTGGAACCAAATTCCGCGCTGCTTCTGTCAATGAGGAATACATATACCAATCACACTTCCTTATATGTAATCACTATTAATAACATAACAACGCTTTATATTTGAAAAACAAGTTTGTGTGACGAGATTCTATACCGGTGGTTCTGAAACGTGAGCATGGAGGATTTGTTAAAGCATAGACTGCCGACCTCACCCCTAAGAGTTTCCGGTTCTGTGGGTCGGGGTCTGGGGAGGGGTGCGGAGAACCCCGAGAGTTTAAGAGAAATCCTACTAATCTTACCTCAGCAACTCTCTCAGCTTAACTGGCCCGCTTGGAGCGCTGAAAGAACTACAAGTCCCAGAGTGCCCCGCGCGCAGCGGGAGGAAAGTCGGGCACTTCCGCTCCACGCAGAGCCTGTGTCCCCCCCCGCGTCTCGACGTGTCACTGGCGGCGCCGCGGCTGTGGTACGATAAGGCGCTGACTGGGGGAGTTTGAGGCGGCGGCGACCCCGGCCTGGATCTGTCCCGGCGCGGAAGGGTTCTGGGGTCCGTGGGGAACAGGAAAGGGAGGTGGCGGCTCAGCCCGCTCGGGGCACGATGTTGAACATGTGGAAGGTGCGGGAGCTGGTGGACAAAGCGTGAGTATCTGGGGTCAGTTGTGGCCGAGGCCCACGCGGGGGAGGGGCGGGGGGAAAGGGGAGCCGGGTCTGCGCGCTGGGCCTCCCGCGTCACGCCCCCCGTCTCGGCCGGCCCCATCATGGCGGCGTCCGGCTGTCTCCTCGGCCCCGGGCCGCGTCCTGAACCGCCAGTCTGGGAAGGGACCCTTCCTCGTTCGAAATATCCTCTTAGCCCCCTTCTCTCCTATGCAGGCCGTCCTCACCCTGCCCCTACCCCCACCCTTCTAGGCACAGACACTTTGGTCGGGGAGGGGGCGGGGTTGTCTAGAGATGGGTCAGTGCCCTGGCCGGAGAGCTGTCTTGGCCCCAGGCTTTGGGCTTTGCCTCCTCGGCAGCAGCGAAAGCTTGTGGGTGGAGGACTCACTTCACTGGCTCTCTTTGCACCTCAGAGTGTGGTGCAGAGACCTTAGGCCTGGTCGGGAGGTGTCCTTTACCTTGCTGGGTTTCTTTTAATTCCTAATGAACCTGAAGTTTTGGAGTGGGTGGTAGGTGTAACAAGTGGCCACTGTGGTCAGACTGAAGTTGCTCAAGAGGAGACTCATCCTTCGCTTTTCTAACATCAGCGAGAGTAGATCACCACATAGCTTACTGTGATTCTTTTCCTCTGTTTCCTTTTCCACGACACTTCATTTTTGGAGGGCCACTTGTTCCATTTGGTTTAATTAAGAAGTCATTGAATTAACAAGAAATTTCCCCTAAAGAAGGAAACAACCCAAGTTTATATCCTGTTGATCTACTTTTAACTTCCCTGACAGGTAAAATGACTAATATATAGTTGATTTTCTTTAAGATTTAAGTCGTAACTTTAGTATCTTACACTTAAATTGAGTGTATTAGATAGATACAACAGTGGTTAAGTAAGGTCTGCTAGGCCAGCAGGAAATAAAGTTTAAGAATTTTCCCCTTCCTCTCGGGTTTTAGTGATGATACAACGTGTGGTGACAAAAACATTTCATTTGTGCCACTCACCCAACCTAAAATCAGGAAGTGTAGATGGCAAATTCTTGAGGCTTTCTTGACCCCAGAAAAAATAATTCATTAAGAGATACAAACTACTAGGTATAAAATAAATGAGATCCAAGGATGTAATGTACAGCACAGGGAATATAGCCAATATTTTATAGTAACTTTAAACAGAGTATAATATATGAAAATATCTAATTGCTGTTGTACACCCGAAGCTAATATTATAAATCAACTATACTTCAATAAGAAAAAATACACAGTGGCTTGGGTAATACATCAGATAGAATTTAGAGTCTGACCATATTTTTAAGTTTTCTGTGCTACCAAGAAGGCAGTAGAGTGCCTAAGGAGCACAGGTTTGTGACCCTGCAGAGCTGGATTCAAGCTCTGTAACCTTGGCAGATTACTTAACCTTGAAGTGCCCCAGTTTTCTCAGGTGCAGTATGAAAATAATGATAGATACTTAGAGTGTTGTGAGAATTAAGGGCTAAGGACTTAGCGTATAAAGCCCTTAATACAGTAGATCAGTATGCTTTTGATAACTATAGCAGATGTTCTGCATCAAGAGTAAGATTAAACTTCATTAAGAGAGAAGCTCCATGTTTGAAAAGTGATTTGGTGATTTTGCTTTATCAACTATTTATTTTACCGTTAAGTTCTCAGTCCTTTATTTTAGGTTTGTTTTGCTATTTATATAACCTTTGCTTTCCAAAGATAAAATAAAATCATGTTGTTGTTTTTTTCAGATCCAGGTTTGTTGGTTTTTTAATATTTGGTGTAAGACTAGGATACCAGCTTAAATAGTCTTTAAAAATCCAAAAGCCTCTACAAAACTATCTCTTTATTTCTTAGCCAGAGGACAGTGGAAGAAAAACCACTAAAAAAACACTTTCTTATCTTAGGGGACTAAATCTGTAGTACTCAAAAATTTGAAGAGACTGTACATTTTTCAGGAGACAAATCTAGGCAATATTTCTGCTTTAATTGTTCATTTCATATTGTTTTTATCACCTTTGTTACTAATTTTCAAGTGCTTCAGGTTAAATTCGTCACATAAATAGTTAGCAAGTCAGTCTAATGGAAGAGCTGCTGTTGAAAAATAACTTCTCTCTTCCTTTTTACTACCCAATTTAGAATGGAGACTTGAACCAAGTTATTCAAGAACACGTGAGAACGTTGCCACCAAGGACTTTTTAAAGCTTTCGTGGGTGTCTGACACATGATATTAGGATTACAACATGAGGTTATTTTACTGATGAATACTCAGAATTTAATTTTCATCTTTCACTGGCAGGAGAGAAGAACTTGTTCCCCCCAAATGAAAGCATTTTACAGAACCAGTACCTGTGGCACTGTGTGCATTTAGACTGTTCACCTTAAATTGCCATAATGAAGGTGAAGCAGATCCATAGAACCGCTGTTCTGATTATCAAGGGGATAAGGTAATGAGGAATCTTGCAAATGAGGAAACAATGAAGTGACTAAGGACTGCTCTGAGAGCTTTGTTGAATAGAAATGAGGCTTTATACGATAGAGCACTGGCTAGAGGTTTAGGAGACCTGGGTTCAGATTCTGATACTGCCTTTTAAATTAGCTGTATGTCTGATCTGAGGCAGAATCATATGACTCTCTAGACCTTGGATTCCTTATCTTTAAATTGATGGGATTGGTCTAGAGTAAGACTTTTGCCAGCAATATGCCAATATGCCAACTGATATATTGGAGGCATGAATTTCTATCAGGGGGCAAAGAAACGGAGCAGATATTTCATAAGAGCAGATAAATTTTAGGAAGTCATTATCCTCCAGAGACAGTTTCAGCTGAAAATGGAATTTTGTTTAAATGTGGCAATCAATAAATGTTATATTTAAATGCTTTATGCAGTAAATAAGTGCAACCCATGACTCTGGAAAATTAGGACTTTCATTTAGCATATATCCCTACCCATTAAGGTTTACTTCAGAAAGAAAAATGTGGTCTTTCAAAATGTGTCCTCTGGAGCTACTGTTAGATCCAGCATGGTGGCAGTTCTTAAGTATAATGATGTATTTCAAATACTGGCTTTTGAGATTTTATGGAAGGTTGGGGAGGTATTTTCCACAATTGTTGCACCTGCTGGTGGTATTAAATAGCTCTGTTTTGCAGAACATTGTGGAACTGAGGAAAAGCAGATAAAACCATAGGCCAGCCAGAGCTTGGAGTGCCAGTTTCCTCTCACTTGTACTCGAGTTGCATTAAAAGAGAGCTGTGGCAGGAGAGGATAAGTGGCACCACTCCCACCAACTGGGAAAAGCTTGACCATTGTCATCCTTTGACCTGCCTCCCTTTATTTGAGGCTGTAATAAAATTGAACACTTTTATATTTTGTTATCCTGTTTATGGTATAAATTAAAAGTTGCTACAGTTCTGTTGTCTTTTCTCTTCAAATTTTGGAAATGCAGTGAAGGTAACCTGGTAGTGGTCAGTCAAACTGCTACTTACTGTTCAAGCCCAGCCAGTCCTTCTCTTTCATGCAGGGAGTAATATTAACAGTAAATCTATTTCATCAGTGGCCCCTATTCTTTTTATGATAGTGATTCAAACAGGGCTGGCCAAGGTCCTAAGGCAACTGCTATAGATACTCCATTTTAAGTTATTCTCTTAAGCATAGCTTGCATTTTTTTTCCCCCATAAGTTGATTTTTGGTGGTGATATTTGCATGATTTCAGTTTCTAAATGGTCACATAATGTAATAGAACTGTGGAAACTACTGATCTAGTCTAGCTGACTCCAGAGGGAGAACCCTTTGCTTTTATAGAAAATATTTCATTCAGTTATTTCAACACATAATAAATTTATTATTTCTTGGAATAGTACTGTATTTTCTGAACTTGAAAAATACAATACCTGCCTTCAAGAAATTTGCCACTGCAAATTGGTGCACTTGAACTTATCACTGGTTTTCCACTTCAGTCCTCGGATGTGTTCCTCCTATTTCCCTATCTTACCAGTAAATCTCTGTTCAGTTTGCTTCTTAGAACTTGAAAACAAAGGTGATTTTCAGCTTTCTAGTTTCCCCCTATCAACTTTTCTTTAAATCAGTTGTTATTGATGAAACAGTAAATTCATTATCCTTCCTTCCTCTCTCCTAGTAACTGGACACAAGTAGATATTAAGAATTTAATTGCAAAGAAAGATGATTTTATCTTTGCCAGCATTTCTTAGGAGTGATTTTCTGTAGTTCAAATTAGTCTGTTTAGTACCATTGCCAAGGTGCTTTTAAAAAGCTCTTAGCTGCCTCTTACATTTTCCTGTGCCCTTCCTGTTTTCAAGTAGTTTTTCATTTGTTTTCTATGCATCCACTCAAAGTATTTGGCCTTTTTAATTTTAAGTACCACTTAATAATACTCACTCCTAGGTTTTACAGTATGACTCCACAGTTGAACCTTTTTCTATGCTCTTGTATTTTCTTACTTATTTCCAATGTTTATTTAATATTTCCTTCAAGAAAAAAAGGAAGAGTATAGGCAGCTTAAATAACTTTTTTTAGTCTTGAAGAAATTTTATTGTTTTATCTTTAATATTTAGATCTGTCTGGTTGGAATTTACTTTTTGGCTTTTATTATGGAAGATTTCAAATATATCGAAAACTGGAGGGACTGTTGTAATGAACCTCTGTGTACACAGACCTAACTTCAGCAGTCTGACTAGTCTTGCTTTATCTGTGCCTCTGCCTCCCACCCCCACTCCGTATTATTTTGAAGCAAATTCCAGACACTGTATCATTTCATCTATAAGTATATCAATCTCGAAAAAGTAGAGTCAACTTTTTTTTATCATAACCATAATACCATTATCACACCTTTTAAAAAGGATGATTACTTAATATTAAATGCCCAGTCAGCATTTGTTTCTCATTTGCCTCATGATTCCTCTTTGATGTTTCTGAGTTGGTGGGTATATCTCTTGATACTTTTAATGTGTAGGCTCAATCTCTGTCTTCTTTTTTTCCCTCTTAAGGTTTACGTGTTAAAAAAACTGAGTTTTTTGTACTTTCCTCAGTTTGGTTTTTGCTAATTGGATCCCATAGGGTTGTTTAAGTGTTTTTCTAACCTCTGTATTTCCTGCAATTTGGTAATTTTATCTACTCACTTGATAAATTCAAGTTCCAGTTTTGGGGGCAGCAAGACTACTTCATAGATTGAAAGTACATTTTTAGTACTTGTAATGGGTCTTATGTATAAAGATTTAGCTCTCTTTAGTCTTAGCTGACATTACTTAACATTCTGGGACAATGTATTTAACTGTTTATTCTTTTTTTTTTCCTAACATGTCACTGCATATGAGCTTTCATTGTTCAGTCTAATTATGTGAGTGTGTCCATCTCTATGCATTTTTAAAATTTATTTATTTATTTATTTTTGGCTGAATTGGGTCTTTGTTGCTGCGCGCGGGCTTCTCATTGCAGTGGATTCTCATATTGCGGAGCACGGGCTCTAGGCGCACGAGCTTCAGTAGTTGTGGCACACAGGCTCAGTAGTTGTAGCTCGTGGGCTCTAGAGCGCAGGCTCAGGAGTTGTGGCACTGGGGCTTAGTTGTTCCACGGCATGTGGAATCTTCCCGGACCAGGGCTTGAACCTGTGTGGCCTGCATTGGCAGGTGGATTCTTTTTTTTTTTTCTGACTGGTGACAATGTTCTTTATTCTTTTCCTTCTTTTCTACTAATTTTTTTTTTTTTTTTTTTTTTTTTTTTTTTTGGGGCACGGGAGGCTCAGCGGCCATGGCTCACAGGCCCAGCCGCTCCGCAGCATGTGGGATCCTCCCAGACTGGGCACGAACCCGTGTCCCCTGCATCGCCAGGAGGACTCTACCACTGCGCCACCAGGGAAGCCCTCTACTAATTTTTTTTTAACATCTTTATTGGAGTATAATTGCTTTACAATGGTATGTTAGTTTCTGCTTTATAACAAAGTGAATCAGCTATACATATACACATATCCCCATATCTCCTCCCTGTTGCATCTCCCTCCCACCCTCCCTATACCACCCCTCTAGGTGGTCACAAAGTGCCCAGCTGATCTCCCTGTGCTATGCAGCTGCTTTCCACTAGCTAGCTATTTTACATTTGGTAGTATTTGTAAGTCTGTGCCACTCTCTCACTTTGTCCCAGCTTACTCTTCCCTCTCCCTGTGTCCTCAAGTCCATCCTCAATGTCTGCGTCTTTATTCCTGTCCTGCCTCTGGGTTCTTCATTACCTTTTGTTTCTTAGATTCCATATATATGTGTTAGCATACGGTATTTGTTTTTCTCCTTCTGACTGACTTCACTCTGTATGACAGACTTTAGGTCCATCCGCCTCACTACCAAAAACTCAATTTTGTTTCTTTTTATGGCCGAGTAATATTCCATTGTATATATGTGCCATATCTTCTTTATCCATTCATCTGTTGATGGACACTTAGGTTACTTCCATGTCCTGGCTGTTGTAAACAGAGCTGCAATGAACATTGTGGTACATGACTCTTTTTGAATTATGGTTTTCTCAGGGTATATATGCCCAGTAGTGGGATTGCTGGGTCCTATGGTAGTTTTTTAGTTTTTTAAGGAACCTCCATACTGTTCTCCATAGTGGCTGTATCAATTTACATTCCCACCAACAGTGCAAGATGGTTCCCTTTTCTCCACACTCTCTCCAGCATTTATTGTTTGTAGATTTTTTGATGATGGCCATTCTGACTGGTGTGAGGTGATACCTCATTGTAGTTTTGATTTGCATTTCTCTAATGATTAGCGATATTGAGCATTCTTTCATATGTTTGTTGGCAATCTGTATATCTGCTTTGGAGAAATGTCTGAGTCTTCTGCCCATTTTTGGATTGGGTTGATTTTTTTTTTGATATTGAACTGCATGGGCTGCTTGTAAATTTTGGAGATTAATCCTTTGTCCGTTGCTTCATTTCCAAATATTTTCTCCCATTCTGAGGGTTGTCTTTTGGTCTTGTTTATGTTTTCCTTTGCTGTGCAAAAGCTTTTTAAGTTTCATTAGGTTCCATTTGTTTATTTTTGGTTTTATTTCCATTTCTCTAGGAGGTGGGTCAGAAAGGATCTTGCTGTGATTTATGTCATAGAATGTTCTGCCTATGTTTTCCTCTATGATTTATGTTCTCCCTATGTTTTCCTCTATGATTTATGTCATAGAATGTTCTGCCTATGTTTTCCTAAGAGTTTGATAGTGTCTGGCCTTACATTTAGTCTTTAATCCATTTTGAGTTTACTATTGTGTATGGTACTAGGGAGTGTTCTTATTTCATTCTTTTACATGTAGCTGTCCAGTTTTCCCAGTACCACTTATTGAATAGGCTTTTTCTGCATTGTATGTTCTTGCCTCCTTTATCAAAAATAAGGTGACTATATGTGTGTGAGTTTATCTTTGGGCTTTCTGTCCTGTTCCATTGATCTATATTTCTGTTTTTGTGCCAGTCCCATACTGTCTTGATTACTGTAGCTTTGTAGTATAGTCTGAAGTCAAGGAGTCTGATTCCTCCAGCTCCGTTTTTCTTTCTCAAGATTGCTTTGCCTATTCGGAGTCTTTTCTCTTTCCATACAAATTATGAAATTTTTTGCTTTAGTTCTGTGAAAAATACCAGTGGTAGTTTGATAGGGATTGCATTGAATCTGTAGATCGCTTTGGGTAGTAGAGTCATTTTCACAATGTTGATTCTTCCAATCCAAGAACATGGTATATCTCTCCATCTGTTTGTATCATCTTTAATTTCTTTCATCAGTGTCTTATAATTTTCTACATACAGGTCTTTTGTCTCCCTAGGTTGGTTTATTCCTAGGTATCTTATTCTTTTTGTTGCAGTGGTAAATGGGAGTGTTTCCTTGATATCTCTTTCAGATTTTTCATCATTAGAGTATAGGAATGCAAGAGATTTCTGTGCACTAATTTTGTATCCTGCTACTTTACCAAATTCATTGATTAGCTCCAATAGTTTTCTGGTAGCATCTTTAGGATTCTCTATGTATAGTATCATGTCATCTGCACACAGTGACAGCTTTACTTTTTCTTTTCTGCTTGGGATTCCTTTTATTTCCTTTTCTTCTCTGATTGCTGTGCCTAAAACTTCCAAAACTACGTTGTGTAATAGTGGTGAGAATGGATAACCTTGTCTTGTTCCTGATCTTAGTGGAAATGGTTTCAGTTTTTCACCATTGAGAATGATGTTGGCGTGAGTTTGTCTTATATAGCCTTTAATTTGTTGAGGAAAGTTCCCTCTATGCCTACTTTCTGGAGGGTTTTTATCATAAATGGGTGTTGAATTTTGTCCCAAGCTTTTTCTGCAGCTATTGAGATGATTATATGGTTTTTCTCCTTCAGTTTGTTAATATGGTGTACCACATTGATTGATTTGCGTATATTAAAGAATCCTTGCATTCCTGGGATAAACCCCACTTGATCATGGTGTATGATCCTTTTAATGTGCTGCTGGATTCTCTTTCTTAGTATTTTGTTGAGGATTTTTGCATCTATGTTCATCAGTGATATTGGCCTGTAGTTTTCTTTCTTTGTGATATCTTTGTCTGGTTTTGGTGTCAGGGTGATGGTGACCTCATAGAATGAGTTTGGGAGTGTTCCTCCCTCTGCTGTATTTTGGAAGAGTGTGAAAAGGATACATGTTAGCTCTTCTCTGAATGTTTTATATAATTTGCCTGTGAAGCCATCTGGTCCTGGGCTTTTGTTAGTTGCAAGATTTTTAATCACAGTCTCAATTCCAGTGCTTGTGATTGGTCTGTTTATATTTTCTATTTCTTCCTGGTTCAGTCTTGGAAGGTTGTGCTTTTGTAAGAATTTATCCATTTCTTCCAGGTTGTCCGTTTTATTGGCATGGAGTTGCTTGTAGTAATCTCTGATGATCCTTTGTATTTCTGCAGTGTCAGTTGTTACTTCTCCTTTTACATTTCTAATTCTATTGATTTGAGTCTTCCTTTTTTTCTTGATGAGTCTGGCTAATGGTTTATCAATTTTGTTCATCTTCTCAAAGAACCGGTTTTTATTTTTATTGATTTTTGCTATTGTTTCTTTCATTTCTTTTTCATTTTTATTTCTGCTCTGATCTTTATGATTTCTTTCCTTCTGCTAACTTTGGGTTTTTTTAGTTTTCTTTCTCTAATTGCTTTAGGGGTAAGGTTATTTGAGATGTTTCTTGTTTCTTGAGGAAGGATGTATTGCTATAAACTTCCCTCCTAGAAATGCATTTTCTGCATCCTATAGATTTTGGGTCGTTGTGTTCTCGTTATCATTTATTTCTAGGTATTTTTTTATTTCCTCTTTGATTTCTTTAGTGATCTCTTGGTTATTAAGTAGTGTATTGTTTAGCCTCCATATATTTGTATTTTTTACAGATATTTTCCTGTAATTGACATCTAGTCTCATAGCATTGTGGTCAGAAAAGATACTTGATACCATTGTAGTTTTCTGAAATTTACCAAGGCTTGATTTGTGACCCAGGATATGGTCTATCCTGGAGAATGTTCCACAAGCACTTGAGAAGAAAGTGTATTCTGTTGTTTTTGGATGAAATGTCCTATAAATATCAATCAAGTCCATCTTGTTTAATGTATAATTTAAAGCTTGTGTTTCCTTATTTATTTTCATTTTGGATGATCTGTCCATTGGTGAAAGTGGGGTGTTAAAGTCCCCTACTATGATTGTGTTACTGTTGATTTCCCCTTTTATGGCTGTTAGCATTTGCCTTATGTATTGAGGTGCTCCTATGTTGGGTGCATAAATATTTACAGTTGTTATATCTTCTTCTTGGATCGATCCCTTGATCATTATGTAGTGTCCTGCTTTGCCTCTTGTAATAGTCTTTATTTTAAAGTCTGTTTTGTCTGATATGAGAATTGTTACTGCAGCTTTCTTTTGATTTCCATTTGCATGGAATATCTTTTCCCATCCCCTCACTTTAAGTCTGTATGTATCCTTAGGTCTGAAGTGGGTCTCTTTTAGATGGCATATATACGGGTCTTGTTTTTGTATCCATTCAGCCAGTCTGTGTCTTTTGGTTGGAGCATTTAATCCATTTACATTTAAGGTAGTTATTGATATGTGTGTTCCTATTACCATTTTCTTAATTGTTTTGGGTTTGTTATCGTAGATCTTTTCCTTCTCTTGTGTTTCCTGCCTAGGGAAGTTCCTTTAGCATTTGTTGTAAAGCTGGTTTGGTGGTGCTGAATTCTCTTAGCTTTTGCTTGTCTGTAAAGATTTTAATTTCTCTGTCAAATCTGAACGAGATCCTTGGTGGATAGAGTAATATTGGTTGTAGGTTTTTCTCCTTCATCACTTTAAATAGGTCCCGCCACTCCCTTATGGCTTGCAGAGTTTCTGCTGAAAGATCAGCTGTTAACCTTATGGGGATTCCCTTGTATGTTATTTGTTGCCTTTCCTTTGCTGCTTTTAATATTTTTTCTTAGTATTTAATTTTTGATAGTTTGATTAATATGTGCCTTGGCGTGCTTCTCCTTGGATTTATGGTGTATGGGACTCTCTGTGCTTCCTGGACTTTATTGACTATTTCCTTTCCCATACTAGGGAAGTTTTCAACTACAGTCTCTTCAAATATTTTCTCAGTCTGTTTCTTTTTCTCTTCTTCTTCTGGGATCCCTATGATTCAAATGTTGGTGCGTTTAATGTTGTCCCAGAGGTCTCTGAGACTGTCCTCAATTCTTTTCATTCTTTTTTCTGCTCTGCAGTAGTTATTTCTACTATTTTATCTTCCAGGTCACTTATCCGTTCTTCTGCCTCAGTTATTCTGCTATTGATCCCTTCTAGAGAATTTTTAATTTCATTTATTGTGTTGTTCATCACTGTTTGTTTGCTCTTTATTTCTTCTAGGTCCTTGTTAAACGTTTCTTGTATTTTCTCTATTCTATTTCCAATATTTTGGGTCATCTTTACTATCATTATTCTGAATTCTTTTTCAGGTAGACTGCCTGTTTCCTCTTCATTTGTCAGGTCTCGTGGGTTTTTACCTTGCTCCTTCATCTGCTGTGTGATTTTCTGTCTTCTCATTTTGCTAAACTTACTGTGTTTGGGGTCTCCTTTTTGCACGCTGCAGGCTCCAGGCTCATAGTTCCTGTTGTTTTTGGTGTCTATCCCCAGTGGCTAAGGTTGGTTCAGTGGGTTGTGTAGGCTTCCTGGTGGAGGGGACTAGTGCCTGTGTTCTGGTGGATGAGGCTGGATCTTGTCTTTCTGGTGGGCAGGTCTATGTCTGGTGGTGTGTTTGGGGGTGTGTGGCCTTATTATGATTTTAGGCAGCCTCTGTGCTAATGGATGGGGTTGTGTTCCTGTCTTGCTAGTTGTTTGGCATAGGGTGTCCAGCACTGTAGCTTGCTGGTCGTTGAGTGGAGCTTGGTCTTAGCATTGAGATGGAGATCTCTGGGAGAGCTTTCGCTGTTTGATATTACTGGGATCCAGGAGGTCTCTTGTGGACCAGTGTCCTGAACTTGGCCTCCCACCTCAGAGGCACAGGCCTGACACCCGGCTGGAGCACCAAGACCCTGTCAGCCACATGGCTCAGAAGAAAAGGGAGAAAAAAGAAAGAAAATAAATAAAATACAGTTATTAAAATAAAAAATAATTATTAAAAATAAAATAATTTAAAAGTAATTTTTAAAAATGGACAGACAGAACCCTAGGACAAATGGTAAAAGCAAAGCTATACAGACAAAAATCACACAAAGAAGCATACACATACACACTCACAGAAAGAGAATAAGGAAAAAAATATATATATCTTTTTCCCAAAGTCCACCTCCTCAATTTGGGATGATTTGTTGTCTCTTCAGGTATTCCACGGATGCAGGGTACATCAAGTTGATTGTGGAGATTTAATCCGCTGCTCCTGAGGCTGCTGGGAGAAATTTCCCTTTCTCAGTTCGCACAGCTCCTGGGGTTCAGCTTTGAATTTGGCCCCACTTCTGCCTGTAGGTCGCCTGAGGGTGTCTGTTTTTCACTCAGACAGGATGGGGTTAAAGGATCAGCTAATTAGGGGGCTGTGGCTCATTCAAGCTGTGGGGAGGTAGGGGTACGGAATGCAGGGTGAGCCTCTGGCGGCCGAGGCTGGCGTGATGATGCAACGGGATAGGTGGATTCTTAATGACTGTGCCACCAGGAAAGTCCCATCTATATATTTTTATAGTAATTTGCTAGCTATCCACACTTTTTTTATTAAATTTTTTTTGGCTGCTTTGGGTCTTCGTTGCTGCGTGCAGGCTTTCTCTAGTTGTGGTGAGCGGGGGCTACTCTTCATTGTGGTGCACAGTCTTCTCATTGTTGTGGCTTCTCTTGTTGCAGAGCAGACTCTAGTCCCGTGGGCTTCAGTAGTTGTGGCAGGCGGGCTCAGTAGTTGTGGCACACAGGCTTAGTTGCTCTGTGGCATGTGGGATCTTCCCGGACCAGGGCTCGAACCCATGTCTCCTGCATTGGCTGGCGGATTCTTAACCACTGCGCCACCAGGGAAGTCCTATACACACTTTTATATTTAGACACCTCCACGTGATGTTTACTGGATCTGGGAAGAAGTGTGGTTCAGAGATCGGAACTGGATTGAAATCTTAGGTCCATCACTAAGAAATAGTGATCTTGGGGACTGGGACAGTATCTCCAAACTTTCCCATCTATAAAACAGGATGGTATTTATTTTACAGGGTTCTTGTGAGGATTATATTTATGTGAAACATTTAGCATAGCACTTGAGCATAGCACTTAGCAAAGTCTTGAAACACTGTCATTATTGTATAATTACAAAAGTAATTCATAACAATTTATAACATGTAGAAAAAAGTGAAAGGAATATAGTGTTTGAAGGAATAAAGAAAATGTCAGAGTAGATTATTTACAAGTATGTAAGAGCCGTGTCTTAATCCATAAATCATTTTCAATGTATATTCACCTCAATAGACATGTTAAGCAATGTATAGGAGAACTTATAAAAATATCTGTAATATGTGCCTTATGTTGTGTTCACCAAATCACAAATGCCTTTAATATTATAAAGCATATTACAGAAATAACTCTTTCAAAAGACATAAATAAGGAATAAAGTCTTTGGAAGGACATATTGCATTTCCATCTGCTAATAATTTTTATTCAGCTTGTTTTGTATTTTCTCAAGATTTTAAAGATGCTGCTAATCTAGAATATTTCTTCTAAAATATAAAAAGATTTATTTTATGAGGGCAATTTGAAGTTGACAGTCTATCCTTAAAGAAACTGAACAAAATCAAGAAAAAGAATCCTCTAAAATGTGATATCCAATTCATAATCTCTGATAATGGATGAGCAGTATATATAAGGAAAGCACATTGCAGTGTGCTTTCCAGTTTTTCAGTACACTCTCCCAAACTGGCAAGAAATTCTTTTGGCTTACCAGAGCCCTTTAGCCAGAAAATTTCATACAGGTAAAATAACATAATGCATTCCCATGTATTGATAGCTCCTCATGACTATGACTGTAGTAAATATTGAGTGGTAGTGTTAATGTGCAACAATAGCCAAGAGTGTTTTGTACTTAGAGAAGTCTAGTTAGCCAGTTATTTTGGAGTGTATTCTCTTGACATACGAATTGTATTTAGTTTAGAAATTCTTAGGAGAGGAAGTTCTACCTAATTCTAATATAAATAATTTTTTATAACTTCCACACAAACTCACCATTATGTGATAAACGTGTATGTATGCATTTAAAAATGTTTCACTCAAAAAAATTCTCGTCCAAATAGGGTTGTTTTTTTTTTGGCCATGCCACATGACTTACGCAATCTTAGTTCCCCAACCAGGGCTTGAGTGGGACCCTCTCGGTGAAAGCATTGAGTCCGAATCACTAGCCTGCCAGGGAATTCCCTTAGGTAGCTTTTATTTTTATAGTAGAAAGAAGACATATATTTAAAATTCAATTTCTTGTTTTTCTTGCTATTTGTTTCTATGCAGTTTTAGCAGTTTTAGCAAATCATTAAAGAACAGTGCATATTCATCACTTGTAATTTTTAAAAGTGACTTAAGATTTTATGATTAAAACTTTTTACTTGAAGTTAAACCATAATGGTTAAAAATAATATCCTTAGTTTGATATGTTTGGTTTATAGTTATAAGTTTGGTACTGAATGGGTTTCTGAAGTGTGGCTCATTTCTCATGAAGCCAAATAAAAATTTTAATCCTATAATCTGTCCCGTCTGCTGCCTCTGGGATATAAGCTCTTTGAGGGCGGGGACTTCGTTTTGTTTACTGCTATATTACTTACTCCAAGTACAGTGTGTGACATACAGTAGGTGTTCAATAAATATTTTTTTGAATGAGTATGTTAAATTTGGTAAGTTGTTTTATATTACTGAGGAAATCTTTTAAGTACAGATATTTCTAATAAAAACAAATCGTTATTGAGCGTTTGTCATGTGCCAAGAACAATAGTGACAACATTATTATTATTCTCAATTTGTGGTTGAGGAAAATGACCACAGAGAAGTCCAGAAACTTGCCCGAAGTAACACATCTAGAAAATAGAGTCTAGATTTAAATCTAGTGTCTGCTTTCAGAACATATATTTAACAGTTCTTGCTAACTTGTACAAGACATTATTCACTGTAATAGAGGTGAATTACTAGTGTATGCCTTAAACAAGTTAAAAATTACTTGAAAAAAGTTTATAATAAGCTTCTGAATCAAATTCAATGAGTATTTATTCCTTTTTTCCGTATATGTACCAATCATAAAAGAAAATTTTTCTGGCCTCTTGTAATACTCTGAATAATGTAAGTAGGATGCCCCTCAATGATCCAGAAGCAAACAGTTGTAGGTGAAAAAGGAAGTCTTTTTTTTTCTTGTAATGAATTTGCTCACTGTAATTAATCCTTAAAAAAATGTCATGACAGTTATGAGCTGTAGTATGTGTTTCAGAGTTAGTCCCCTGTAGCCAGCTTCCACAACTTTAATAAGTTTCACACAATTTTTTGATCTTTATATTGTGGTCAGTTAGCTGTGCCTGTAGTGCTATGTCTTATTACTCTGATTTATGTACAACTTTTTCCAATTTTTCTTATGCTCAGATTAATTTGGGAATAATTTTCCTTAGTTCGTTATGTACCTATCCAAGGAGTATGTTTTTGGCATAGGTTGTAAATGTTTAAATGGTATATAATAACTGAAAATACATTACTGTCTAAGAAGCTGTTCTGTTGCAAAGGGAGGTCCCCCTTCTACCCCAATCACATAGTCTAGATTAAATAATTTAAAGTGTAGATGTTTGGTGGTTTGTGTTTGTTTGAGTTTGAGGGGAAATAAATTATATAGGCTTCTAAATTTTAGTAGTAAGGTTCTGGAAACAATTTCCTTCATGTCAGAAAAATTGAGCCTAGTTTTGGGGATTTGAAAATGCATTTGAGTAAATCTAAGTTTAATCGATCATGGATGAAAATGGGGGAAAAAAACTATTGCTGACTTAATATTTTTAAGTTTTAAATTTTATTTAAAATTTTTTAATTATTTGAGTTCACTTACAGGTAATTTTACAAACATCACTGCTGAGGTGCACGAGTTCTCATTTTATTATTCTATTGATAGGATTTCTTAGTTATATACTTTCAGTTACTGTTTGATATTTGGCAGTGCATCTGAACTTAATCACATAGAAGTGAAAACATCTATAAGTGATGTGATCAAACCGTACAACGTCAAGCATCTGTGTCTACAAAGATGTAGTTTTCACATATTGTCCCAGTGCAGGATGTTTCATAATTTTCTCATTCTCTTAGAAGGGTTTTATGTTTTTTTTAAGCTTAAGTAATTTTAGCACTTTCTTTTAGATTTTTTTCCTGAAGGAGTCTCATAATACAGTTAATAAAATTACCTTAATAGGGTATTTAAAATAGGGTGCCACATATTTTAAAAGATAATTTGTTATGAGTATGCCCAAGCTGAGCAAACTTCTTTGGGTTTCAGTTTTATTTTTAAATGAGGGGTGGGAGGAGTAATTTGAGGGAAGACATCATAAGTCAAGAGACTTTTTGTGCATTTCTGTATGAAATGGGCATAAGGTCTACCTTCCAGGAATGTTGAGAGAATTAAATGAGTTAATATATTGTGAAAATGTTTACCATTGTGTTCTCAGTAAATTCTTGTTCTTTTGTTTTGTTCGGTCATTATGAGATAGCTTTAAAAAGGTGTAACCTAAAATTAAAAGATATAGGTGAACAAAAACTGTCATTCCTTAGATTAGTTCTAAAGAGTAGGAATTTAAAAGTTGGCAAAAAATTTTAATAAACTTTAAACCCCTTTAACAGTAAAATTTTTACTATTATTTTAGTAGCTACTCTTTTATTATACCTGTAAAAACTAGAATTGGGATTTATAATGCTAACAATTCTAATGCTATAATCTCTTTTTAATACACTGGGTTATTTGATTTGCTTCTGAAGCCAGTTTAACATATGACATCTCTTGATAAGAAAAATATCACACTGTCCTTTCTTTTTTGGAAAAAAAAACTGATTTACTAAGTAACCTGAGCAAGTGACCTTAAGCAACTGTCAGCAATAGGAAAGATTGTTTCACAATTAAACTTACACACAAAACAATGCAAGTCTGAAGATGCTTAAAGTAGAGAAGGACTGTTTCTGGTTGTTGAATAGGAATAATATTCCCATACTTTAAAAAAATATGGACCTCAGGAGCTTACGCTTTCAAAATTTATTAGAAGTTGCATTTGAGGAACTTGTGCTTGAGTTGTTAACGTGTGTCATAAGACATACAATTGAATTTGAAATGACTGGTATTTGCAGAACAATTTCCAAATAAATACTTTACGCTAAATATTTAACTAAAAGTTTTTCTAGCAAGTGGGAATGGGTGTCCTAGTTATTTAGAGTCATAAATAGAACATTACTGTTATATCTAAATATAACATTTAGCTAGCTTTTATTAACTTTTGTCATTAAAAAAATGGTAATAGATTACTGTTTTTCATGAGAACTTTGTAACTAGAATAATCCTAAGAGAGTCCTTGAGGGTGTGATTGGCCTATTTATAAGTTGTGTGAAATGTTTAACCTTGAGGATTTTTTACTCATATAAGTACTTAACATTGCTTGACATGTTAACATGGTTTGGGGGGTGTGTGTGGTAGTTGGTGTACCAAAAGAATGATTTGCATATGCTATGCTACTAATTGTTCTTTTTTACTATAATTTAATTATAAAATAGAATGATACTAATTATAAAAAGTCAGGTGAGCCTAAATTTCATAATGCATTTTAACTGTGATAAACTTCCTTTACATTAAAACTGATGCATTCTATATCTAAAAGCATAATGTATAGTGTTCACTCTATCAAAACTCTTTGATGCTTTAATGGAGGAATGATTGCACTTGAGAAAGCTGGTTACTGCCTAATTTGACACTGAAATAAATGTTCTCCAAATTATAGAATCAAGAAAATGACAGCTTGAAATGAAAAAGAAAGAAACCAATCAATCCTTTCATGAAGTTTGACTTTGTTCCAAGTTATTTGTGTTACTTAGAGGGGTAGTTTAGAAAAAAAAATGTTTTTTATTGCTGTTAAGATTCACATAGCATGAAATTAACTATTTTAAAGTGTTGAATCCAGTAGCGTTTAGCACATTCACAGTGTTGTGCAGTGAGGCAGATTTTTAAATAACTTTTTTTTTTTTTTTTTTTTT